>NC_061511.1:4233393-4526950 GCF_022539505.1 Lolium rigidum | reverse complement strand
TTTGATGTAATAAAAGTACCCTTCCGGTGTAAGTGATTTACATGATCTCATGGTCGAAGGACTTAGGCAACTATGTATCAAAAGCTTATAGCAAATTGAACTTAATGACTTGATCTTATGCTACGCTCATTTGGGTGTGTGTCCATTATATCATTCACCTAATGACATAACCTTGTTATTAATAACATCCAATGTTCATGATCACGAAACCATGATCATCCGTTAATCAACAAGCTAGTTATACAAGAGGCTTACTAGGGACTCCTTGTTGTTTACATAACACACATGTATCAATGTTTCGGTTAATACAATTATAGCATGGTATGCAAACATTATCATAAACACAAAGATATATTATAATAACCATTTTATTATTGCCTCGTGGGCATATCTCCAACACCCCTAGCATTTGTTTGTCGTTGCACATTGTTGAAGCAGAACGCGTTTCTGTTCTTCCAAATCGCATAACTAACCGTGCAAACTAGGCCATCAAACCATCTCCTGTTCTTGTCTCTGAATCTTTCTCGCTCCCTCATCCACCAATCTTGTAGGGTACTGTCAAGCGTAGGGATAAGAAACTGAATTCTGAGCTCCTGTTGACAGTAATGCCATACTTCCCGGGCGCAAACACATTGCATGAGGATGTGCTCAGCCGTATCCTCCTCCAGAAGGCAGAGGTAGCAAGGCGAGGAAGCATTCTGAAGACCGTGTCTCGCCCGTCGATCAGATGTCCAGACCCTATGTTGAGCTGCCAACCAGCAAAATAGCTTGCTCTTGGGTGCAGCCTTGCAGTGCCATATTGCTTCGGCCAGGACGAATCTGATGCTCCCTTGCAAGAACATGTGATAAGCCGAGGCCGCAGTGTAGACCCCGGAAGCCGTCCAGGGCCAGGTAAAATTGTCTGGCATGTTGCAGTTACGCCTAACAGTATTCACAGCAACCCAAAGTCTGACGCACTCCCTGGCACCTAGGGTTGCCACGCACCCTTGAATATCCAGCATCCACCTATTGTTTTGCATGGCTTGCTCCACAGTCCTCGCGTTGCGAGCATGCTGTAACACATACATCGTCATGCCAGGGGCAATCTCCGCTGCAGTTCTCCCAAGAATCCAACGATCAACCCAAAACAGGACCTTCCTTCCGTCTCCAACCTCAATACGAATCAAACTGTCAAAAGCGGCCCGAGCCTTTTCATCCTTGAGCATTGGCAGGCCTTGCCAAGGTCTGTTGGGGTCAACGCGTCTTAACCACTCCCATCTCAACCTAAGGGCCAGCCCATGCAGACGCAAATTCCTGATGCCCAGCCCTCCAAGCTCCTTGGGCTTACATACTTGCTCCCAGGCGACTAGACACTGCCCTCCATTAGCGCGCTCCTTGGCCGCCCAGAGGAATCCCCTAAACCGTCTGTCAATCTCTTCGAAGACCCAGACAAGAGCATCCATGACCAGAAGATGATGTATTGGACGTGCAGACATAACTGCCTGCACAAGGACCAGCCTTCCCTGCTTGGTAATTAGTCCACGCTGACATGCAGGCACAATTTTTAGGGCAGCCTCAATCATTGACATCCATTGAGCTTTTGTTAGCGGCCGAAGTGCTAACTGCAGTCCAAGGTATTTGATTGGAAACTGAGCTAACTGACACCGCAACACTTCAGTCACCAACTGTTGGTCAGCTTCCCCTCCACGGATGAGTGTAGCAGCAGTCTTATTGTAATTGACGTGCAACCCCGACGCTTCTCCAAACACCCTCAACAGCTCCCGAACCATCACCAGGTCCTGGACAGTAGGCTTCACGAATATGACCACATCGTTAGCAAAGATGGAAAGCCTCTGCACCTGAGTGCAATTCCCCAGCGGCAAGAGGAGCCCATGGTCAGCTGCTCTCCTGAAAATAATCGTGACTACCTCCATAGCGAGAACGAATAGCTGGGGAGACAGTGGGTCGCCTTGTCGCAAGCCCCTTGCATGGGCTATCTTCCTCCCCGGGCTCCCATTGACCACAACCTTGGTACTGGTTGTTCGAAGTGCAATAGCCGTCCATTTAATCCAGATATCTGGGAAGCCCATTCTTCTCAAGATTTCCAACAGAAAGCCCCAGGAGACTGAATCAAAAGCACGGGAAATATCCAACTTCAGCAACACTCCATCTTCCTTTCGGCTATTGATTTTCCTTGCGAGTTGGCGAACAAGCATGAAGTTGTCGTGCAGATTTTGACCTTTGATGAAGGCTGACTGGTTGCTGCTGACAAACATCTCCAATTTCGGCCTTAGGCGGTTCGACATAAGCTTCGAGAATAACTTCGAGAAGCTGTGCACCAAGCTTATAGGTCGAAAGTCACTCACCTCCTGTGCCTCCGGTTTCTTAGGAACCAACGTGATAAGAGCTCTGTTAAGCTTCCCAAACGCACGCCCATATCCCACGAAGAGCTTGAGAATCGCAGCCATAATCTCAGCCTTAATCGTTCCCCAAGCTTGATGATAGAAAGCTCCGACGAAGCCGTCCGGGCCAGGCGCTCTGTCCGCCGGCAGATCCTTAATCACCTGCCAGACCTCTTCTTCAGAGAAGATGTTTCCCAGGTCTTGCAAGTGTTCAGACATATCAGGCAGTCCTAGGGCCTCTAAATCAAGAGTGAAGTCCCTGTTCTGAATTTGTCCCAGCAGCCCCCTGTATGCGTCATCAAACAGGTCCTGGATTGCACCCTGATCCATGATGAGCTCGTCATTGTGCTTGATGCTGGGTATGAAGTTTCGAGCTCTCCTGCCATTTTCCACCACATGGAATAAGCGTGTATTGGCATCATCCTCCTTGATCCATCGCACCCTCGATCGCTACCTTGCCATTGTTCTCTCCAAAGACGATAGCCCCAAGACTGTTTGTTTGAGCGTTCTCCGCAGCCACCATTCTCCGGGCGACAGCGTCCTACTGTCCTGGGCCTTGTAGAACTGGTGGATCAAGATGTTGGCCATTGCAATCTGTAGCTTCAGGTTTCCTATCTTGCTATCACCCCAGGATTGGAGGTGTTTTGCTAGGTTTCTGAAGCATTCGTCCAGTCGAGTAAAGGGATCCACAATACTGTCACTACACCTCCAACCCTCCTTGACTGCATCCTGGAAACCATCGAGTTTGAGTCAGAAGAGTTCGAAGCGAAACCTCCTCTTGGGGTAGTGGCTGGCGTTCATCGACAGGTGTAGCGGAGCGTGGTCCGAGACGGACGAGGAGATGGCTTGCAGCAATGAATTGGGGTAGTTCAGCTCCCAATCGATGGACACCAGCGCTCTGTCAAGCTTTGACAGTGTCGGCACCCAGCGCTCGTTACTCCAAGTGAACCTCCGCCCATGCATAAACACTTCCTTTAGTTCCTCGGTACTGACGAAATCCCTAAAGCGAGCCATCATGCCATGGTGTAGATTCGAGTTGTTCTTTTCGAAAGCATGCAAGATCATGTTAAAGTCGCCGATAACTAGCCACGCCCTGGACAGAGCGATCTTCTAACAGAAAGCTCGGACATGAACTGACGTTTCTCCGCCTCCTGCTGTGGCCCATACACCACCGTGAGCCACCACACTCCCCCTCCTCTAGTGTGCACCTCCCCAGTTATAGAGTACGTATCATGTGAGATGGACGACACTGCAACCACATCGGAGTTCCAGGCTAAAAAAATGCCCCCTGGTATCCTCCGCCGGCAAGTAGTCAAAGCAATCAAAAGATGGCCCAAGGCATTGATTAACTATGAACGAGTCTATTACAGCCATCTTTGCTTCCTGGAAGCACACCAAATTGACTCGCAGCGAGTCAACTACCTCCCTAACAGAATCCTGTTTGGCTGGATCATTCAGGCCTCTCGGGTTCCAACAGAGCAGCTCCGGGTTTATATCCATCTAGACGATCAGGACCTCTCCTCCTAAGCTGTGTGCTTAAGCACACACACTTATCTCCACCGCGCCCTGGCGCGCCAAATCATGGGCATTCGGCATTGTCTTGCCAAACACAAACGCCAAGACCTTGATGTGCTGCTCCCGGATTGGAGAATCGAAGAGGAGCTTGAACTCTTGTAGGGCATCTTCGTCCACGTTGAGATCCGCCTGAGTGATGTCCAACGCTTTTAGGAGCACAGTTTCCGCTGCTGTCGCCTTCCTGGATTGCTTGGCGATCGGAGCCACCGGGGTTACCGCCGCATAACTGCTCCTAGTACATCTACGCGGAGTGAAAGGCTCTGCTTCCGAGCGGAGGGCCGATGTTGCTTGGACCTCACGTAGTAACGGTGGAGCAAGTGCTTTAAGAATTCGAGCACAAAACGCTTTCATTCTCCCCAAAGCAACTATCTTCGAATCCTTCATGCCCCCACCAGCGGCAACGTGATCCTTTAGAACGAGCGGCATGGCGCTGTTTGTCCCAGTATAGGATGGCTCTGGCGACGGGTCACACGTCTCCTCGCTCTCAGCGGTTCTCTCCAAGCCCACTAGAGGGCAGACCGTCTCCGAATTGACTTGGGCTGGGCTGGGCCTCAGTGGCGCCTGGTCCTTCTCTCCCTCAGTTGCTGACAGCGAAATCTGAATATATTCCTCGAGATTTCCCGCTCCGCCAGTACGACGATCATCCTCCGCGCCCAAACACGCATCAGATTTCTCCTCCATACGCGTTGTGCCCGAGTCAGCAGTGGAGCACGAGTCAGTCGAATCGGACTGACCAGTCCAAACCTGCTCCCGTTGCATCGCGTCCACAGGGCTGTCCTGAACCGATGGCACCACGTCATGCACCCCACCCGACACCACCTCCTCAGTCACGAGAGTAGGCCCTTGCACAACCTGCAGCACTGGTTGGGCAGCATCCACTTTGGGATCCTCCTTGTCTGGCGAAAGCTCCTTTGCCAAAGCCTATTTTGTCGGAGAGGAAGGTGTGGCCACCATCGTGTCGTTTGTCCGCATCTCCAAGTTTGAACCGCTCCTCCTTTGACCAAGACCGTCCATGGGCGGAAGCTGCCAACCAGCTGGCACAGAAGCTGCCACCTGACAATAGGTCCGTTGTTGACCGGCCGTCCGTTGGCGAGACCCTCCGCCGTCGCGATTGTCCGGCACCCCGGGGCGCCATGGCAGCCGCCGAGAGACCGTGATGTTCCAGTTCCCTCCAGAACCTCCCGGCGGGCTGGGCATCCCTTGATCGCTGATCGGAGAGGACAGCCGCATGAACATCTCCGGGTCTTGCTCCTCCACAATGCTGTCGACGTGCATCAACACTTTGTACCTCAGCATCTTCTTCGCAGTGGTCTGCCTCACCGGCGGTGTGCCCCGTGAGTCCTCTGAGCACACCCTGGCCGGCGAAGGGGTCTCCTCTCCCACCTCCTCAGGTTCAGGCACTACCAGCATCATTGCTGGCGGAATCCTCTCCACATATGCGGTCCATCCCGACGCCTTGAACAGAGAAAGGTTGGCTCTGGACGCTGTCTCCGGCGCGACCTCCGCCAACGCACACGAAGAACCCAGCAAACTTTGCACCACCTCCCTGTCCCAGGCATGCGGCGGGATGCCTTCCACCACCAGTTGGACCTTGGCTCTCCAAGACTCCATAGTTGCTTGCGCCTGCCTCGTCCACTTCTTGAGGAACAGCTGAAACCCCCGGTGGTGGAGCACTCCAGCCGAGGCACGGTCCCTGAACTCAGCCGAAGCGAAGACGATGATGAAGTCCTCCGGCTGGAACGGGTGCACCGAGAAACCAGCGCGAGGAATCCCCTTTTGCTGCACCAGTGCCTCCTGAACCTGCGCACAATTCACCTCCGGCCGATTTCCCCCAACATGCGCCACCATGGTGAACTGGAGTGGTCGCTCGAGATCTAGCATTCCCTGGGAGCGCCGCACGACACACACTGGCACGCCATCCTCCTCCACAGCCAAACCCTGCGCCTCCCCCACCAAGGTGTCGCCCAACGCAGGGCGAGAACTTTGCCGCCATACCGGCGGGGTGCACAGCAGGTTCGGATCTTGCTCACGGCGCGCCAGCTTGGCTAGCGCTTGCCGCCGCAGATCTTCCTCCTCCGCGCTTGGACTACGCGGACGCTTGCAGTCCGCCGCCGCGTGCCCAGAGTTGCTACACCTGAGACAAATGATGACAAAGGTGCAGTCTTTCTTCTTGTGACCTGGCCTACCGCACTTGAAACAGAGCCCCCACCACGGCGACCCTTCTGGAGACGCCGAGCGCCTCCCAGCAGCCACCGCCGCCAGGCGCTCCGCCTCACGACGGCGCTGCTCAGCCTTGCGCCGCCGCCATTTCGCCTTCCTGGAAGGTTCCGGCTACATCCACACCAGCCTGTCTTCGATCCTACCACGACCCGGTGCAACCTCCGCTGCCGCCCTCTGCCCCTCCATGGAAGATTCCGGCGACAACGGACGGTCAGAAGCTGGGGAAAGCCCCAGTCCGGACACAACCGGCCGAGCGCTGCTGCTCGCGGAGGAAGCCGACCCAGGGCTCACCGGCTGCCAGCGCAGGCCTCTGCCGGCGCTAGCATGTCCGGCCCCAGATCCGGCCGAGTTGCTCCCCGCCATGGCGCGGGCTCTGACGAGGGCAGGAGGAGTGGGGGAGAAGAGAGAGAGGGTCGCCGGGCCGGGGGCGGCCGGCGGCGGCGCGAGGGGGAAACCTACCTGACGCCGGCGGCGCGGAGCGGCAGCGCTAACCTAACCCCTCCTCTGTCCTACAGTACTTCAATTTCAAACTGTCAAGTTCTAGATCTTGATCTTGGTATTCTTTGTGAATTTCTTTAGGCAATTCAAATCTCACACTCTCCTCAGGGAGATTGATCAAAGCTTTAACAGTTCTTAAAAACGGTCTACTGGTGCTATGGGATCTTCAGGCATATAAACAATCACAAAATCAATTAGTGATGGGCACCCTTTAATTTGCACAACAATATTTTGCTTAATGCCTCCAACTTGTTTATAGGTAGAATCGGCTAGATGGAGTTTCAGTTCAATGATTTCAAAGGGACCAAGGTTAAGTCTTTCAAAAAAAAAAAAAAATAGAATAGTAGAAACACTAGCACCAAGATCATACAGTGCCGCTATCTCATTTACTCCAGTTTTAATCTTAACAGTTGGTTCAAATATATCATCTAGCTTGGCAGGAAGTTCTTGAGATAATTTCTTCTAACCATTTTCTAGCTCACGCACCTTCATAGCAACTTGATGAATAAATTGTTGGTACATGGCTTCATTACAGTCCTCAATACCTGGGTTTTTGAAGGTGATAGTTTTAACAAGGTCATCTACGGTGTAAGCCGGAGAAGGAGCATTGCTATAATCTAATTCTTTAGGTTCTTCACCTTTCTCCATTCTCATCATCTTAAGATCTTTAACTGGATTTGGTTCATGCTTTCCAGCAAATTTTGTAAGTATGAGAGTTTGACTCTCAGGTACCTTTCCTAGTTGTATCTCCAGAGCTTTGGTTCTCGGAAGAGCCTGCACATCTTGCCTAAGTGTTGTAGCTTGGTTAGACAACTTACTAATAAGATTATCATGGATCTCCGGTTTGAGTTGCATAAAAGATTGAAAAGTGTTTTCTAGCCTGGAGAGATTACCATTGTTTACTCCCATATAATTATGATTAGGAGCACCTGCAAGGTTAGGATATTGCTTTTAAAAATTTGAGCCATATTTTTTACTCTACCATGGATTATAAGTATTTCTAGCAATAAAGTCTACATCCTCTACAATAGTGTTGGTGGTGACATTAACTTAGGCTTGTTATTTACCCTTAATTAAAGTGATAAGCTCATCTACCTTTTGTAGTAAGTTATTCATTCCTCTCCTTATTAATTGAGTTTACCTCGCCCCCACTGCTAGGCAGGCCGGTGGTGGCAGGACACGGTCACGCGGCGCGACCACACAGTGTTCGCCCAAACGCACCCGAGACGTAAATTTGGGACACATTTGTGTCTCGATGGACATGCCGATCGCTATGTGTTAGGCCGCTGGGCTAGGGCGCAAACAAATTTTTCGATCGTCCGGTCGCAAACGGCTATTTTGTGTCCTTTCGTCTAGCCGTTGGAGATGCTCTGATGTACGGCCGCGTAACAACGTAGGGGACGAGGGAGGGAGAAAGGGGCTAGAATTCAAAAGAGGGAATGGTCGTCTTGAGAATCATGAGAGACGCGACGCGAGAGAGATCGTGGGCACTCCTCCGCGTGACACGACATAAGTATCTCCAGCGGGCGCGACGCATTTCAGACGCTCAAAAGTGATCGCGAGCGTCCGTTTGCATCGTCCCGCGGACATATTTTGTTCGTGCGTCCGTTTGCGTCTGGGTGTGCTCCCATTAGGCCGACCTATTTTTTGAATTGCAACATAGTTAAAAACATAGAAAGTAGGTCCATATGCTCTTTATATTTCGAAATGCATCTTACATACATTTTAATTTTAAAAAAAATTTGAACATTTTAATTTTAAAAAAAATTTGAAACTAAAAGTTCGTGCGTACATCTTCATGTGCTAGGTGCTCACAAAGTCGTTTCATAAAAAATCGACTTATCATGTGACGTGTGTAAAAAAACAAAATTTGGTGCTAAAAATAATGCTTTTCACAAGATAAATTTTCTCTTTTTTATATAGACCACACAAAATATTGGTTTTTCGTGAAACTTGACGAACGCACGTATATTATGAAGATGTACATGTAGAATTTTTTGTCCAAATTTTTCGACATTTCAAAATGTAATTTTTTAGTAGAGGGAGCATATGCACCCGAGAGCCGAATTGAATTTCCGAGAAAGTAGTATATATAAATGCATAAAAACTATACAAAGTAGATCTATAGGCCTAGACTACTTGCTTCCTGACGGGCGTCGTTCTGTCGCTCTGTCGTCTGCTTCTCCGCCGCCTCCCGCGGCCGCTATGGCTCGGTGCGCCGTCGCGTAAGTGCCTGCTCCAGCGTCGCGTTGGCGGCGTCATCTTTGAGCGTCTCGAAAGACTCGACGATGGCCCTCTGCTCATCTCCTCGGGCGTTGGCGCATCAAGGTCATCGGAGGACCAAGATATCTCCGAGTCGGAGTCCTTTGCGGCAGCGGCGGCCGCCAGCCTCGGCTTCCAGCTCGGCGTCGACCGCCGCATGGGCCGCCCGCTCCTCCTCTGCTTCTTCCTCCGCGAGAGCCAGGGCCGCGGCGTCCCTCACCGGGTGGAGGAGGTCGGTGCTGTCTTCGGAGTCAAACTCCTCGTCGGAGCTCGAGGCCGGGGAGGTGGAGTGGGAGGTGAAGGTGGAGGTGGAGGCGCGGCAGCCTGTCCGCGTCCGGCGCTTCTCATGGTGGATCTGCTAGGGCTGAGCAGAAGCGGCGCTACGGCATCGGCTGCTAGGGTTGAGTGGGGAGGTGAGATGCTCGCGCCCCTGTTTATATAGGTCGGAGGCAGGGCGACGGCCGCGCCACGCGGGGCATCGCCATTACTACGTGCACAGAGGTAGGCGACGGCCGCGCGCCACGCGAGGCATCACCATTAACGCGGCCGCAGACTGCCGAAGCAACGCCTCGGCGCCATACTGGTGGAGAAGACGCATCGACGCTGCGTCACTGCCTGGTGGGCCAGACAAAACGTCCGCCAGACGCGAGCGGAAAGTTTCCGCGTCCGCGGAGACGCATCCCAGGCGCATATTTGGGCCAGGTTTGCGTCTCCGCGAACGGCCCGGTCACTTTGCGTCGCCCCGCTGAAGATGGTGCCAGACGCATTTCCGGTCATGGCGGACAAAAATGGTCGCTCAGCGACCATTTGCGTCGTGCCGCTGAAGCGCGAGAGAAAGATGAAGAGAAGGCCTTCAAAGAAAATATGAAAAAAAAGGACACAAATAGAAGAAAGTTGTTATAACAAAATAGAAGGTGGTTGTATGACGTTGGATGCTTTTGGATGGCTGAGATGTTGCGCTGGCGGTACCACCAACTGCAGCTGCACAGCCGGCCAGTCCAGTCTCTTCTCGTCCAGACTTCAGACAGAGAATCCTACGTCGTGCCGAGCTGCGCGGAGGACCTGAGATCCCATCCCCGTCAAACCGGCGGCTCCGACCAAAACCCCTGTGACTCGCCGCGCGGTCCGACCCATGGCAGCCGCCTCCGCCTCCGCGTCCGCCGGGAACGCCGGCCAGACTCGGCTGGTCGACCGCTGCATCGACGCAGCGGCGCGCGGCCCAGCCACCGTGGAGGCATGGCGCCGCCAGCGCCGGTCCCTGGAGCGCCTCCCGGGGCCGCTGGCTGACGAGCTCCTCCGCCGCCTCGCCGCCCGCCGCCTCCTGTTCCCCTCCCTCCTCGAGTAAACGCCCCACCTTCCCCGCTTCGATGCGCCTGAGCTTGCGTGATGTTTTCTTTGTTTTTTTCCTACCATGGGCCGGAATTGCGCCGTACCCTGCCTGGATCTGTTGCTTCCTGCTGCGTGTGGATGAATCGTGCTTGCGTGCGCAGGGTTTTCCGGTACTCGGCGGAGGAGATCGACTTGAGCGGCAACACCGCCGTAGATGCCGAGTGGCTGGCTTACCTCGGTGCATTCCGGTACCTCAGGGTCCTCAAGATGGCGGATTGCAAGAACGTCAACAGCGCTGCGGTCTGGGCACTCTCCGGTACAGCTCCGAAGCTTGTTTCTATCAGAACCGAACCATAATTTCCAGTCTATAGTTGCTTGGTTTGATTGAAGAAATGAATTATCTGACTAGTTTTATCAAAATTCCTCCAGGCATGAGTACAATAAAAGAATTGGACTTGTCCAGATGCTCAAGGATATCAGACGCCGGCATCAAACATATAGTCTCCAATGATAGCTTGGAGAAGCTACACTTATCTGACACTGGATTGACTGACAATGGCGTCATGCTTATCGCTGCACTGAAAAACTTGCAGTTGCTAGATTTGGGGGGAATTCATATGACCGACAAAGCATTACGGTCATTACAGGTATATATGCTCTCATGATGTACAGCCATTTTATTTCGTTAACGAATGTAGAGATTGCCCCATGCTAATTTGATCTTATTTATTAGTATTCACGTTTTCGCTTCTGATGGTCTATGCACATATATCAGTATGCCACTGTTTGCTCATTTCTCTTAGAATGATGTGTAATGGAGTGTTAATTTCGTATACTTGTTACTTCCAGGTACTCACGCAGCTTGAGCACCTTGATATATGGGGTAGTGAAATTACTGACGAGGGAGCTTCCGTCCTTATAGCTTTTACAAGATTGAGGTTCTTGAATGTTTCTTGGACACATGTGACTTGTTTACCACCTCTTCCAAACCTGCGGTATCTTAATATGAGCAATTGTACAATTCATTCTATCTGCGGTGGGGATTCTGAAGTTCACATCCCACTGGAAAAGCTTACAGCCTCTGCAGCCTCATTTGGTAACATTGATGAAGTGTTCTCTAGCATTGAAGCAAACTCATTTTCATTCTTGGAAATGTCAGGTTGCTCTTTAAGCAACTTGTATATCTTGCAAAAGCTCAAAAGTCTAGAGCATTTGGACCTTAGCTTGAGCAGAATAACTGACGACGAAATCCAGTATGTTGCAAATATTGGAATGAACCTGAGATATCTAAGCCTGAAGAATACTGGAATAACCTCTCAGGCGCCATGTGTTTTAGCAGGAACAGTTCCGAATCTGTCCTCACTGTCTTTAGCTTATACAAAAATTGATGATTCCGCTCTAGTATACATCAGCCTGATGCCTTCATTGAGAGCGATAGATCTAACTCACACAAATATCAAAGGTAGCTCTTCTGCTTTGCATCTATTTATTTCTGTTGATTAAGCCAACATGTTTTCTCTCTCAGTTACCGAATTATACTGAATTCTATCACATGACAGGGTTCACTCGTGTTGAAGCAAATTCGGAGAAAACACTATCTATGCCTCCGCTTGAGCATCTCATATACCTCGAAAGTCTTTATCTGGAGGACACGGCACTGGCAGATGAAGTTATACCTCCCCTAGCATCCTTTAGGGCATTGAAATATTTGTACCTAAAAAGTGATTTCTTGTCTGATCCAGCGTTGCATGCCCTGTCTTCCGCCTCAAACTTGATACACCTTGGTTTCTGTGGGAATGTATTGTCAAACTCTGGGCTTCTGCAATTTGTGCCCCCAACCCAGCTACGTGTGTTGGATTTAAGTGACTGCTGGATCTTAACAGGAGATGCCATCTCAAAATTTTGTAGGCATCATCCAATGATTGAGGTGAGACATGAACTAATGGAGGAACTTCAACAAAATCGTGTTGGCACTTCGCAAGTTCACAAGTCTAAGCAAATTCTACAGGCAAAAGCAAAAGCCGTTAACATTTTGGCTGATGCTAGCAGGCTTTCTGGTATCTCTTTCGTAGGTAAGGATGCTATAACTTCACTCCAGTTCATTCTCTTTTAGTTACAAGGAAGACAATCTCAGTGTGAGCTATGCCTTACATAATGTTTGACATTAAGTTTGCCTTTTTTTTTTATTTGAACAGATGAGAGGATAAAATACAGCAGGGAGGAAATGATGAACATCCAAGACCTTACTGGATCGAATTTGGTGTTGAATGGTGTGTGGCTTCCACCTGAACTGCGAAGGATGAAATGAGACGAGACCTGGTTTACCTTTCTTATGCTCTTCAATTTCGTCAGTTGATTATATAGTGCAGCCTTTTCATTTTGGGACGCGGCAATTTTGAACTAGTTAAAGTCAGATTGCTATCTCTCTCACTGTGTACTGGTTGTTGTAATATGAAGAATTAACTTGTATAATTTGTATGTTCTTGTGAGCCCGAAGTATGTAATTGATCAGCTGAGCTGTTATTACATAGGGCATTTCTGTTAGGGGTCATACGTGACCATGGATTCAAATGGTTGAATCTTTCAGGCATGTGATCTTATTTTTCTTCAACGTGTGTATGGATTTGCGAGTGCATCATCCTTGATGTCAGCACAAACTTGCATCTGCCCTATGAACAAACCATTGTAACCAAAGGAGTTCATGTGGTGCGCACTGTCCATGTGAACGTTGTTCCTAAATGTTGCAACTCCATTCGGACCATTTCATATCATTTTGCTCCTTTCTGGGAGTAGAATCAGCAATTTCCCTCCCTCTAATGTGAATTAAATGAATGTATTTGTTAGTCTAATCCTAGGAACTTCCAGAAGTTACATAAGCATATGCACACAAAAAAGGAAGAAACATATTTGTAGTGAGGTTGTATTGTTCATGTAACTGTACAATGTGCATGGTCTACAATTTTAAGATAAACTAACTATACAGAAACAGTAGTTAATGCTTTGCATAAACAATGATTTTGAAAAGCTAAGCAAATGAAATCAGTTAGTACTTACTAGCAAAAGGGGCCTACTGGGTCAGAAACCTAGAATTTCTTTTTAGGTAAAAACCCAACCCACGGAGCTCATCAATCATCATTCACAGCTCACCAGTATTCACCGCATGAGCATTTCCCATCTTTCATTCTATGGAACCTGTTGCTATCTCTCAATATTATCTCCCTTCCAGTGGATTTAGAGATATATTTGATTGCAGAATGACAGTCTGCACAGACACGAAGATTCTTAAATATCCTTATTTGTTTTGTACCTGATGTAGTAATCAAACCAAATGCGACAGCAATCTTCTCGCTGTGCTGAAGCAGATACTGCTCTTTAAGCTCATCCGACATGTCATGGAGAACAATGCTTGTGTCTGGTACATAGCCCATGTCTTTGATTTCTGTGATCAACGCGGCCAACTTGGCATAGATCTGTTGTGCTTGGGGATGGCTGGTGTCACCAGCTCGAAACTCATGAATAGTATTTCCAACATCCATCCAACTCAAGCCAGTTTCCTTACTCAAGTTCTTGTCTCGCATCAGACACCTTATTCTTGCAACTTCATCCCATAAACCAGCATGAGCGTACAAGTTTGAGAGCAGGACATATGGAGCTGGATCTAGCGGATCAAGATCTACGACATGATTAGCAGCAATTTCACCGATCTCAAAATTGTCATAAGTCCTGCAAGCACCGAGAAGAGTCTTCCACACCAATGCATCTGCTTTACAGGGTATTTCGTAAATGAACTCCAGGGCTTCTTGAACAAGACCTGATCGTGCAAGCAGATCCACCATGCAAGCATAATGTTCCATCCTCGGTATGAGTCCGTGATCCTTCTGCATTGATTTGAAGTATTCCTTCCCTTCTTTCACGAGACCAACATGGCTACAGGCAGATAACACAGCAATGTATGTGACATCATTTGGTTTTACACCAGCCAAGATCATGTTATCGAACAATGTCAGCGCTCGTTTTGCGTACCCATGTTTAGCTAAGCCACTGATTATTGAAGTCCATGAGATAACATTATGATCTTTCATTTCATCAAATGCTCGACAAGCATCTTCCAAGTATCCGCACCTAGAATACATGGAAACAAGGGAGTTGCTTACACCTTTGTCAGACCCAAAGCCTGATTTCACTGAAAGCGCATGCAGTTGCTGACCTTTGGTTAGCAATCCTAAATTGGCGGCAGCACTAAGCAGGCTAGCAAATGTGAAGGTGCTGACTCCGATGTCCATGGTCTCCGTCTGAGGGCTCCAAGAGGCATTTCTCCTCTGAGTTCCACCAATATCATCAGAACTGATAGAAAGTATGTTCCTTTCATAAAGCTGGTTGAACGCTTTTCTAGCCTCCTCCATGCAACCCGATTCAGCATACATGCTCACCAGAGCATTCCCAACGACATTTACATCTGCTATGCTGGTTTTCACAACATGGGCATGAATTTGTCGGCCTGAATCTTGATCAGAAAAGTTTGCACATGCCTTGAGAACACTAGAATATGTCATGTGGTTTGGTTTGATGCTCTCATTCAACATTTCACAGAAGAGCTCCATCACATTGTTTACCTGTGCTCGACATTGCACATACCCTGATATCAGCGCTGTCCAGGACACCACGTTACGCCTGGGTATCCGTTCAAAGACCTTGCTTGCATGTTCCATAGACTGTTCCATATGCAGTTTTGCATACATGTCCACAAGTCCACAGCTCACGCAGCTATCAGATACCAGGCCCAGCCGGAGTGCTAGAGAATGCAGTTGCAGCCCTAATCTAACTGATCCCAACTCTGCGCACGCCGAAACCATACTGCTCATGGTGTATCCCTCCGGCTCAAAACCGGCTTCCAGCATACCAAGAAATAATTCGACCGCCTTACCTGTGCACCCACCCTGCACGTACCGTGTTATCAGCAGCGTCCAGACGACCACTGTCCTCTCGATCAGCCCATTGAACACGCTTCTTGCTGCCACCAGGTCCCCGTTCCTCGCGAACATATCAATCAAGGCGCAGCCTACTGAGACGTCGGTGCCCCAGAACCCCGTCTTGAGTACTAGCCCAAGGACCGCAGCACCAGCCGAGTGGAAGAGCTCCCTGGGGAAGCAGGCGCGAGCCGCAGCGCACAGCGTGAAGGCATTCGGCCGGAGTCCTGACTCGAGCATCTCGCCGAGGAGGAGCAGGGCTTGATGTTCCTGGCCGTTTCGCGCGAGGCAGAAGGCCATGGCAGTCCAGGAGACGAGGTCCCGCAGGCCGCGCATTCCGTCAAACACCCTGCGCGCGGCACTCACGTGGCCGCACTTGGAGTACATAGTGAGAAGGGAGTTGGCGACCACGGCGTCCGTGTCGAGGAATTCGGTGCGGAGGAGACGGCGGTGGAGCGCGCGGCCGAGACGGAGGTCGCCGGTGCGCGCGGCAGCGGCGAGGAGCGACGCCGCGTCGGAGGGGTGGCCGGAGGAGAGTGCCAGGTTTGCGGTCAGTGGGTTGAGGTGTCGATGAGAGGTATGGAGGGGAGGTGGTGGTGGTTGCGACCGTGGGAGGCCGGCGGGAAGGACGGTGACGGTGGAAGCCATGGCAGCCTGGTGGGAAGGAAGGGAGAGGACTGTGAGGCCGTTGGCTAACTAACGGCCATCCAGCTGCTCAGTCTCTCAGTGATGATAAAGGCATCTCCAATGGGGCCTGGCCCATATCAAACAAACGTAAATTCGTCGGCGTGCGCCATTTGTGTCGCTTCACAGATATAAGAATAGTTGTTTTTTATCGTGTGTCCGTGTATGTTTGGAGGTGCCTCTAGCGAACCGACGTATGTGCCCCGAGGATATAAATTTGGATGTTTAAACAACAATAAGAAAAAAACAGTTTTAAAGTTATTACACCTAAATTTTTGAAAGTCTACATTTTATGAGGTGATATTGAGTACTACGCATATCTTCATGGCCAGCCAATGCCCGCTGATGCTCAACCAAATCCTCAGTAGACATGTTTTTTTTAAAGCAAGACCATAAGGATTTAAGGAGGCCAGAGTTTAGAACAACAACCCTAAGGAGGCACACAACATGTTCAGCCTCAACGGGCCATATCATCATACCTTTTTTTTCGATAAAGGGCGCTTTATTATTACTCAACTCAAGTATTACACCCGGCCTCTGCATAACAAGGATGCACACAGCCGCTGATAGTTCCAATTGCAGTAAACCAAAAAAGCGAGATCACATGAGTACAATGTGAAATAAAAGGGAAAAGCTAGACTGTAGAAGGCAAAATCCTTTTAGTATGCAGTCACCCATGTTGGGTAATAAAGTCTTTCGCCGTTTCCTCTAAGCGTGTAGACACCTCCATAAATAGGTCGCGATCCTCCAAACGCTGAAGCGACGACCATAAACGGAGGAACGCCGTACATCGGTAAATGACCCTCAAAGAGAAGAATTTTTATTATCAAAAACCTTGCCATTTCTACATAGCCAAAGTGACCATAAAACTGTCATCGCTCCCACTCTGATAAGAACTTTGAACCTAGCATCTACTCCATTTAGCCAGTTGCCAAATATATTTGCAACGCTTTTTGGAGGATATAAGGTGGAACCTATCTGAATGATTGACCATATAGATCTAGCGAACTGGCATTGGAAGAACAAGTGTTTTATTGTTTCCTCTTCGTGGTAGAAAACACACTTAGTACAACCATGCCAGTTACGTTTTGCAAGATTATCTTTAGTAAGAATTACACCTCGACGAAGGTACCAAGCAAAAACTTTAGTTTTTAATGGTATCTTCATCTTCCAAATAGATTTATTATTAACAACCGGTTGAATAGGATCAATTAAGGCGGAGTACATAGAACCAACAGAGAAAATCCCATTTTTTTTAAGATTCCAGCGGAACACATCTGATCCCTGTTGCAGTTGTACAAAATCCAATCTCTGTATTAACTCAATCCAAGAGTTCAACCTAGGGACAATGAGATCACGCCTGAATGCTACTGACGGTGGTGATGTTTCCATCACCTTCTGTATGGTATCATGTTTATGTCTCACAATATTAAACAAGGCTGAATATTGTTCACGAAGAGTGGTTGTTCCCAACCAAATATCTCATACCTCCCCTACACTAAGAGAGAAATGTCTAAAACGCTTTACAAACACAAACACCACATCCAGGGGGACGACAGGCACCACAACTGTTAAGAGCAGAAGAAAGCTACCCAACTCTAGCACGATCGCGCTCCTCCATGCCCAGCTCGCGAAGTTTGTCGTCAAACCTAAGATGATGGCCTTCGTCGCCGCTAGCCTCTTAGCAACCACCAATAGCTTCCACTGCAGCATAAGAGAGAAATCTCTATAAAGCGGTGAACTAGGTTTAAACAACACTTTATGCTGGAATACCCGCTCATTTATGGTAAACAAAATCGTCTAAGAAAACGCGGCAAACCAAAACAAGGTAATTTTGTTTTCCTCGGCACCCTTTTTTTAGGAAGAGCTCAGTAAACTCATCCCTAGATCTGGGCAAAACCCTAACATCAAACAAAGACGCAATCACACACCATAAATACCTCGTGACAACACAATTGAAAATAATGTGATCGACATCCTCTTTTTACCTGGGCAGACCACACAAAGATCTGACCCATGCCAACCTCTACCAACTAATTGTACATCCGTTTGAATGTGCCCTCTAAAGCAAAGTCACAGGAAGTTTTTTTTGTTTTAGGGACAATTCACACTCCACATATCCAGCATCCTGGCATCTCTCACACCCGGGTTGAGAATAAAGCGATACATTGGTTTAGTTGAAAATTTACCACTAGCTTCAAAAGCCCACTTCACTTTGTCTTCTTCTTCAGTAAGAACAAGACCATTCATCATATTCCCCAAATTACCCCATTCTAGGACTTCTGCAGGCCCGAAAGATGAATAAAAAGTCAAGTCCAACCCATTCGCTAGGACAACTTCAGCCACTAAACTATTCTACTGCTCGCAGCAACCATAGATTTGAGGAAACAACACCCTCAAAGTACAGTCTCCCAGCCAAACATCATCCCAAAAGGATGTTTTCCACGGCAAACACAGACCTCAACTTAAACCATTGTTTTATTTTGTGTAGGCTTTTGCAAAACTGAGATCCACCAGTTCCCTAGGAATGGTAGAAGCCACCACTACCCATATATTTACTACTAAGAATTGGGCAACTAAAACCCCGTAGACCCATTATCCAATTTGTAAATCCATTTGCCCAAGAGACAAATATTTCTCACTCTTGTGTCCGCAAAACCCATTCCACCGAATTCTTTAGGTCTGCACATCTTTTCCCATTTAATCATGTGGTACTTCCTACTCTCCCTGACCCCTTCCCAAAAGAAATAGGCACACAACATATCTATCTTAGCATGGATCCCCTCATTAAGCAGGAAAAAACCCATAGCATACGTTGGGACAATGCATTAAAGCCAATTTCCAGCCTTCTCTCAATTTTTTGAGCCACAAAAGCTAAATCATTTGTTGACAATTTGTTACAGCTCACAGGTAACCCCAAATATTTCAAGGGGAACACCCACATATTACAATTAAACATATTCGCGGTCCTTATTAGCTCCTCCTCACCTACTTCAACACCCAAAATCACACTTTTTGACAATTAATTTTAAGCCCCGACATAGCTTCTAACAATATAAGAGAAACTTAATAGTAATGAAGCTCCATAAGAATGATGGTGTCATCTGCACATTGCAGATGAGACACACCTCCCTCCACCAAGTGACATGCTAAACCTTTAATGTGACCAACCACTCTAGCAGGAGTTCAACATCTCTGCCAGCCCCTCATCCACAAAATCAAATAACTGGGAAGACAAGGGATCACCTTGCCTCAACCCTTTATAAGTTTTGAAGTAATCCCCATTTTCACCGTTGATGTTGATGCAAAGTTTACCGGTTTGGACCACTTGTTGCATCCAGGAGATCTAGAGCTCACTAAACCCTTTTCTCCTAAAGATATCAACAATGAAACACCATTGAATTTTGGGATTTCTATTTCCGTGCTCTCGGGTCCTTAGTTGTACTCAGTTTTCCCCAGATCCTTAGTTTTTCCTCAGTTTTCCCCAATCCCTTGTCTGAAACCTGCAGAAGGAGCTCGGACGGAGGATTCCCGTTTAGTTGACGTTGGTTGGTGCTGGCAAGTGGGGCCGCTGTTGGTGCCCTGCAGTGGACACCTCTCCACTTATCCAGATCATCGTGGGACCCACAACTTGTCCACGTTAGCGCGCCGGACCCACAGCTTACCCAGGTGACCATTGCAAAATGGGAGCCCGAGCCAGCCCCATGCACGTGCCCGTGCATTCCCCGCGCCCCATTGTTCTTCTTCTCCGCCAGCGACAGCCCTTCTCCGGCAGGCGGGTGATGTCTAGTTTCTCTTCGACCTCCCGTTCTTCATGGCCGCAGTATGGACCCGTGCCTTTGACAAGATGCCCCGACCGCCCACGCCAGGAGCCTCGAAGCGGTCGATCACGTAAGACGGACGACAACGGCAACCGTGGACGTGAGTTCGTTGCATGCGAGAGCTTGCCATATAGAGAGGGGGATAAGGTTAGATCTCGCTCCAATTTCTCTGTTTTCTCTCGATTTTCTTGTTATTCCCTCGAATTTGGGATTTAGGGTTCACGTTGCTGTTTTCAGATCTTGAAGAAATGCAGGCATTTCAAGTGGATCGATGTGTACGTTCAGAGGCTTCAATTGGAGGAATCAATTGGCGCTATTGGGGAGCGCAATTTGGGAGGGGGACTTGCTGTAGAGAATGCGGTGGAGAGAGAGGAGCCGTTCCAATTATGCCTACTGCTCCCAATGCAGGACTGGTAGAAGTGAAGGGAGAACTGAAGAAAATGAACAAGCAGTTAAGGCAGCTGATCGAGTTGAAGAAGCAAGCTAATCTGATGGCTGGTTGTTTTTTTGTTGTATAATTGCGATCGGATTCTTATCATTGCTCACCAGGCGCTAGAAGTTGTTACAAGGGATACCTTGTTACAAATCCATTATTCAGTTACATGTACTTGTAGTTGTTTTCAAAGTTAGTGTGTGCATTCACCGAAATTACCAACTATATTTCCTAAAATAAAAGGAATGATAAAGAAAGTTGATAATTGTTAGAGGGGTGACAAATAATTCATTCACCGAAATCCCCCAAATATGCCAAATATGTATGTCTCATGTTTCTACCAAAATTACCAAAACTATATTCCCAACTATATTCCCTAAAAGAAAAGGAAAGCTAAAGATAGTTGATAATTGTTAGAGGGGTGACAAATAATGCATTCACCAAAATCCGCAAATATGTATGCCTCATGTTTATACCAAAATTATACCACTTTTTGGGCCGTTTCAAAATACCAATACTATATCCCAAACTATATTCCCTAAAAGAAAAAGAAAGCTAAAGATAGTTGATAATTGTTAGAGGGATGACAAATAATGCATTCACCGAAATCCGCAAATATGTATGCCTCATGTTTATACCAAAATTATACCACTTTTGGGCCGTTTCAAGCACGGAAATACTATATCCCAAACTATATTCCCTAAAAGAAAAGGAAAGCTAAAGATAGTTGATAATTGTTAGAGGGATGACAAATAATGCATTCACCGAAATCCGCAAATATGTATGCCTCATGTTTATACCAAAATTATACCACATTTGGGCCGTTTCAAAATACCAATACTATATCCCAAACTATATTCCCTAAAAGAAAAGGAAAGCTAAAGATAGTTGATAATTGTTAGAGGGGTGACAAATAATGCATTCGCTGAAATCCGCAAATATGTATGCCTTATGTTTATACCAATACTATATCCCAAACTATATTAAGTGGCAAACTCGTTATTGCACATAAATAGAGGGGTGGCACTCTCCACCGATAGAGAGAGAGAGAGGGGTGGCCACGAAGAGAGAGAGAGAGAGAGAGAGAGAGAGAGAGAGGTTGCCACGAAGAGACGGAGAGGGGTATACTGCCCGTTAGATCAGTGGATCAACGGTTCGTGGAGTCGATCCGTGTGACAACGGCTCAACCAATCAGGCTAAGTTTGGGCTTTTGAGAGCATTTGTGACAGTACTTGAGGGCAAAACTGAGTAGTACTAAGAATCCAAGGGCACATAAATAGTAAATAGACTAAGGGATTCAAACAAAAGAATTATAAAATGAAAAATGCGTGTTTTGTACAATATAATTCATATTGGGCTACATCAAATTATTTGCAATTCAAATATACATGAGTGTGACAATTATGGCATCATTTAGACAAACTATGTTTTTGGGAAAGATGTTTTGCAAAGGGGTTTGAGTGGAAAACCATGCATCTTCATAGCTACACTAGTGATTCTGAGAAGTGGCAATTTGTGGTAAAACTTTATTTATATATGTTTGTTAAGGTTTTCAAGGTGGCAGGTTGCGTAGGAAGACTCCATGAGTAGGTGCCACTATGTTTTTATTTTTTTGGAACTTTTTGCGCATGAAATGACTCAATTAGCTATGTTAATCTCATTTGTTGACTCGATGTTGACCAGCTACTTCAGGGTAAAACTGAGTATATTGCACTTGCCGGTCTAAGTCCTCAAGGGGAAAACTGAGTACAGATAACATTTCTGTATAAGGCCCGTGGTTATAACTGAGTACACCAAACGTCCCAGGGTTAGACTCGTGTCGCGGTGCACGCTGCAGCCGTGCATAGCGGACGCGTGTTGCGGTACACGCCACCTTCGTCTTTATAGAGCCCCTCTTTCTCTCCCTCGACGCACGTTCTCACTGCAACCGCCTCTTCTGTCCCATCATCTTCTCCACAACCGAAGAAAAAACTCCGAAGAAAACCGCCGGCGATGGAGAAGAATGAGATTCCCATTATCGGCGCATCAGCCGCTGGTGAATCGGCCGCCGCCCCCGTCCAGGCCCCTGTCGCTGCTTCCAATGTAGCTGCCGGCGCATCAGCCGCCGGCGCATCGGCTGCCGCCACCGTCCAGGCCCCCGTCGCTTGGGACCCGTACGAACCAGTGTCGTACGTCGCCCCGGAGAACCCCTACGACACCAGCATCATTGACGACGAGCCGGAGGTAACCCTTTGTTCCCTTGTTCTTATCCCATTTCAATCCTTTTGTGTTAGATCTAGCGTTATTAAGGTTCGTCTGTTCCTAGTTCAATCCATTTGTGTTAGATCTTGTGTTATCAGGGTTCTTCTGTTCCTAGTTCAATCCTTTTGTGTTAGATCTTCCGTTATTAGTGTTTGTGATTTGCTTTTGTTTAAGATTTGTGCCGATGATGATGAATATTTGGGCACAAATTGATTCAGGGTTTGGTCAGTAAACAATTGGTGTATACAAATTTGTTGTGCATGATCTTTGGTTTATCGACTCAAATCCCGGATATAAGTGTGTCCAATGTAACTGAGGCTACCTCTTTTTTTCGAGCCCATATTATCATGCATGATCTTTTGTTCACTCTCTGTTCCGTCATCGTTGCAATTGACTCCGTGTTTTTTGCAAGATCTTTGGTGCTACGTGACAGGTGCAGAGCAGCGACTTCCACACCAAGACTCGTCACGTCCTCAGGAGGCTGCAGTCCGGCCATTATGATGGCCCCTTTGTTCGAGGCATTTACAAGTGCCCATTCTGCAACAGGAAGCTCCACGCCACCGACTTGAACTCCCTGGTGAACCATGCTGAATCCATTGGCAGATGCGGCGCTAGAGTTGGAACGACCGTGAACGTGCATGCGTTGGTGGCCAAACACAAAGCACTTGGGATTCACCTGCGCAACCTCCAAGCGAGTCACAGGCGTTTCTGAAGGCGTTGAACGTGCGTACTGCACTCTCTGTATGTGACTGCTCTATCTGTAGAGCAGCTTAAATTCATGTAAAATGTAGCTTATGTTGTATCTATCGGTACTACTGTTGGATCCGTCGTGAATATATCTATGCTATGTTGGCTGATGTATGCAGCTTATCCTATATTTTCTCTCTGGATTTGTGCCCTAGATTTCCTACCTGATTGGGTAAAAACGAAGGCATAAAGAAATGAATGGCGTTAAAAAACAGAAGGAGAAGCTGCTCAAGATTTGCTACCAATTTGGGTTATCAAATATGAATGAGATCGAGCGAGAGAGAGGAAAAAGATACATTGAAAACTGCTAATCTGGGCGAAAGAGACAGAAACCACTCGTGCCCCCGTCCCGGACCCACACGGCTCCACACGCTATGGTCCCA
Source organism: Lolium rigidum (assembly GCF_022539505.1). Lineage (NCBI taxonomy): Eukaryota > Viridiplantae > Streptophyta > Magnoliopsida > Poales > Poaceae > Lolium > Lolium rigidum. Next base: position 4,503,409 of record NC_061511.1, on the reverse strand, counting down.
CACGCTATGGCCACACAAACACGGTCTCGCCTGTCCCACTGATACGTCGCAAACGTATCTATAATTTCTTATGTTCCATGCTACTTTTATTACAATACTTGAATGTTTTATACATACTTTACAACATTATTATACATTTTCTGGCACTAACCTATTAACAAGATGCCGAAGTGCCAGTTGTTGTTTTCTGCTGTTTTTGGTTTCAGAAATCCTAGTAAGGAAATATTATCGAAATTGGACGAAATCAACGCCCAGGGGCCTATTTTTACACGAAGCTTCCAGAAGACCAAAAGGGAGACGAAGTGGGGCCACGAGGTGGCCAGACACCAGGGCGGCGCGGCCCAGGCCCTGGCCGCGCGACCCTGTTGTCTGGGCCCCTCGCGTCGCCCCATGACCTACCCTTCCGCCTACAAATAGCCTCCGTCGCGAAACCCCCTGTACCGAGAGCCACGATACGGAAAACCTTCTAGAGACGCCGCCGTCGCGAATCCCATCTCGGGGGATTTAGGAGATCGCCTCCGGCACCCTGCCGGAGAGGGGAATCATCACCGGAGGGGCTCTACATCATCATGCCCGCCTCCAGATTGATGCGTGAGTAGTTCATCCTTGGACTATGGGTCCATAGCAGTAGCTAGATGGTTGTCTTCTCCGCTTGTGCTATCATTGTTATAGATCTTGTGAGCTGCCTAACATGATCAAGATCATCTATTTGTAATGCTACATGTTGTGTTTGGTGGGATCCGATGAATAGAGAATATTATGTTAAGTTGATTATCAATCTATCATATATGTGTTGTTTATGTTCTTGCATGCTCTCCGTTGCTAGTAGAGGTTCTGGCCAAGTTGATACTTGTAACTCCAAGAGGGAGTAATTATGCTCGATAGTGGGTTCATGCCTCCATTTAATCTGGGACAGTGACGAAAGTTCTAAGGTTGTGGATGTCTTAGTTGCTACTAGGGATAAAACATTGATGCTTTATCTAAGGATATTTGTGTTGATTACATTACGCACCATACTTAATGCAATTATCTCGTTGTTTACAACTTAATACCGGAAGGGGTTCGGATGATAACTTGAAGGTGGATTATTTAGGCATAGATGCATCTTGGATAGCGGTCTATGTACTTTGTCGTAATGCCTCGATTAAATCACATAGTAATCATTGTTGATATGTATTGAATCTTTATTTGTCAATTGCCCACCTGTAATTTGTTCACCCAGCATGTTAGTTATCTTATTGGAGAGACACCTCTAGTGAACTGTGAACCCCGGTCCATTCTTTTACATCTGAATACATTCTACTGCTTTTACGGTTCTTTGCAAACAAACACCATCTTCCACTCGATACGCTTAATCCTTTGTTTTCAGCAAGCCGGTGAGATTGACAACTGGTGGCGTGTAACTCACACGTTCGTTGGGAACCCCAAGAGGAAGGTATGATGCGCACAGTAGCAAGTTTTCCCTCAGAAAGAAACCAAGGTTTAATCGAACCAGTAGGAGCCAAGAAGCACGTTGAAGGTTGATGGTGGCGAAATGTGATGCGGCGCAACAACGAGGATTCCGGCGCCAACGTGGAATCTGCACAACAAAACCAAAGTACTTTGTCCCAACGAAACAGTGAGGTTGTCAATCTCACCGGCTTGCTGTAACAAAGGATTAAACGTATCGAGTGGAAGATGTTTGCAAGAAAATAATAAAACACAAGTATTGCAGTAGAATTTATGCTATGTAAAGAATAGGACCGGGGTCCACAGTTCACTAGAGGTGTCTCTCCCATAAGATAAAAGCATGTTGGGTGAACAAATTACAGTCGGGCAATTGACAAATAGAGAAAGGCATAACAATGCATATACATGATATGATAAATATAGTGAGATTTAATTGGGCATTACGACAAAGTATATAGACCGCCATCCAACTGCATCTATGCCTAAAAAGTCCACCTTCAGGTTATCATCCGAACCCCATTCGGTATTAAGTTGCTAAGCAACAGACAATTGCATTAAGTATGGTGCGTAATGTAATCGACAACTACATCCTTAGACATAGCATCAATGTTTTATCCCTAGTGGCAACAAGACATCACAACCTTAGAACCTTCCGTCACGATCCCGGTGTCAATGAAGGCATGAACCCACTATCGAGCATAAATACTCCCTCTTGGAGTTAAGAGCAAAAACTTGGCCGAGCCTCTACTAATAACGGAGAGCATGCAAGATCATAAACAACACATAAACAATAGATTGATAATCACCATAATCATAGTACTCTCTATCCATCGGATCCCGACAAACACAACATATAGTATTACGGATAGATGATCTTGATCATGTTAGGCAGCTCACAAGATCCAACAATGAAGCACAACAAGGAGAAGACGATCATCTAGCTACCGCTATGGACCCATGGTCCAGGGTGAACTACTCACTCATCACTCCGGAGGCGATCATGGCGATGAAGAGTCCTCCGGGAGATGAATCCCTCTCCGGCAGGGTGCCGGAGGCGATCTCCTGAATCCCCCGAGATGGGATTCGCGGCGGCGGCGTCTCTGGAAGGTTTTCCGTATCGTGGCTCTCGGTGCTGGGGGTTTCGCGACGGAGACTTTAAGTAGGCGGAAGGGCAACGCGAGGGGCCACACGAGGTGCCCGGGGGTAGGGCCGCGCGGCAGGGCCTGGGCCGCGCCGCCCTGTCCCCTGGCTGCCTCGTGGCCCCACTTCGTTATCTCTTCGGTCTTCTGGAAGCTTCGTGCAAAAATAGGACCCTGGGCGAAAGTTTCGTCCAATTCCGAGAATATTTCCTTACTAGGATTTCTGAAACCAAAAACAGCAGAAACAACAGAATCGGCTCTTCGGCATCTTGTTAATAGGTTAGTTCCAGAAAATGCATAAATATGACATATAACGTGCATAAAACATGTAGGTATCATCAATAAAGTAGCATGGAACATAAGAAATTATCGATACGTTGGAGACGTATCATCATCCCCAAGCTTAGTTCTGCTCGTCCCGAGCAGGTAAAACGATAACAAAGATAATTTCTGAAGTGACATGCCATCATAATCTTGATCATACTATTTGTAAACATATGTAATGAATGCAGCGATCAAAACAAAGGTAATGACATGAGTAAACAAGTGAATCATATAGCAAAGACTTTTCATGAATAGTACTTCAAGACAAGCATCAATAAGTCTTGCATAAGAGTTAACTCATAAAGCAATAAATCAAAGTAAAGGTGTTGAAGCAACACAAAGGAAGATTAAGTTTCAGCGGTTGCTTTCAACTTATAACATGTATATCTCATGGATATTGTCAACATAAAGTAATATAACAAGTGCAATATGCAAGTATGTAGGAATCAATGCACAGTTCACACAAGTGTTTGCTTCTTAAGGTGGAAGGAGATAGGTAAACTGACTCAACAATAAAGTAAAAAGAATGGTCCTTCAAAGAGGAAAGCATCGATTGTTGTATTTGTGCTAGAGCTTTTATTTTGAAAACATGAAACAATTTTGTCAACGGTAGTAATAAAGCATATGAGTTATGTAAATTATATCTTACAAGTTGCAAGCCTCATGCATTGTATACTAATAGTGCCCGCACCTCGTCTTACTTAGCTTGGACTACCGGATCTTTGCATGCCATGTTTCAACCAAGTGTCACAAAGGGGTACCTCCATGCCGCCTGTACAAAGGTCTAAGGAGAATGCTCGCATTTTGGATTTCTCGCTTTTGATTATTCTCAACTTAGACATCCATACCGGGACAACATGGACAACAGATAATGGACTCCTCTTAAATGCATAAGCATGTAGCAATGATTATTATTCTCATATGAGATTGAGGATATATGTCCAAAACTGAAACTTCAACCATGGTTCATGGCTTTAGTTAGCGGCCCAATGTTCTTCTCTAACAATTTTGCATGCTCCAACCACTAAAATGATAGACCTTCGTACAAGACGGACATGCATAGCAACTCACATGATATTCAACAATAGTTGATGGCGTTCCCCGTAAACATGGTTATCGCACAACAAGCAACTTAATAAAATATAAAGTGCATAAGTACATATTCAATACTACGATAGTTTTTAAGGCTATTTTGTCCCATGAGCTATATATTGCAAAGGTGAATGATGGAATTTTAAAGGTAGCACTCAAGCAATTTACTTTGGAATGGCGGAGAAATACCATGTAGTAGGTAGGTATGGTGGACACAAATGGCATAGTGGTTGGCTCAAGGATTTTGGATGCATGAGAAGTATTCCCTCTCGATACAAGGTTTAGGCTAGCAAGGTTATTTGAAGCAAACTCAAGGATGAACAGGTGCAGCAAGACTCACATAAAAGACATATTGTAAACATTATAAGACTCTACACCGTCTTCCTTGTTGTTCAAAACTCAATACTAGATATTATCTAGACCTTAGAGAGACCAAATATGCAAATCAAATTTTAGCAAGCTCTATGTATTTCTTCATTAATGGGTGCAAAGCATATGATGCAGGAGCTTAAACATGAGCACAACAATTGCAAAGTATCACATTATCCAAGACATTTTAGAATTACTACATGTAGCATTTTCCAATTCCAACCATATAACAATTTAACGAAGAAGAAACTTCGCCATGAACATTATGAGTAAAACCTAAGGACACATGTGTCCATATGCAACAGCGGAGCGTGTCTCTCTCCCACAAAGTGAATGCTAGGGTCCATCTTATTCAAACAAAAACAAAAACAAAAACAAACCGACGCTCCAAGTAAAGAACACAAGATGTGATTGAATAAAAATATAGTTTCAGGGAGGAACCTGATGATGTTGTCGATGAAGAAGGGGATGCCTTGGGCATCCCCAAGCTTAGACGCTTGAGTCTTCTTAAAATATGCAGGGGTGAACCACGGGGGCATCCCCAAGCTTAGAGCTTTCACTCCTCTTGATCATAGTATATCATTCTCCTCTCTTGACCCTTGAAAACTTCCTTCACACCAAACTTCAAGCAAACTCATTAGAGGGTTAGTGCACAATTAATAATTCACACATTCAGAGGTGACACAATCATTATTTTCACTTCTGGACATTGCATAATGCTACTGGACATTAATGGATCAAAGAAATAAATCTAATATAGCAAAAGAGGCAATGCGAAATAAAAGGCAGAATCTGTCAAAAACAGAACAGTCCGTAAAGACGAATTTAAAGCTGGCACCAGACTTGCTCAAATGGAAAAACTCAAAACTAATGAAAGTTGCGTACATATCTGAGGATCACGCTCGTAAATTGGCAGATTTTTTCGAATTTTCTACAGAGAACTGTGCAAAGATTCGTGACAGACAGCAATGCTGTTTCTGCGCAGCGATCCCAAATATAACATCAACTTTGACATAGAAACTTTACTTGGCACAAAAACATGATAAGGAGAGGTTGCTACAGTAGTAAACAACTTCCAAGACTCAACAAAACAAAAATTGCTGTAGTAAAAACATGGGTTGTCTCCCATAAGCGCTTTCTTTAACGCCTTTCAGCTAGGCGCGTAAAGTGCAAATCAAGTAACATCGAGAGTAGAAGCATCAACATCATAACTTGTTCTAATAATAGAATCAAAAGGCAACTTCATTCTCTTTCTAGGGAAGTGTTCCATACCTTTCTTGAGAGGAAATTGATATTTAATATTACCTTCCCTCATATCAATAACAGCACCAACGAGTTCGAAGAAAAGGTCTTCCCAATACAATAGGACAAGATGCATTGCATTCGATATCCAAGACAACAAAATCAACGGGGACAAGGTTATTGTTAACCGTAATGTGCACATTATCAATCCTCCCCAAAGGTTTCTTTTTAACATTATCGGCAAGATTAACATCCAAATAACAATTCTTCAATGGTGGCAAGTCAAGCATATCATAAATCTTTTTAGGCATAACAGAAATACTTGCACCAAGATCACATAAAGCATTACATTCAAAGTCATTGAATTTCATTTTAATGATGAGCTCCCAACCATCTTCTAACTTTCTAGGAATAGAAGTTTCAAGTTTTAGTTTCTCTTCTCTAGCTTTTATGAGAGCATTTGTAATATGTTTTGTAAAGGCTAAATTTATAGCACTAGCATTAGGACTTTTAGAAAGTTTTTGTAAGAACTTTATAACTTCAGAGATGTGGCAATCATCAAAATCTAAATCATTATGAGCTACAGCAATGGGATCATTATTCCCAAGGTTGGAAAAAATTTCAGCAGTTTCATCACAAGCAGCTTCAATAGCTTTAGCAATTTCAGGCAGTTTTGTTCGCTTTGCACTAGGAGTAGAAACATTGCCAACACCAATTATTTTACCATTGATAGTAGGAGGTGCAGCAACATGTGAAGAATTATCATTACAAGTGGTGGTAATAGTCCAAACTTTAGCTACATTATTCTCTTTAGCTAGTTTTTCATTTTCTTCTCTATCCCACTGATACGTCTCCAACGTATCGATAATTTCTTATGTTCCATGCTACTTTATTGATGATACCTACATGTTTTATGCACATTATATGTCATATTTATGCATTTTCTGGAACTAACCTATTAACAAGATGCCGAAGAGCCGATTGCTGTTTTCTGCTGTTTTTGGTTTCGAAATCCTAGTAAGGAAATATTCTCGGAATTGGACGAAACTTTCGCCCGGGGTCCTATTTTTGCACGAAGCTTCCGGAAGACCGAAGAGATAACGAAGTGGGGCCACGAGGCGGCCGGATGATAGGGCGGCGCGGCCCGGCCCCCGGCCGCGCCACCCTGTCCCCCGGGCCCCTCGTGTGCCCCCCGACCTACCCTTCCGCCTACTTAAAGCCTCCGTCGCGAAACCCCCGAGTACCGAGAGCCACGATACGGAAAACCTTCCGGAGACGCCGCCGCCGCGAATCCCATCTCGGGGGATTCAGGGAGATCGCCTCCGGCACCCTGCCGGAGAGGGGATTCATCTCCCGGAGGACTCTACGCCGCCATGGTCGCCTCCGGAGTGATGAGTGAGTAGTTCACCCCCGGACCATGGGTCCATAGCAGTAGCTAGATGGTCGTCTTCTCCTTGTTGTGCTTCATTGTTGGATCTTGTGAGCTGCCTAACATGATCAAGATCATCTATCTCGTAATTCTATATGTTGTGTTTGTCGGGATCCGATGGATAGAGAGTACTATGATTATGGTGATTATCAATCTATTGTTTATGTGTTGTTTATGATCTTGCATGCTCTCCGTTACTAGTAGAGGCTCGGCCAAGTTTTTACTCTTAACTCCAAGAGGGAGTATTTATGCTCGATAGTGGGTTCATGCCTCCATTGAATCCGGGACGGTGACGAGAAAGTTCTAAGGTTGTGGATGTGCTTGTTGCCACTAGGGATAAAACATTGATTCTATGTCTAAGGATGTAGTTGTCGATTACATTACGCACCATACTTAATGCAATTGTCCTGTTGCTTGCAACTTAATACTGGAGGGGGTTCGGATGATAACTCTGAAGGTGGACTTTTTAGGCATAGATGCAGTTGGATGGCGGTCTATGTACTTTGTCGTAATGCCCAATTAAATCTCACTATATTTATCATATCATGTATATGCATTGTTATGCCTTTCTCTATTTGTCAATTGCCCGACTGTAATTTGTTTACCCAACATGCTTTATCTTATGGGAGAGACACCTCTAGTGAACTGTGGACCCTGGTCCTATTCTTTACATAGCATAAATTCTACTGCAATTGTGTTTTACTATTTTCTTTGCAAACATCTTCCACTCGATACGTTTAATCCTTTGTTACAGCAAGCCGGTGAGATTGACAACCTCACTGTTTCGTTGGGGCAAAGTACTTTGGTTTTGTTGTGCAGATTCCACGTTGGCGCCGGAATCCCGGTTGTTGCGCCGCATCACATTTCGCCACCATCAACCTTCAACGTGCTTCTTGACTCCTACTCGGTCCGATTAAACCTTGGTTTCTTACCGAGGGAAACTTGCCACCGTGCGCATCATACCTTCCTCTTGGGGTTCCCAACGGACGTGTACATCTACGCGCATCAAAGCAAATTTCTGGCGCCGTTGCCGGGGAGATCAAGACACGCTGCAAGGGGAGTCTCCACTTCTCAATCTCTTTACTTTGTTTTTGTCTTGCTTTATTTTATTTACTACTTTGTTTGCTGCACCTAAACAAAACACAAAAAAATTAGTTGCTAGTTTTACTTTATTTTACTGTCTTGCTCTCTATATTAAAAACACAAAAAAATTAGTTACTTGCATTTAATTTATTTTGTTATCATGTCTAGCCCTGTACTTGTTTTTATTTTCACTAGTTAGGCTTAATGGAAAACAACAAAAAAATTAGAGATCTTTATGAACTTTATCTTGAATTAGGACATGATGTGTTTGAAGAGAAAATTAAAAAACCCATGGAACTTTGTTTGCAAAATAGTTGTAGCAACGTTATTAGCATGAACTCTTTGAACACCATTATTGCTAAAGCTATGGAAGAATTTAAGCTTGGGGAAGCTAGTTGTGATATTTTTAGTCCCCCAAGCATGGAGGAGAAAATTTACTTGGATGATACTTTACCTCCTATATATGATGCTTGCAATGATGAATATGATATTTTTAGTCCACCTACTATTGAGGAGAAAATTAATTATGATTACAATATGCCTCCTATGTATGATGATTATGGTGATGAGAATAATAATGATAGCTATTTTGTTGAACTTGCTCCCACTACAACTAATAAAATTGATTATGCTTATGTGGAGAGTAATAATTTTATGCATGTGGCTCATGACAAGAATGTTGTATGTGATAGTTATATTGTTGAGTTTGTTCATGATGCTACTGAAAGTTATTATGAGAGAGGGAAACATGGCTATATGCATCTTAATAATATTAAGTTTCCCCTCTTTATGTTGAGAATCTTGAAATTGCGCTTATGTTGCTTTTCTATGCTTGCCACTTTGTTCTTCATGAATTTATTTGTGTACAAGATTCCTTTTCATAGGAAGTGGGTTAGGCTTAAATGTGATTTGAATTTGCTCCTTGATGCTCTCTTTTGCTTCAACTCTTGTTTCTTGCGAGAGTATCATTAAAATTGCTGAGCCCATCTTAATGGCTATAAAGAAAGAACTTCTTGGGAGATAACCCATGTGTTTATTTTACTACAGAAATTTTTGTTTTGTTGAGTCTTGGAAGTTGTTTACTACTGTAGCAACCTCTCCTTATCATGTTTTTGTGCCAAGTAAAGTTTCTATGTCAAAGTTGATGTTATATTTGGGATCGCTGCGCAGAAACAGCATTGCTGTCTGTCACGAATCTGGGCACAGTTCTCTGTAGAAAATTCGAAAAAATCTGCCAATTTACGAGCGTGATCCTCAGATATGTACGCAACTTTCATTAGTTTTGAGTTTTTCCATTTGAGCAAGTCTGGTGCCAGCTTTAAATTCGTCTTTACGGACTGTTCTGTTTTTGACAGATTCTGCCTTTTATTTCGCATTGCCTCTTTTGCCATGTTGGATTTATTTCTTTGATCCATTAATGTCCAGTAGCATTATGCAATGTCCAGAAGTGAAAATAATGATTGTGTCACCTCTGAATGTGTGAATTATTAATTGTGCATTAACCCTCTAATGAGTTTGCTTGAAGTTTGGTGTGAAGGAAGTTTTCAAGGGTCAAGAGAGGAGAATGATATACTATGATCAAGAGGAGTGAAAGCTCTAAGCTTGGGGATGCCCCCGTGGTTCACCCCTGCATATTCTAAGAAGACTCAAGCGTCTAAGCTTGGGGATGCCCAAGGCATCCCCTTCTTCATCGACAACATCATCAGGTTCCTCCCCTGAAACTATATTTTTATTCGGTCACATCTTGTGTTCTTTACTTGGAGCGTCGGTTTGTTTTTGTTTTTGTTTTGTTTGAATAAGATGGATCCTAGCATTCACTTTGTGGGAGAGATACACGCTCCGCTGTTGCATATGGACACATGTGTCCTTAGGCTTTACTCATAATGTTCAAGGCGAAGTTTCTTCTTCGTTAAATTGTTAAATGGTTGGAATTGGAAAATGCTACATGTAGTAATTCTAAAATGTCTTGGATAATGTGATACTTGGCAATTGTTGTGCTCATGTTTAAGCTCTTGCATCATATGCTCTGCACCTATTAATGAAGAAATACATAGAGCTTGCTAAAATTTGATTTGCATATTTGGTCTCTCTAAGGTCTAGATAATATCTAGTATTGAGTTTTGAACAACAAGGAAGACGGTGTAGAGTCTTATAATGTTTACAATATGTCTTTTATGTGAGTCTTGCTGCACCTGTTCATCCTTGAGTTTGCTTCAAATAACCTTGCTAGCCTAAACCTTGTATCGAGAGGGAATACTTCTCATGCATCCAAAATCCTTGAGCCAATCACTATGCCATTCGTGTCCACCATACCTACCTACTACATGGTATTTCTCCGCCATTCCAAAGTAAATTGCTTGAGTGCTACCTTTAAAATTCCATCATTCACCTTTGCAATATATAGCTCATGGGACAAAATAGCCTTAAAAACTATCGTAGTATTGAATATGTACTTATGCACTTTATCTTTTATTAAGTTGCTTGTTGTGCGATAACCATGCTTCGGGGAACGCCATCAACTATTGTTGAATATCATGTGAGTTGCTATGCATGTCCGTCTTTTCTGAAGGTCTATCATTTTAGTGGTTGGAGCATGCAAAATTGTTAGAGAAGAACATTGGGCCGCTAACTAAAGCCATGAATCATGGTTGAAGTTTCAGTGTTGGACATATATCCTCAATCTCATATGAGAATAATAATCATTGCTACATGCTTATGCATTTAAGAGGAGTCCATTATCCATTGTCCATGTTGTCCCGGTATGAATGTCTAAGTTGAGAATAATCAAAAGCGAGAAATCCAAAATGCGAGCTTTCTCCTTAGACCTTTGTACAGGCGGCATGGAGGTACCCCTTTGTGACACTTGGTTGAAACATGGCATGCAAAGATCCGGTAGTCCAAGATAAGTACGACGAGGTGCGGACACTATTAGTATACTATGCATGAGGCTTGCAACTTGTAAGATATAATTTACATAACTCATATGCTTTATTACTACCGTTGACAAAATTGTTTCATGTTTTCAAAATAAAAGCTCTAGCACAAATACAGCAATCGATGCTTTCCTCTTTGAAGGACCATTCTTTTACTTTTATTGTTGAGTCGGTTTACCTATCTCCTTCCACCTTAAGAAGCAAACACTTGTGTGAACTGTGCATTGATTCCTACATACTTGCATATTGCACTTGTTATATTACTTTATGTTGACAATATCCATGAGATATACATGTTATAAGTTGAAAGCAACTGCTGAAACTTCATCTCCCTTTGTGTTGCTTCAACACCTTTACTTTGATTTATTGCTTTATGAGTTAACTCTTATGCAAGACTTATTGATGCTTGTCTTGAAGTACTATTCATGAAAAGTCTTTGTCATATGATTCACTTGTTTACTCATGTCATTACCTTTGTTTTGATCGCTGCATTCATTACATATGTTTACAAATAGTATGATCAAGATTATGATGGCATGTCACTTCAGAAATTATCCTTGTTATCGTTTTACCTGCTCGGGACGAGCGAAACTAAGCTTGGGGATGCTGATACGTCTCCAACGTATCGATAATTTCTTATGTTCCATGCTACTTTATTGATGATACCTACATGTTTTATGCACATTATATGTCATATTTATGCATTTTCTGGAACTAACCTATTAACAAGATGCCGAAGAGCCGATTCTTTGTTTTCTGCTTGTTTTTGGTTTCAGAAATCCTAGTAAGGAAATATTCTCGGAATTGGACAAAACTTTCGCCCAGGGTCCTATTTTTGCACGAAGCTTCCAGAAGACCGAAGAGATAACGAAGTGGGGCCACGAGGCGGCCAGATGATAGGGCGGCGCGGCCCGGCCCCCGGCCGCGCCACCTCGTCCCCCGGGCCCCTCGTGTGGCCCCCGACCTACCCTTCCGCCTACTTAAAGCCTCCGTCGCGAAACCCCCAATACCGAGAGCCACGATACGGAAAACCTTCCAGAGACGCCGCCGCCGCGAATCCCATCTCGGGGGATTCAGGAGATCGCCTCCGGCACCCTGCCGGAGAGGGGATTCATCTCCCGGAGGACTCTACGCCGCCATGGTCGCCTCCGGAGTGATGAGTGAGTATTTCACCCCTGGACCATGGGTCCATAGCGAGTAGCTAGATGGTCGTCTTCTCCTTGTTGTGCTTCATTGTTGGATCTTGTGAGCTGCCTAACATGATCAAGATCATCTATCCGTAATTCTATATGTTGTGTTTGTCGGGATCCGATGGATAGAGAGTACTATGATTATGGTGATTATCAATCTATTGTTTATGTGTTGTTTATGATCTTGCATGCTCTCCGTTACTAGTAGAGGCTCTGGCCAAGTTTTTACTCTTAACTCCAAGAGGGAGTATTTATGCTCGATAGTGGGTTCATGCCTCCATTGAATCTGGGACAGTGACAGAAAGTTCTAAGGTTGTGGATGTGATGTTGCCACTAGGGATAAAACATTGATTCTATGTCTAAGGATGTAGTTGTCGATTACATTACGCACCATACTTAATGCAATTGTCTCTTGCTTGCAACTTAATACTGGAGGGGGTTCGGATGATAACCTGAAGGTGGACTTTTTAGGCATAGATGCAGTTGGATGGCGGTCTATGTACTTTGTCGTAATGCCCAATTAAATCTCACTATATTTATCATATCATGTATATGCATTGTTATGCCTTTCTCTATTTGTCAATTGCCCGACTGTAATTTGTTTACCCAACATGCTTTATCTTATGGGAGAGACACCTCTAGTGAACTGTGGACCCCGGTCCTATTCTTTACATAGCATAAATTCTACTGCAATTGTGTTTTACTATTTTCTTTGCAAACATCTTCCACTCGATACGTTTAATCCTTTGTTACAGCAAGCCGGTGAGATTGACAACCTCACCTTGTTTCGTTGGGGCAAAGTACTTTGGTTTTGTTGTGCGAGATTCCACGTTGGCGCCGGAATCCCTGTTGTTGCGCCGCATCACATTTCGCCACCATCAACCTTCAACGTGCTTCTTGACTCCTACTGGTCCGATTAAACCTTGGTTTCTTACTGAGGGAAACTTGCCACTGTGCGCATCATACCTTCCTCTTGGGGTTCCCAACGGACGTGTACATCTACGCGCATCACCCACCTAGCACGCAATTCAGCCATTAATCTTATACTCTCATTAATTCTAACTTGGATGGCATTTGCTGTAGTAGTAATCTTATTATCAATATCATTATTGGGCATAACTTTCAATTTTAAAAGATTAACATCGAGAGGCAAGTCTATCAACTCTAGAAGCAATAATATCAATTTTATCAAGCTTTTCCTCAACGGATTTGTTAAAAGCAGTTTGTGTACTAATAAATTCTTTAAGCATAGCTTCAAGACCAGAGGGTACACTCCTATTATTGTTGTAAGAATTCCTATAAGAATTACCATAACCATTACCATTAGCAGAAGGATATGGCCTATAGTTATTACCAGAGTTGTTCCTATAAGCATTGTTGTTGAAATTATTATTTTTAATGAAATTCACATCAACATTTTCTTCTTGAGCAACCAATGAAGCTAAAGGAACATTATTTGGATCAACATTAGATCTACCATTCACAAGCATAGACATAATCACATCAATCTTATCACTCAAGGAAGAGGTTTCTTCAACAGAATTTACCTTCTTACCTTGTGGAGCTCTTTCCGTGTGCCATTCAGAGTAATTTATCATCATATCATCAAGAAGTTTTGTAGCCGCCCCCAATGTGATGGACATAAAGGTACCTCCAGCAACTGAATCCAATAAATTCCGCGAAGAAAAATTTAGTCCTGCATAGAAGGTTTGGATGATCATCCAAGTAGTCGATCCATGGGTTGGGCAATTCTTTACCAAAGTTTTCATTCTCTCCCATGCTTGAGCAACATGTTCGGTATCTAATTGCTTAAAATTCATTATGCTACTTCTCAAAGATATAATTTTAGCGGGAGGATAATATCTACCAATAAAAGCATCCTTGCATTTAGTCCATGAATCAATACTATTCTTAGGCAAAGATAGCAACCAATCTTTAGCTCTTCCTCTTAATGAGAAAGGAAACACTTTCAATTTAATAATATCACCATCTACATCTTTATACTTTTGCATTTCACAAAGTTCAACAAAATTATTGAGATGGGCAGCAGCATCATCAGAACTAGCACCAGAAAATTGATCTCTCATAACCAAGTTCAGTAAAGCAGGTTTAATTTCAAAGAATTCTGTTGTAGTAGCAGGTGGAGCAATAGGTGTGCATAGAAAATCATTATTATTTGCATTTGTGAAGTCACACAACTTAGTATTTTCAGGAGTATTCATTTTAGCAACGGTAAATAAAACAAACTAGATAAAGTAAATGCAAGTAACTAATTTTTTTGTGTTTTTGATATAGAGAGCAAGACGAGTAAATAAAGTAAAACTAGCAACTAATTTTTTTGTGTTTTGTTTAGGTGCAGCAAACAAAGTAGTAAATAAAATAAAGCAAGACAAAAACAAAGTAAAGAGATTGAGAAGTGGAGACTCCCCTTGCAGCGTGTCTTGATCTCCCCGGCAACGGCGCCAGAAAAAGAGCTTGATGGCGTGTAACTCACACGTTCGTTGGGAACCCCAAGAGGAAGGTATGATGCGCACAGTAGCAAGTTTTCCCTCGGAAAGAAACCAAGGTTTAATCGAACCGAGTAGGAGCCAAGAAGCACGTTGAAGGTTGATGGTGGCGAAATGTGATGCGGCGCAACAACAGGGATTCCGGCGCCAACGTGGAATCTGCACAACAAAACCAAAGTACTTTGTCCCAACGAAACAGTGAGGTTGTCAATCTCACCGGCTTGCTGTAACAAAGGATTAAACGTATCGAGTGGAAGATGTTTGCAAGAAAATAATAAAACACAAGTATTGCAGTAGAATTTATGCTATGTAAAGAATAGGACCGGGGTCCACAGTTCACTAGAGGTGTCTCTCCCATAAGATAAAAGCATGTTGGGTGAACAAATTACAGTCGGGGAATTGACAAATAGAGAAAGGCATAACAATGCATATACATGATATGATAAATATAGCGAGATTTAATTGGGCATTACGACAAAGTACATAGACCGCCATCCAACTGCATCTATGCCTAAAAAGTCCACCTTCAGGTTATCATCCGAACCCCATTCAGTATTAAGTTGCTAAGCAACATGACAATTGCATTAAGTATGGTGCGTAATGTAATTGACAACTACATCCTTAGACATAGCATCAATGTTTTATCCCTAGTGGCAACGAGCACATCACAACCTTAGAACCTTCGTCACGATCCCAGGTGTCAATGAAGGCATGAACCCACTATCGAGCATAAATACTCCCTCTTGGAGTTAAGAGCAAAAACTTGGCCAGAGCCTCTACTAATAACGGAGAGCATGCAAGATCATAAACAACACATAAACAATAGATTGATAATCACCATAATCATAGTACTCTCTATCCATCGGATCCCGACAAACACAACATATAGTATTACGGATAGATGATCTTGATCATGTTAGGCAGCTCACAAGATCCAACAATGAAGCACAACAAGGAGAAGACGACCATCTAGCTACTGCTATGGACCCATGGTCCAGGGGTGAACTACTCACTCATCACTCCGGAGGCGATCATGGCGATGAAGAGTCCTCCGGGAGATGAATCCCCTCTCCGGCAGGGTGCCGGAGGCGATCTCCTTAATCCCCCGAGATGGGATTCGCGGCGGCGGCGTCTCTGGAAGGTTTTCCGTATCGTGGCTCTCGGTACTGGGGGTTTCGCGACGGAGACTTTAAGTAGGCGGAAGGGCAACGCGAGGGGCCACACGAGGTGCCCAGGGGGTAGGGCCGCGCGGCCAGGGCCTGGGCCGCGCCGCCCTGTCCCCTGGCTGCCTCGTGGCCCCACTTCGTTATCTCTTCGGTCTTCCGGAAGCTTCGTGCAAAAATAGGACCCCGGGCGAAAGTTTCGTCCAATTCCGAGAATATTTCCTTACTAGGATTTCTGAAACCAAAAACAGCGAAAACAAAGAATCGGCTCTTCGGCATCTTGTTAATAGGTTAGTTCCAGAAAATGCATAAATATGACATATAACGTGCATAAAACATGTAGGTATCATCAATAAAGTAGCATGGACCATAAGAAATTATCGATACGTTGGAGACGTATCAACAACCTCACTATTACGTTGGGGCAAAGTACTTTGATTGTGTTGTGCAGGTTCCACGTTGGCGCCGGTTTCACTGGTGTTGCGGCGCACTACATTCCTCCACCAACAACCTTCACGTGCTTCTTGGCTCCTACTGGTTCGATAACCTTGGTTTCTTACTGAGGGAAAACTTGCTGTTGTGCGCATCACACCTTCCTCTTGGGGTTCCCAACGGACGTGTACATCTACGCGCATCAAGACCGTTTTCTGGCGTTGCCGGGGAGATCAGGACACGCTGCAAGGGGAGTCTCCACTTCCAATCTCTTTACTTTGTTTTTGTCTTGCTTTATTTTATTTACTACTTTGTTTGCTGCACTTAAACAAAACACAAAAAAATTAGTTGCTAGCTTTACTTTATTTACTGTCTTGTTCTCTATATCAAAACACAAAAAAATTAGTTACTTGTCTTTACTTTATTTGCTTAGTTTATTTTACTACTGCTATAATGGGTACTCCTGAAAATACTAAGTTGTGTGACTTCACTAGCACAAATAATAATGATTTTATATGTACTCCTATTGCTCCACCTGCTACTACAGCAGAATTCTATGAAATTAAACCTGCTTTACTGAATCTTGTTATGAGAGAGCAATTTTCTGGTGTTAGTAGTGATAATGCTGCTGCCCATCTTAATAATTTTGTTGAACTTTGTGAAATGCAAAAGTATAAGGATATACATGGTGATATTATAAAACTGAAATTGTTTCCTTTCTCATTAAGAGGAAGAGCTAAAGATTGGTTGCCATCTTT
This sequence comes from Lolium rigidum, assembly GCF_022539505.1. NCBI lineage: Eukaryota > Viridiplantae > Streptophyta > Magnoliopsida > Poales > Poaceae > Lolium > Lolium rigidum. The sequence continues at coordinate 4,486,299 of NC_061511.1, read as the reverse complement.
GCCTAAAAATAGTATTGATTCATGGACTAAGTGTAAAGATGCTTTTATTAGTAAATATTATCCTCCTGCTAAGATTATATCTTTAAGAAGTAGCATTACGAACTTTAAACAATTTGATAATGAACATGTTGCTCAAGCATGGGAGAGAATGAAATCTTTGGTAAAGAATTGCCCAACCCATGGACTGACTACTTGGATGACCATCCAAACCTTTTATGCAGGATTGAATTTTTCCTCGAGGAACCTATTGGATTCAGCTGCTGGAGGTACTTTTATGTCCATCACTCTGGGCGCCGCAACTAAACTACTTGATGATATGATGATCAATTACTCTGAATGGCACACTGAAAGAACTCCTCAAGGTAAGAAGGTAAATTCTGTTGAAGAAACCTCTTCTTTGGGTGATAAGATTGATGATATTATGTCTATGCTTGGAAATGGTAGATCTCATATTGATCCTAATAATGTTCCTTTAGCTTCATTAGTTGCTCAAGAAGAAAATGTTGATGTGAATTTCATTAAGAACAATAATTTCAACAACAATGCTTATAGGAATAATTATGGTAACAACAACTATAGGCCATATCCTTCTAATGATGGTAATGGTTATGGTAATTCTTATGGTAATTCTTACAACAATAATAAGAGTGTACCCTCTGGTCTTTAAGTCATGCTTAAAGAATTTATTAGTACACAAACTGCTTTCAGTAAAACTGTTGAAGAAAAGCTTGATAAAATTGATATTCTTGCTTCTAAGGTTGATAGTCTTGCTCTTGATGTTGATCTTTTAAAATTGAAAGTTATGCTTGAGAAAGTTGAAGATGCTAGGTTTGCTAAAACAAATGCCATCCAAGTTCAAATTAATGATAATATTAGAATGTTGGCTGAATTGCATGCTAGGTGGGATAGAGAAGAAAAAGAAAAACTTGCTAAAGAAAATAATGTAGCTAAAGTATGGACTATTACCACCACTAGTAATGTTGATTCTTCACATGTTGCTGCACCTCCTACTATCAATGGTAAAATAATTGGTGTTGGCAATGTTTCTACTCCTAGTGCAAAGCATACAAAATTGCCTGAAACTGCTGAAACTGTTGTTTGTGATAAAACTGCTGAAATTTTTCAAAATATTGGTGACAATGATTCCATTGCTGTAGAACATAATGGTTTAGATTTTGATGATTTTCATATTACTGAAGTTATAAAGTTCTTACAAAAACTTGCTAGAAGTCCCAATGCTAGTGCTATAAATTTAGCCTTTACAAAACATATTACAAATGCTCTCATTAAAGCTAGGGAAGAGAAATTAAAACTTGAAGCTTCTATTCCTAGAAAGTTAGAAGATGGTTGGGAGCCCATCATTAAAATGAAATTCAATGACTTTGAGTGTAATGCTTTATGTGATCTTGGTGCAAGTATTTCTGTTATGCCTAAAAAGATTTATGATATGCTTGACTTGTCACCATTGAAGAATTGTTATTTAGATGTTAATCTTGCCGATAATGTTAAAAAGAAACCTTTGGGGAGGATTGATAATGTTCGCATTACGGTTAACAATAACCTTGTCCCCATTGATTTTGTTGTCTTGGATATTGAATGCAATGCATCTTGTCCTATTGTGTTGGGAAGACCTTTTTTTCGAACCGTTGGTGCTATTATTGATATGAGGGAAGGTAATATTAAATATCAATTTCCTCTCAACAAAGGTATGGAACACTTCCCTAGAAAGAGAATGAAGTTGCCTTTTGATTCTATTATTAGAACAAGCTATGATGTTGATGCTTCTTCTCTTGATGTTACTTGATTTGCACTTTCTGCGCCTAGCTGAAAGGCGTTAAAGAAAAGCACTTCTTGGGAGATAACCCATGTTTTATTTTATTTACTGTATTGTTGAGTCTTGGAAGTTGTTTACTACTGTAGCAACCTCTCCTTATCATGTTTTTGTGCCAAGTAAAGTTTTTATGTTAAAGTTGATGCTATATTTGGGATCGCTGCGCAGAAACAGCATTGCTGTCTGTCACGAATTCTCGCAGAAGTCTCTGTAAAAAAATCGAAAAAATCTGAAAATTTACGAGCATGATCCTCAGACATGTACTGAACTTTCATTAGTTTTGAGTTTTTCCATTTGAGCAAGTTAAGTGCCCCTTACAGATGCATCTTTACGGACTGTTCTGTTTTTGACAGATTCTGTCTTTTATTTCGCATTGCCGCTTTTGCTATGTTGAATGAGTTTCTTTGTTCCATTAACTTTCAGAAGCTTTGTGCAATGTCCAGAAGTGTTAAGAATGATTGTGTCACCTCTGAATGTGTGAATTTTTGGTTATGCACTAACCCTCTAATGAGTTTGCTTGGAGTTTGTGTGAAGGAAGTTTTCAAGGGTCAAGAGAAGAGGATGATATACTATGATCAAGAAGAGTGAAAGGTCTAAGCTTGGGGATGCCCCGGTGGTTCATCCCTGCATATTTTAAGAAGACTCAAGCATCTAAGCTTGGGGATGCCCAAGGCATCCCCTTCTTCATCGACAACATTATCAGGTCACTTCTAGTGAAACTATATTTTTATTCCGTCACATTCTTATGTTCTTTACTTGGAGCGTCGGTTTGTTTTTATTTTTGTTTTGTTTTGAATAAAGTTGGATCCCGCCATTCTTGTATTGGAGATATTACGCTCCGCTTTTTCTTATGGAACACTTGTGTTCTTATTTGTGCTTTAATGTTCATGGCGAAGTCTAATTGCTTCGTTAGATTGCTATTTGGTTGGAATTGGAAAATGCTGCATATGGTTTGGCAATTTGGCAATTTTTTGAGCTCTCATTAGATCATGTTTAAGCTCTTGTATCATGTAGTTTAATCTATTAATGAAGAACTACCGTAGAGCTTGTTTAATTTGGTTTGCATGATTGTTCTCTCTAAGTCTAGATATTTTCGGGTAAAGTGTTTGAACAACAAGGAAGACAGTGTAGAGCCTTATAATGCTTGCAATATGTTCTTGTGTGAGTTTTGTTGTACCTGTTCATACTTGTGTTTGCTTCAAACAACCTTGCTATCCCAAACCTTGTACTGAGAGGAAATGCTTCTCGTGCATCCAAACACCTTGAGCCAAAACCCATGCCATTTGTGTCCACCATATCTACCTACTATGTGGTATTTTTCTGCCATTCCAAAGTAAATTACTTGAGTGCTACCTTTAAAATTTCATTCCTCTACCTTTACAATATATAGCTCATGGGACAAATAGCTTAAAAACTATTGTGGTGATGAATATGTAGTTATGTGTCTTAATTCTTATAAGTTGCTTGTTGAGCGGTAACCATGTTTTCTGGGGACGCCATCAACTTTATCTTTGTTGGATATCATGTGAGATGCTATGCATGTTCGTCTTGTCTGAAGTAAGTGGACTTTATGATCAAATGGTTTGAGTACGCATATGTTAGAGAAGAACATTGGGCCGCTAACTAAAGCCATGTATCATGGTGGAAGTTTCAGCTTGGACATACAACCTCAATCTCTTATGAGAATATTAACTATTGTTGAATGCTTAAGCATTAAAAAGAGGAGTCCATTATCTCGTTGTCTATGTTGTCCCGGTATGGATGTCTAAGTTGAGAATAATCAAAAGCGAGAAATCCAATGCGTGCTTTCTCCTTAGACACTTGTACAAGCGGCATAGAGGTACCCCTTTGTGACACTTGGTTGAAGCATATGTCATGTGATGATAATCCATGTTTCCGAGCTAAGTAGGACAAGGTGCGAGCACTATTAGTACTCTATGCATGAGACATGCAACTTGTAGGAAGTATTATGCATAGCACATATGAATTATTACTACCGTTGACAAAATTGTTTCTATGTTTTCAAAACAAAAGCTCTAGCACAAAAATAGTAATCCATGCTTCCCTCTGCGAAGGGCCATTCTTTTACTTTATTGTTGAGTCAGTCTACCCACTTCTTTCTATCTTAGAAGCCAACACTTGTGTTAACTGTGTGCATTGATTCTTACATGTTTACTTATTGCACCTGTTATATTACTCTATGTTGACAAATATCCATGAGATATACATGTTACAAGTTGAAAGCATTCGCTGAAACTTAATCATCCTTTGTGTTGCTTCAATGCATTCTACTTAGAATTTATTGCTTATGAGTTAGCTCTTATGCAAGTCTTATTGATACTTGTCTTGAAAGTACTATTCATGAAAAGTTTTGCTATATGATTCATTTGTTTAGTCATTATCTTTGTTAGCAATCTTTTGTTCAGATCACTCCATTCATCTCATATGCTTTACAATAATGTTGATCAAGATTATGTTGGTAGCATGTCACTTCAGAAATTATTTGTGTTATCGTTTACCTACTCGAGGACGAGTAGGAACTAAGCTTGGGGATGCTTGATACGTCGCAAACGTATCTATAATTTCTTATGTTCCATGCTACTTTTATTACAATACTTGAATGTTTTATACATACTTTACAGACATTATTATACATTTTCCGGCACTAACCTATTAACAAGATGCCGAAGTGCCGCTTGTCTGTTTTCTCGCTGTTTTTGGTTTCAGTAAATCCTAGTAAGGAAATATTCTCGAATTGGACGAAATCAACGCCCGGGGGCCTATTTTTACACGAAGCTTCCAGAAGACCAAAAGGGAGACGAAGTGGGGCCACGAGGTGGCCGGACACCGGGCGGCGCGGCCCGTGCCCCGGCCGCGCGGCCCTGTTGTCTGGGCCCCTCGCGTCGCCCCCTGACCTACCCTTCCGCCTACAAATAGCCTCCGTCGCGAAACCCTCTGTACCGAGAGCCACGCTACGGAAAACCTTCTAGAGACGCCGCCGTCGCGAATCCCATCTCGGGGGATTCAGGAGATCGCCTCCGGCACCCTGCCGGAGAGGGGAATCATCACCGGAGGGGCTCTACATCATCATGCCCGCCTCCGGATTGATGCGTGAGTAGTTCATCCTTGGACTATGGGTCCATAGCAGTAGCTAGATGGTTGTCTTCTCCGCTTGTGCTATCATTGTTATAGATCTTGTGAGCTGCCTAACATGATCAAGATCATCTATTTGTAATGCTACATGTTGTGTTTGGTGGGATCCGATGTATAGAGAATATTATGTTAAGTTGATTATCAATCTATCATATATGTGTTGTTTATGTTCTTGCATGCTCTCCGTTGCTAGTAGAGGCTCTGGCCAAGTTGATACTTGTAACTCCAAGAGGGAGTAATTATGCTCGATAGTGGGTTCATGCCTCCATTTGATCCGGGACAAGTGACGAAAAGTTCTAAGGTTGTGGATGTGTTGTTGCTACTAGGGATAAAACATTGATGCTTTATCTAAGGATATTTGTGTTGATTACATTACGCACCATACTTAATGCAATTATCTCGTTGTTTACAACTTAATACCGGAAGGGGTTCGGATGATAACCTGAAGGTGGATTATTTAGGCATAGATGCATGTCGGATAGCGGTCTATGTACTTTGTCGTAATGCCCTGATTAAATCACATAGTAATCATCGTTGATATGTATTGAATCTTTATTTGTCAATTGCCCACCTGTAATTTGTTCACCCAGCATGTTAGTTATCTTATTGGAGAGACACCTCTAGTGAACTGTGGACCCCGGTCCATTCTTTTACATCTGAATACATTCTCATCGCTTTTACTGTTCTTTGCAAACAAACACCATCTTCCACTCGATACGCTTAATCCTTTGTTTTCAGCAAGCCGGTGAGATTGACAACCTCACTCGTTACGTTGGGGCAAAGTACTTTGATTGTGTTGTGCAGGTTCCACGTTGGCGCCGGTTTCACCGGTGTTGCGCCGCACTACATTCCTCCACCAACAACCTTCACGTGCTTCTTGGCTCCTACTGGTTCGATAACCTTGGTTTCTTACTGAGGGAAAACTTGCTGCTGTGCGCATCACACCTTCCTCTTGGGGTTCCCAACGGACGTGTAGATCTACGCGCATCACCCACGCGGTCCCTTCCTACCAGCCCCACACGACGCGGTCCCACACGACACGACCCCACAAATGACACGATCCCACTCGTCAGCACGGAACGGTCAACTTAACGGATTCCTTCCGTCCGAGCTCCTTCTGCGGGTTTCAGACAAGGGCTTGGGGAAAACTGAAGAAAAACTAAGGAGCTGAGGAAAACTGAGTACAACTAAGGACCTGATGGCACGAAAAATAGAAAACCCTTGAATTTTATGGTAGGCTTTGTTGAAATCTAATTTCATAATAATACAAGACCATCCATGATTTTTCTGCTTGGAATAAATGCAATCTGTGTCGGCCCAATATGCCTAACAACTACATGTGTCAAACGCTTGGTTAAGCTTTTTGTAACTAACTTAAAGATAACATTAATCAAACAAATAGGTCTATATTGTTTAATGGCATTAGCATCCAAAATTTTGGGCAACAAGATAATCACACCATAATTAATTCTTTAATATCTAACTTGCCATTTTTCAAATCCATCAATATTTCTTTTATATGAGGTTTGACTTTGTCGAGGAATTCCTTATAAAAGGCCACCGGCATCCCATCAGGACCGGGCAGTGTTATTCTTTAATTCCTTAATTTTTTCTTCAATTTCCTCATCAGAGAAATCATCAGTCAATGCCTCATTCTCCTCACGTGAGAATTTTCTACCCCCGACCATACATTCTCACCAAGATGTATGTCTGGAAGGGAAACACTACCAAAAAGCTTTTTATAATACTCTGTGACAACATTTTTATTTCTTCCACACCTTTGACCACTACACCACCCTCTTGTAGAGTGACGTTATATTTTTTTCCGTCTTCGCCCATTCGCTACACTATGGAAGATTTGGACATGTTCTCATCAGTGATTTCGACATTCATATGCAGATACTGCTGCCAGGATGATGCCTCGGGGATTGACGCAACTAGCTCACCCTAGAAATCCCATAGGTTCTCATTGTGGCCATCAAGAAGCTCGTTCTCAATGATCATATTGTGCATGATCATGCAACAGGCCATCACCTCATGCATGGTCTTCAGCGACCATGTTTTTATCGGGTGACGGACAATTGCCCACCGAGCTTGGAGCACACGAAATCCCGCCCCCACATCTTTCCTGCAAGCCTCTTGCATCTTGGCGAACCTCTTCATTTTTTGTGTGTTTGGTTTACAGACAGTCTTCACCAGTGTGACCCAGTTAGGATAGATGCCATCAACAAGATAACGGATGAAGCCTGGTGACCGGGTGTATACGTGAGCACGCGCCCAAAAGTCGACATGTGTCTACCGGCGTTTATTTCCCTGTGAGGTGATGTGCTACTGAAAAGTTGTTCGTCGCATCCACCGCGTGACACGTCCTCGCGCATGGAAAAAGCAGGAGACAGCACATGATGGGCCCCACCACTATCCTCCTTATCTTTTTCTCTCTTTCCCATTCTTCCGTTCTTCCTCCTTTTTCTGCCTCTCTCCTGACTTCCTGAGCGCCATGGTTTGTTCGATCTCCCGCCCCTAAACATGACCTCCTCTTCTCCTGCCGCAGCTCCGATGCATCCAACTCCTAGGAGCTCCGGCGCCATGGTGCAGCACGAACCGGGCCGAGCGGGTTCGCCCAGGAGCGCGGCGGCCGGAGCACGGGAGCAGGACGTGGTCGGGCGAGCAGGGCTCCGGCGGGGGAGAGGAGCAGCTGTGAGCAGATGCGCGGGAGGAGGGGCGGCACAGCCGCAACCGGACAGCGTGGGGCCGTGGTCGGAGATGGGCGGCGAGCCAGAGGGCACGCGGCAGCACTCATGCGACGGAGCTGGACCGCGATCGAAGATGGGCAGCGAGCCAGAGGGCCTGGATTCCGCACCGCCGCCCCCCAAATCCCTCTTCCTCGGCGCCTCCCTCCCGCTCCGCCCGCTCGCCGCACAACCGCCACCGCCGCCTCTGCCGCCGCTGCGCCTCCTCCGGCCCCGGCACGCCGTGGTGGGGGTCTACTCGCTCCGCTTCCGCCTCACGCCCGCCGTCGAGCGCCTCTACCTCGACGAGCTGCAGCTCCGCAACGAGTTCGAGGGCCTCGCCGTCTCCAAGCTCCGCAAGCTGCTCATGATGTCCCTCGACCGCTACATCCCCATCGAGCGGATCCCTCCCTTGCGACGTTCCTGGACTTCAGCACCAAGATCGGTGCCCGCGCGACTGGAGGCGTTATGCAGCAACTGCACGCCACCATTGTTTCCCCTCCCTAAAAACAACTGTATTTTCAGCCCTCTCCACCGGCTGCAGCTCCGGCTAGTAACCAGAATGCATTCACAAAAAAAGGATAGTACGTAGTAATCATCACGAGCACACAGGAGGTGGTGTCAGATTGATTCCACGCCGTTTGGTCGTCGTGTGTGAAGTCACAAATCTTAAAGCAAATCCAACGGTAATGGATGCGTGCTCACATATACACGCGGTCACCAAATCCACTCTCAACAAGATAATATGGCTTGTCATATTCATTTCCATTGATCTCGTAGCTCATCTGAGAAGGTTTGCTTTGCATAAGCCTGTTGAAAACCAGTGATCGGTGCAACACATTGATTTCATTGTTGGAACCACCATGCCAAAGAATGAATGTCAAATCCATAAATCTTGAGATATTACTATTTCAAGAATGATAGTGCATTCCTCTGTTTGGCCGCTGTACTGACCCTGCCATCTAAATGGACAGTTCTTCCACTCCCAGTGCATGCAATCTATACTGCCAATCATGTCTAGCAATCGTCTAGACTTGTTGATAGACAACAGCCACCTTGTATCCTCAACTGTTGGCTCGCTCAAGTAATATTCTCCGAACACGACAATCACGGCTTGCAAAACCGGTACATGGCCTCAAGGCAGATGCTCTCACCCTCGAAGATACTCATTGAATATATCAACATCCATTCTATAGGATAGCATGCGAATAGTTGCGGAACATTTTTCTGTAGGAGGTGAAGCCAAGCGCACCTGTTGCATCAGGCCTGCATTGGAAGTACGGGTCGTAGTCTCTGACGCCCCGTAGAATAACCATGAACATGTCCCTTGACATCCTGTACTGGCGCCAGGAATTTTTTTTCTGTGGACACCGATGCGGTGCGGTCGAGGTAGTCCTTGTAGAGTTGGTGCTACCCTTCCACTCTGTTGCGCGGCAGGGTTTTTTAGCGGCCCTTCACATAGCCCGGTGCACCGGCATCTGGCTGCCATTGTGCTCGTGGAGGATGTAGGCCGCATCAGAAGCCATGTTCTTCATCGTCTGATCAGACTCGTTGTCGTAAGAGGAGTCAGTGACCTCAACACGGAACTTTTCGAGCATCTTCCACATGTCCATCTGTGTGTGTAGCAATTGCGGATCAATGGCCCCCCATAATAGCGTCCAAAAAAATGAATTAGAAACGTACCAGCGCAATTGACCAAAGAGGTCCTGAGCGGCGAGGCCGGCCGGCGTACCCGGCAGATGTTTCCCCCCCCCCAAAGACGCAATAGATGCCGCATAACCTACCCCTACTCCGATCCTGTTCTCCGGCGCGGGAGGCGCGAGCAGACGGCGTGTACTGCAGCTGTCGAGGGTACTCCCCGGCAATGCCCTTGGTAAGGGGCTTAGGGCAGATGGAATCCTGTAGGCTGACACGAGACATCGGTTATCGAACAAGCGGGGACAGCGATTTACCCAGGTTCGGGGCCCTCGATGAGGTAAAACCCTTACGTCCTGCTTGTCTGATCTTGATTGCTGAAAATATCGGTTACAATGGGGTGCCGAAGGTTTCGACTATGACTTTCGTCGAGAGGCTAAGTTCTATGGTGACCTAGCTCTAGACTTACTGTGGTTATGGCTATTAGGATTGTGTGTGTCCCTCGGCTGCCCCTCTCTTGGCCCTTATATTGGGAGCCAGATCTCGAGAGGTCTGTCCGAGCACGACTAGGTTACAAAGAGTCCTAGGTCTAAACTTTCCTTGTGTTCTCCGTCTTCTTGCCTTGTTCTTCAAGAATTCTTCTTAGGAACCGATGTAACGGCCCACCTAGTGATGGCGCGTGATGCACACGTCCGTTGGGAACCCCAAGAGGAAGGTTTTATGCGCACAACAGTAAGTTTTCCCTCAGAAAGAAACCAAGGTTATCGAACCAGTAGGAGATGAAGGCCACGTGAAGGTTGTTGGTGGAGGAGTGTAGTGCGGCGCAACACCAGGGATTCTGGCGCCAACGTCGAACCTGCACAACACAATCAAGATACTTTGCCCCAACGTAACAGTGAGGTTGTCAATCTCACCGGCTTGCTGAAAACAAAGGATTAAACGTATGGTGTGGAGAATGATGCTTGTTTGCGAAGAACAACAGAGAACAGAGATTGCAGTAGATTGTATTTCAGATGTAAAAGAGAGGACCGGGGTCCCCAATTCACTAGTGGTGTCTCTCCAATAAGATAAATAGCATGTTGGGTGAACAAATTACAGGTGGGCAATTGACAGAATAGAGATTCACATACATATCATGATGACTACTATGAGATTTAATCAGGGCATTACGACAAAGAACATAGACCGCCATCCAGCATGCATCTGAGCCTAAAAAGTCCACCTTCAGTTTAGCATCCGCATCCCCTCCAGTATTAAGTTGCAAACAACAGACAATTGCATTAAGTATGGTGTGTAATGTAATCAACACAAATATCCTTAGACAAAGCATTGATGTTTTATCCCTAGTAGCAACAGCACATCCACAACCTTAGAACTTTTCGTCACCGTCCCGCATTCAATGGAGGCATGAACCCACTATCGAGCATAAATACTCCCTCTTGGAGTTACAAGTATGAACTTGGCCAGAGCCTCTACTAGCAACGGAGAGCATGCAATAACATAAACAACACATATATGATAGATTGATAATCAACTTAACATAGTATTCTCTATTCATCGGATCCCGCCAAACACAACATGTAGCATTACAAATAGATGATCCTGATCATGATAGGCAGCTCACAAGATCTAAAAATGATAGCACAAGAGGAGAAGACAACCATCTAGCTACTGCTATGGACCCATAGTCCAAGGATGAACTACTCACGCATCATTCCGGAGACGGACATGGTGATGTAGAGCCCTCCGGTGATGATTCCCCTCTCCGGCAGGGTGCCGGAGGAGATCTCCTGAATCCCCCGAGATGGGATTGACGGCGGCGGCGTCTCTGGAACTTTTTCTGTATCGTGGCTCTCGGTACTAGGGTTTTCGCGACGGAGGGATTAAGTAGGCGAAGGGGCAGCGCAGGGGGGCACCCGAGGGGCCCACCCCATAGGGCGGCGCGGCCAGGGGTGGGGCCGCGCCCCCTATGGTGTGGCCGCCTCGTGGCCCTTCTCCGTCTCCTCTTCGGTGCTCTGGAACCTTCCGTGAAAAATAAGACCGTGGGCTTTTGTTTCATCCAATTCCGAGAATATTTCCTGTGTAGGATTTCTGAAACCAAAAACAGCAGAAAACAGGAACTGGCGCTTCGGCATCTTGTTAATAGGTTAGTGCCAGAAAATGCATCAAAACATCATAAAGTGTGAACAAAACATGTAGGTATTGTCATAAAACTAGCATGGAACATAAGAAATTATAGATACATTGGAGACGTATCAAGCATCCCCAAGCTTAGTTCCTACTCGCCCTCGAGTAGGTAAACGATAAAAACAATAATTTCTGAAGTGACATGCTACCAACACAATCTTGATCAACATTATTGTAAAGCATATGAGATGAATGAAGTGATTCGAAACAATGGTTTGCTAACAAAAAGATAATGACTAAACAACTTAATCATATAACAAAAACTTTTCATGAATAGTACTTTCAAGACAAGTATCAAAAAGACTTGCATAAGAGCTAACTCATAAAGCAATAGATTCAAAGTAAGAGGTTTCGAAGCAACACAAAGGATGATTAAGTTTCAGCAATTGCTTTCAACTTGTAACATGTATATCTCATGGATAATTGTCAACATAAAGTAATATAACAAGTGCAATAAGCAAACATGTAAGAATCAGTGCACATAGTTGACACAAGTGTTTGCTTCTAAGATAGAAAGAAGTAGGTAAACTGACTCAACATAAAGTAAAAGAAAAGCCCTTCACAGAGGGAAGCATGGATTTATCATGTGCTAGAGATTTTTATTTTGAAAACATAGAAACAATTTTGTCAACGGTAGTAATAATTCATATGTGTTATGCAAAAAACTTCCTACAAGTTGCAAGCCTCATGCATCGAATACCAATAGTGTTCGCACCTTGTCCTAATTAGCTCGGATTTCCATGGATTATCATTGCATTACATATGTTTCAACCAAGTGTCACAAAGGGGTACCTCTATGCCGCTCGTACAAAGGTCCAAGGAGATAGATCGCATTTGATTTCTCAGTTTTGATAGATCTCAACTTGAGGACATCCATACCGGGACAACATAGAAAACAGATAATGGACTCCTCTTTAATGCTTAAGCATTCAACAACAATAATATTCTCATAAGAGATTGAGGATTAATGTCCAAACTGAAAACTTCCACCATGATACATGGCTTTGGTTTGCGGCCCAAAGTTCTTCTCTAACAATATGCATACTCAAACCATTTAATCATGATAAATCACCCTTACTTCAGACAAGACGAACATGCATAGCAACTCACATGATATTCAACAAAGGTGTAAAAAAGTTGATGGCGTCCCCAGAAACATATTCATCACCACAATAGTTTTTAAGCTATTTTCCCATGAGCTATGTATTGTAAGGACAAAGGAATGAAATTTTAAAGGTAGCACGCAAGCAATTTACTTTGGAATGGCAGAAAAATACCACATATAGGTAGTTATGGTGGACACAAATGGCATGAGTTTTGGCTCAAGGTGTTTGGATGCACGAGAAGAATTTCCTCTCAGTACAAGGCTTTGGCTAGCAAGGTTGTTTGAAGCAAACACAAGTATGAACAGGTACAGCAAAAACTTACACAAGAACATATTGCAAGCATTATAAGACTCTACGTTGTCTTCCTTGTTGTTCAAACACTTTCACCAGAAAATATCTAGACCTTAGAGAGACCAATCATGCAAACCAAATTTCAACAAGCTCTACGGTAGTTCTCCACTAATAGATTTAAACTACATGATGCAAGAGCTTAAACATGATCTATGAGAGCTCAAAACAATTGCCAAGTATCAAATTATTCAACCATATGAAGCATTTTCTGATTCCAACCAAATAGCAATCAACGAAGCAATTTTCAGCCTTTGCCATGAACATTAAAGTAAAGCTAAGAACACCAGTGTTCAATATGAAAAAGTGGAGCGTGTCTCTCTCCAAAACAAGGATTGTTGGGATCCGAATTTATTCAAACATAAACAAAAATAAAAGCAAACAGACGCTCCAAGTAAAGAACATAAGATGTGACGGAATAAAAATATAGTTTCACTAGAAGTGACCTGATAAGTTGTCGATGAAGAAGGGGATGCCTTGGGCATCCCCAAGCTTAGATGCTTGAGTCTTCTTTAAATATGCAGGGATGAACCACGGGGGCATCCCCAAGCTTAGACTTTTCACTCTTCTTGATCATATGATATCATCCTCTTCTCTTGACCCTTGAAAACTTCCTCCACACCAAACTTTAAGCAAACTCATTAGAGGGTTAGTGCACAATCAAAATTCACATGTTCAGAGAGGACACAGTCATTCTTAACACTTCTGGACATTACCCAAGGCTACTGAAAGTTAATGGAACAAATAAATCCACTCAACACAGCAAAAGAGACAATGCAAAATAAAAAGGCAGAATCTGTCAAAACAGAACAGTCCGTAAAGACGAATTTTGCTGAGGCACTTAACTTGCTCGGATGGAAAAACTCAAAACTAATGAAAGTTGCGTACATATCTGAGGATCATGCATGAATTTTTGATGATTTTTTTGATTCTTCTACAGAGAGAAGCACGCGAATTCGTGACAGACAGCAAATCTGTTTCGGCGCAGAAATCCAAATCTAGTATCAACCTTCTATCAGAGACTTTACTTGGCACAATAACATGATAAGGAGAGGTTGCTACAGTAGTAACAACTTCCAAGACTCAACAAAACAGTAGTAAAAATAAAAATAACATGGGTTATCTCCCAAGAAGTGCTTTTCTTTAACGCCTTTCAGCTAGGCGCAGAAAGTGCAAATCAAGTATTATCAAGAGAAGAAGCATCAAGATCATAATCTATTATATATTAAAAGTAAATTACGGGCTAACCAGAAATTAGAGAATTAGCTAGAAAATCCCACAAAAAACAGAAACATCTGGCCATTAATTATGCATACTTGAAAATCACAGCCGTCAACCTTGAGAGTCACTTATTAGAGGTGCAAGTAATTACCCACCAATGCCATTACTCATTCTCCCCGTACCCGTTCAATCATGCATGGGGAAAGTAGAAAAAGAATAACTACGTTTTCATCTCCCAACTTCAGGCCGCCGCCACGCCCAAGATGCAGCCCGACGGCTTTAATTCATCTCCAACAATCTGGTAGGTCCTGGCGCTCCTTGGCCCCATGCTTCACCAAGGTTGTACTCTTGGACTAAAGCGTGAATAATTACAGCACATCTAGCAGCAGCGTGCAAGTCTGCTTTTTGGGAAAATCGCTCCCAATCGGAAAGTTGATCGAATTTGCAAGAGTTAATCACCTTGCAGCTAGATAGCTTCATACGTGATTGATTTGAGGCTACTTCCATGCAACAGTATAAGTAAAGCCACGCCACCGATCGTACGTATGTTTCTTGTAATCTAGCGCCACCCTGACGGGTCGATCCGATCGGAAGGTACGTATGGTCGCCTACGGTCATTTCTCCTTTCCACAGCTATTGTTGTTTCCTAGATTTTCGGATGATTGTTCTTGGCTAGCCTCACTTGAATCTATATATATTACTTTTGGCTGGCTTCCTCTCCTTACAGATCGAGGATATGGGGGTGTTAGAGGAAGGGAGGACGGGCTGCAGCTAATGTTGCTTCACATCCATGCTCTGAACGATCGCTCCATGCCTGCTCTATATTTCACACAGATGCTCTGCCTATTTGATGCAAATTATTTTTGCTGCTTGCACGCATGTGCACTAGCTTCCATGACCTGATCTTTAATATATCTCCAATCATGTATGTTGCAGATTTTGATGGGATCTCTAATCATGTATGCACGCTCTGATGAAAATCATGGGATGGAGTCCAAGGGTTCTAATAGTTTGGCTGCTCGATCGGAATGACTAAATTAGGTTATCGACTGGTCGTGATGGAGGATTCCTAGGAGCCATATGCTGGTCAAAATATATCACCTCAACTGGTACTCTGTGGATAGTCCAGGAAGGTCACTGTTAAGGTCACTGTTATACGGTGCGACGATCGCTCCCGCACTACCAGTCTCTATCTGAAATAATGCATGAGATGATACTGGATTATTCTGCCGTATTTGTTGGCCTACTTTTATTCTCCATCAGAAATCTTTTGTACAGTTCCATTTAGTCACAAGAAAATTATGGTGCATCAAAACAAGTTCTGTCTCAGGTACTGTCCTGATCCATGATGATGCTATCTCTCCTAATTCTGAATATATACATGGCTCCATGGGGAAAATATATAAGAAATATGTATGCATTGCATTCGGTAGCGCTGCACTCATTGATCCAATTAATAAGGATCATGTGTACAGATGGTCAACCTTATTGTGCAGTATTGTGATCTATGTTGGATAAGCTTCACAATCTGCTACCTTGGTGTTGTTGGCTAATAAGATATGCATTCACTTGGTTTGTGCTTGATTGTTAGATAAGTCTGAATGAATCTTAGTTATTGTAGGAACTTGCATTGTTTGGTAGCTCTGCACATACATATACAATTTGTGCAGTTCGACAATACATATACTTCATCTTTTATTAATGGTCAAAACTAATATTATTTTGATCACTTTGTTGATATTGCAGTAATTTTGGTTCTTATGTAGTCCTATTTATAGTGTATGCATGTGCCGATGAAAATTTCCATGAGTTTTTTATATTATTTTACATTTGCACGATGGCATGATATATATGTCAATAAAAATCTCCTCTGCATGGTATAGATTTTTTTGGGGGCATGGTCGCTCTAAATTAATTCTTATATACTCCTGTACCTAGATTTTGTTTGAAAGATACTTTTTACTGCGTACCTGTTACCTCATGCCGTAGGTTGGGTTTGGTCAGTGGCCACCCACTGATAATATGTTCTGGACGAAAGAAATATTTAATCTTTGTTTGCTTACATATGAAAGTTTATTTTACCAATCTTATGTTTCTGCATTAGTTATGATCTCTTTACATCAGATTAGGAACTTAACTGTACATGTAGAGCATCACTTTGATCAGTGACTTGTACAGATAATTTTTTCTGTTTAAATAATCATGAAAAATTGATCTCATCCTTTTCAGTTTTCTTTGTCGTTCATTAATAATCATCTTTATGGTATTATTTAGTTATATCTGATCTACTAGCTATAGTTTTATCTCTTCCCACTTAGACATTTTCCATGCATTCATGACATTTTCTATGGTGTAGAGCAACTCACATGACTCAAGGATTTGTTCCGGGAGCTGGAATCTTATCCTTCAGTAGATATATTTCCTTGGAGGTATACTATACTCCAATTTATATTTATCATTTAAATAGATCAACAAATACCTTTTCTCTGCCAAATGCTATGGTGCCAACTACATTATTTGCTAACGGAGCCTACACCCTTGGATGCTTCAGCTCAGGGACCACAGAAGATCCAAGTTAACTTTTGTATACGGTTTTATGATGAAAACCTGCTGATCAATGGTTGTTGGCGTGCTGAATTCTAAATCGATCATTTGTACAGTTTGTGGCATGAATCGACTCAAATCTCTTTATTGCTCAATATTATGTGAGATGTTCTGTATATGTAGCCTGACTGTTAATTTTTTGAATAGATTTGACCTACACTAAGTATGTTTCCATCTACTCACATTTTGAAAGATAGACTATCATTCATAATCACGGAAATGCTAATATGGTCTAGAGACGCCTGGACCACAGCCAAGTCACCTTTGGTCCCCCCCCCCCATTTTTTTTTAAATAAAGGCTTCGATGCACCCTTTCCTACACCCTCAGCAAAAAAACTTTTATAAAAGCTACCCACCTATTTTTTTCAACTAATATTGTCATTGGTTGGTTTAATGTAAATTTTAAAAAAGAATGGTTCAATTTAAATTTCTAAACTTAGACCCACCACCTGCGCTATGTGAGGCGGAGGCGAATCTGGAACCTTAGACCCGGACAATGACATTCGCCACCTACAAAAGAAAATAACAATCATGAGTTAAGTTACTACATCGAAATAGATATTATATAAAATAGATAAAAGAAAAACCCATTATAATTAGACCAGCATATAGAATATATAATAGATATAAAGATTATAAATTCAATCCAAAAAATCTTGAGCGGAAACTTCATTGCATCGTTTAAAAGAAGTCAAAGCACAACACTTCTTTAGTTAGATACCAGAATATTTTTTTTATCAAGTATGTGAGAGGTACAGTCGGCTCTAAAAGTCACAAATATTGTCTGGGATACATACTGAGATATCTGTCGAAAAAAAATGACATGCCTCCCCCAAATACAAAAAGAAAATACAGTTTGATTATTTTGTAAATGTATTAGATGATATCCATATGTTATATCCAAGAATATATTCATATAGTATCCGAGGATAGCAGAATGCACAATGTGATCTCAAATTATAGCGTCTCGGGTACTTATTAGGATATTCGTCGACTATCGTGTGAAGATAGTAGCTGGCTATTAGGATATTCCCTTACATATATTGTCTACATGATTATTTTTATATAATTTTTGGCTGACAAGGCCACACATAACACGGAAGAAAATGTTTAATGTTTAATATTTAGTGTAGGGTGGTTCAAATCTGAACTTAAACAACAAGAGAAGTATAGTTCCATATTTGTAAAGTTCTACATGATAGTATTTAAGCATGTGGAGTTTGCGTGTGATGTTGCATCACACACTATTACTAGCTAAAGATGATGCCCTCGCATTTGCGAGGGCCACTTGGCTAGTTTGTTCTAATAATAGAATCAAAAGGCAACTTCATTCTCTTTCTAGGGAAGTGTTCCATACCTTTCTTAAGAGTGAATTGATACTTAATATTTCCTTCTTTCATATCAATAATAGCACCAACAGTTCGAAGAAAGGGTCTTCCCAAAACAATAGGACAAGATGCATTGCGTTCAATATCCAAGACAACAAAATCAACAGGGACAAGGTTATTGTTAACCGTAATGTGAACATTATCAATCCTCCCCAAAGGTTTCTTTATAGAATTATCAGCAAGATTAACATCCAAATAACAATTTTTCAATGGTGGCAAGTCAAGCATATCATAAATTTTCTTAGGCATAACAGAAATACTTGCACCAAGATCACATAAAGCATTACAATCAAAATCATTGACTTTCATCTTAATGATGGGCTCCCAACCATCTTCCAACTTCCTAGGAATATAAGCTTCAAGTTTTAATTTCTCTTCCCTAGCTTTAATGAGAGCATTTGTAAAATATTTTGTAAAGGCTAAATTTATAGCACTAGCATTAGGACTTCTAGCAAGTTTTTGTAAGAACTTAATAACTTCAGAACTATGACAACTATCAAAATCTAAACCATTATGATCTACAGCATTCTGAAAAATTTCAACACTTTTATCACAAACAATTTCAGCAGTTTCAGGCAATTTTACACGCTTTGCAGTAGAATTAGAAAGATTGCCAACACCAATTATTTTACCATTGATAGTAGGAGGTTTAGCAACATGTGAAGCATCAACATTACTAGTGGTGGTAATAGTCCAAACTTTAGCTACATTATTCTCTTTATCAAGTTTTTCTTTTTCTTCTCTTTCCCACCTAGCATGCAATTCAGCCATCATTCTAATATTATCATTAATTCGAACTTGGATAGAATTTGTTTTAGCAAGAATTTTGTTATCATTTTCCTCAGGTTTAGCAGCCATTTTATTAATTAAGGAAGCTTGTGACTCAGACATGTATGAAATTCGGTTTTCAGCATTTGAAAGCTTAGTTTGCAAACCAGAAATTCCATATTCAAATTCTCAAGTTGATTCCCTACATTTTTCAACAAGGCAGATTGTTCGTTCATAGTTTTAGTAAACAATTGATTTTGCTCATATTGTGATTGCATATAGCTCTTAGTAGTTCTTTCAATTTCCAGTATCTTTTCCTCACTAGGCGAAACAGATCTACCATAAGAATTACCATAACCATTACCACTATCAGAAGGATATGGCCTATAGTTGTTGTTACCATAATTATTCCTATAAGCATTGTTGTTGAAATTATTATTTTTAATGAAGTTCACATCAACATGCTCTTCTTGAGCAACCAATGAAGCTAAAGGAACATTATTAGGATCAACATGAGATCTACCATTAACAAGCATAGACATAATAACATCAATCTTATCACTCAAAGAAGAGGTTTCTTCAACAGAATTTACCTTCTTACCTTGAGGAGTTCTTTCAGTATGCCATTCAGAGTAATTGATCATCATATCATCAAGAAGCTTTGTTGCAGCACCCAGAGTGATGGACATAAAAGTACCTCCAGCAGCTGAATCCAATAGGTTCATCGAAGAAAAATTCAGTCCTGCATAAAAGGTTTGGATGATCATGCAAGTAGTCAGTCCATGGGTAGGGCAATTCTTTACCAAAGATTTCATTCTCTCCCATGCTTGGGCAACATTTTCATTATCCAATTGCTTAAAATTCATAATGCTACTTCTCAAAGATATAATCTTAGCAGGAGGATAATATTTACCAATGAAAGCATCTTTACATTTAGTCCATGAATCAATACTATTTTTAGGCAAAGATAGCAACCAATCTTTAGCTCTTCCTCTTAAGGAGAAAGGAAACAATTTCAGTTTTATAATATCACCAACTATATCCTTATACTTTTGCATTTCACAAAGTTCAACAAAATTATTAAGATGGGTAGCAGCATCATCAGTACTAACACCAGAAAATTGCTCTCTCATAACAAGATTTAGTAAAGTAGGTTTAATTTCATAAAATTATGTTGTAGTAGCAGGTGGAGCAATAGGAGTACATATAAAATCATTATTATTTGTGCTAGTGAAATCACACAACTTAGTGTTTTCAGGAGTATTCATTTTAACAGTAATAAAAGTAAACTAAGCAAACAAAATTAAATAAAGTAAAAACAAGTAATTAATTTTTTTGTGTTTTTGATATAAGAAAGCAAACAAGACAGAAAATAAAATAAAGTAAAGCAAGACAATAAATAAAGTAAAGAGATTGGATGTGGGATACTCCCCTTGCAGCGTGTCTTGATCTCCCCGGCAACGGCGCCAGAAAACAGTCTTGATCGCGCCTGATGCACACGTCCGTTGGGAACCCCAAGAGGAAGGTGTGATGCACACAACAGTAAGTTTTCCCTCAGAAAGAAACCAAGGTTATCGAACCAGTAGGACATCAAGGCCACGTGAAGGTTGTTGGTGGAGGAGTGTAGTGCGGCGCAACACCAGGGATTCCGGCGCCAACGTGGAATCTGCAGAACACAATCAAGATACTTTACCCCAACGTAACAGTGAGGTTGTCAATCTCACCGGCTTGCTGAAAACAATGGATTAAACGTATGGTGTGGAGAATGATGCTTGTTTGCGAAGAAAAACAGAAAAAAGAGATTGCAGTAGATTGTATTTCGGATGTAAAAGAGAGGACCGGGGTCCACAGTTCACTAGTGCTGACTCTCCAATAAGATAAATAGCATGCTGGGTGAACAAATTACAGGTGGGAAATTGACAGAATAGAGATCCACATACATATCATGATGACTACTATGAGATTTAATCAGGGCATTACGACAAAGAACATAGACCGCCATCCAGCATGCAACTATGCCTAAAAAGTCCACCTTCAGGTTAGCATCCGCACCCCCTCCAGTATTAAGTTGCAAACAACAGACAATTGCATTAAGTATGGTGCGTAATGTAATCAACACAAATATCCTTAGACAAATCATTGATGTTTTATCCCTAGTGGCAACAACACATCCACAACCTTAGAACTTTCTGTCATCGTCCTGCATTCAATGGAGGCATGAACCCACTATCGAGCATAAATACTCCCTCTTGGAGTTACAAGTATCAACTTGGCCAGAGCCTCTACTAGCAACGGAGAGCATGCAAGAACATAAACAACACATATATGATAGATCAATAATCAACTTGACAAAGTATTCAATATTCATCGGATCCCACCAAACACAACATGTAGCATTACAAATAGATGATCCTGATCATGATAGGTAGCTCACAAGATTTAAACATGATAGCACAAGAGGAGAAGACAACCATCTAGCTACTGCTATGGACCCATAGTCCAAGGATGAACTACTCACGCATCATTCCGGAGGCGGGCATGGTGATGTAGAGACCTCCGGTGATGATTCCCCTCTCCGACAGGGTGCCGGAGGCGATCTCCTGAATCCCCCGAGATGGGATTGACGGCGGCGGCGTCTCTGGAACTTTTTCCGTATCGTGGCTCTCGGTACTAGGGTTTTTGCGACGGAGGGATTAAGTAGGCGAAGGGGCAGCGCAGGGGGCACCCGAGGGGCCCACCCCATAGGGCGGCGCGGCCAGGGGTGGGGCCGTGCCCCCCTATGGTGTGGCCGCCTCGTGGCCCTTCTCCGTCTCCTCTTCGGTGCTCTGGAACCTTCCGTGGAAAATAAGACCGTGGGCTTTTGTTTCGTCCAATTCCGAGAATATTTCCTGTGTAGGATTTCTGAAACAAAAAACAGCAGAAAACAAGAACTGGCGCTTTGGCATCTTGTTAATAGGTTAGTGCCGGAAAATGCATCAAAACATCATAAAGTGTGAACAAAACATGTAGGTATTGTCATAAAACTAGCATGGAACATAAGAAATTATAGATACGTTGGAGACGTAGCACCTAGCCATCGAGTGCCTTCATGGGCCCCTGGTTGGGCCGCAAGAGGTAGTGCAACATTAGTTACCCAAAGGGTAATGCCCACGTCAGTAGCCCCCGAGTGACTGGCCAAAGATACTTCGGGCAGGGACTAAAAACATGTCTTCTGTCGAATGTTCGCCTTAGCTGATAAATCTTGACTTCCTTGTAACAGTAGCGTCTTCTTTTATCGGGTGCACGTTCAACGCTCCCGATGGGAGTAGCCCCCGAGTCTAGGTACGGATGCTTGCAACCGTGCGTAGACTCAAGTTGTACTACTCGAATGTTTTCTTCTGCCGAAGTTTTCTACAAGTCATCAGGATCACCCGATACATTTTCTTATAACGAGATTTTAATACTTTTAAACAAGGTTTAGTACGTAAAGGATATCGAGTAACGTGCCCAGCTTTGCTAGTTAACTGCCGATGTCAAAACAACGTTACCCTACAAAGAATCAAGTCCCCGGGCATGATTCTGGATAAGAATAAGTCTTCGAGTCCACGCTTCATCGGGTGCGCGTTCAATGCTCCCGATGGGAGTAGCCCCCGAGTCTAGGCGCGGATGCTGGCAGCCGCGTGTAGACTTAAGAATGAGCCACTCAATTGTTTCAGTTCCTTTCGAATGCTCCAATCAAAGTCGACATTTCTTATGACATCATCAATGACGTAACCACTGGTGCGGCCTGATTGACAGGACATGACTTGATGGGCCCACCCTACTTCTGCGCGGTCAGTTAGGAAATGACCAGTGCTTGTGCATTGACCGAGGTGTCTCGTCGATTTCCGCGCATAATGGGAGTAATGGGCCGCCGGTTTCATCTCCCTTACTTGGACACGTGTATAGTTGGATCTTCATCCACCTCCCCACGATCACTAGAATTACGGCCACGATTCTCCAGTAGTCCTCACCATAAATAAAGAACCTCCTCCGTTTTCACTTTTTACGCTTCTTCCTTACTCATCTTCCTCCTCGGTTCCCTTTCGCCATTGCTCCTGCTTCCGAGAACTCAGCCACCATGGGCAAGAAGAAGGGAGCTGCTGGTTCAAGCGCCTTCGCGGGCGCGGCCAAGGTTGGCCTCGAGTGGTGCGCCTCCACCATTTCCCATCGCGAGGTGAACAAGCTGCATACGCTTGGATTCATCTCATCTGCCGACTCTGACATCCGCCTCCCAGGTCCTTCTTCTCGCCCAAAGCCCCCAAAGGGCTTTACTGTTATGTCCGCTGCCTACTTGTTTCGTGGGCTTTCTCTTCCCACCCATGAATTCCTTCGCTCTATCCTTTTCTTCTATGGGATTCAGCTCTGGCAGCTGACCCCCAATTCTATCCTTCATCCTTCCATCTTTATCACATTGTGCGAGGCCTTCCTCGGCATTGACCCCCACTGGGGCTTGTGGAGGAAGATCTTCTATGTCAAATGCCACAATGGAAATGACAGTCCCCCCATCATTGGCGACGTCGGCTTTGTCATCAGAAAGGAGGTCAATTATTTTGACTATCCGATGAAGGAATCTGTCCAGGGCTGGCGACAGAAATGGTTCTATCTACGTGACATCCCAGCATCTAGACGGCGCTCCAACCTACCTCCGTTTGAAGATGTCTCCCTTGCTATGCCGAAGAAATCTTGGCGGAACACTCTTACTGCCGAAGAAAGTGCCATAGCCGACCAACTGTATGAAAAGGTCTTGGACCTGAAGAGTGCACAAGGTTTGACAATGTGTGGCACTGAGGTGGTCTCGGTGTTTCTAAAGCATCGGGTGCAGCCACTGATGTCTCGTCCTCATCAGCTGTGGATGTACACCAGCGAAAACGATAAGTCAAGGGTCAGCTTAGTCGACCTGTCTGACGAAGAACTTCATGATGAGGTGCGGCGCCTGACTCGTCTCAGCTAGAAGGACAATATTGTCCTGACTTCGGCTCGCCCTCCTCTCGATCTCAAGCATCTTCCAGCCGAGGTAACTTTCCTTAAATTCGCTTCAAGGGTTATTTCTATTTATGCATTTAAACTCGATAGTCTTTTTATTTGTCGATAGGCCTCCACTGTTGCTCATTGTTATCCTCCTACACGCGAAAGTGGGGTGGAGCCAGAGGATGATGATGACTCGAAGGAGACTAAAGACGGACAGCATGCTCTCGAGGACAACGACGTCCAAGGCGACGAAGCCCCCGAGGATGATGCCCGCACTAGGGCTATGCGGCGCATGAATATTAATGAAGATTTGATGACAACTGCTGAATCGAGTCCTAGCGGACAAGATGATGATGCTAACGTCATTGCGTCGCCTCCTCCTGCTGCAAAGAGTTCGACAGGTCTCTTTGCCGATGAAGATGACCTAGACCTGTAAGTTCTTATTCACCCGTTGCATTTATCTTCCTTCAACTTATCTGAAATGTGCTTCTTCTTCTTTACAGCCCTAACGATGATGATGAAGTCCCTCTCGCGAAGAGGGCAAAATTATTTTCCGAAAGATCTGAATCGGCGAGGCAGTCGAATCCTTCGGCTGCCGAACTGACGCCACCTCGAAGAACACTTGTGGCCAAGGTTCCAGTGTTGACGGTTAATCCTTCCGCCGGCGCCTTTACCCCTCCAAGTGCCCACGATCATGTAAGTATAATATTCGACTCGGTACTCTTCTAGTTCTTGATCCGATGATTGACTTTATTTCCCATGGAATTTATCATAACTTTCTTCTTTCTTTCCTGCAGCCGATTTTTGCCACAGTTGACGCTTTGGCAGATTTCGCTGATCAGTTTACCCGCTTACAGTCTGAAAATGCTCAGCTTCGTAAGGCCATCAAAGCTTCGGCTGATCAAGTGCTGGAAGCCAACAGGCTCACAGCCGATACTCAGAACAAGAACATCCTGCTGAAAGATGAGCTGAAGAAGCTGAAGAAAAAGATGAAGGACGAGCAAGAGGCTAGACGCGAAGCTGCCATTGCAGTCGATGAAAAAGAAGGCGCTCTTCGAGAATCCATCTCGAGCTTGTTGAGTAAGTTTCTTTTCACCTGTCATACGGTATTTTTCTGATACTATCTTCTGGATTGCTTATGCGTGATATTTTCAGATGTTGCCGATATACCTATCGATCGTGCACGCAAGCTTCGAGAGGATTCTATGTGTGATGCTCTTTCACTTGCCACTGAATCCAATAACCAAGTCCAAGGTCTCTTGCAAAAGACGAAGGGAGCTTTGTCGAGGTTGTACTCGATGATATTCCCCAAGCTGAGCCAGAATAGGACCCTTGGCGAGATGGCATATGCTTTCTTCATCGAGTCTTCTTAAGCTATAGAGGTACTGAAGCGACGCTCCCGTCTCTTCGGGCGGTTCTTACTTTTCAATTGCTGATGGGGCACGGGATAGGCTCTGAACTTGAAAAGTTGTCCAAGGCGTTGCCCGTAGACACCAACAAATGCCTAGTCAACCGCGAACCTTATAATCTATCGGTAGTGATATGTGCCAGCCAGCTCCTCAAATTAGTCGATGAAGAGAAGAAAAAGCTGCATCCGAGGCTGCACCTGATTCATGTTCGGCTTAACCTTGAAAGAACTCTTGCTTCATTATTGTAATTAAGCCTGATATAATTTAGCCTAGCTTTTGTCCTGTATTAGCTCTGTTGCTAATATCAACAATCCTTTGAATGTAATGTATATGCTCCCGATGGGAGTTTTTTATCCATTTTTTCTGAATTGAAAATGGTGCTGAAGATTCCTTCATCTTCTTCTCGTGCCAAACCTTCTCTGAATCCCTCGGCTGATGAATCCGATCTTGTTCGTTGCTTACGCGATCAAATATCTCGGTTGAACAAAGATATATCCAATCTTCATGCCATGGCAGCATTGGTGAAAAGGAAAAGTGAAATTGCTAGTGCAATTGAAAAGCATGCGCTAGATCGCCTCCGTGTTGCCACTGAAAGTTTAAGCTGTAAGCAGCCGACCACCTTCTGACTTTCGTCATTTTACTAGCTAAATGATCTTCTGTTGATCTAACTCTTTTGTTTCAACAGTCGTAGCTTTTGATGAATCAGAAGAGAACAGGCGAATCCATGAAAAGATCGCAATAATGACCAACGCTGCTCACCCGAAGCATGAACTGTGGTCCAATCGGTCGAAAGTTGTAGCCATGGCTAAGTTTGAGCATCGAGCGGAAAAGGTGCACTATTATTTTTACAAGTATAACGCTCATCTCTCCATGGTGTGGAAAACTATGTTTCTGATGGGATTCGTAGCATAGAAAACAAAAATTTTCCTACCGCAAGAACGAAAACCAAGCCAAGATCTAATCTAGTAGACGGTAGCAACGAGGAGATGATGAGACTAACCCTCGAAGATTCGCAAAGCTTAACGAGATTAGATCTCGGGGTGGATGTAGACGATCACTTGCCGCTTGCAAAAGCGCGTAGAAGATCTTGATCTCGACGGTGCCACAATCGGGCAGCACCTCCGTACTCGGTCACACGTTCGGTGTTGATGACGACGTCCTCCTCCCCGTTCCAGCGGGCAGCGGATGTAGTAGATCCTCCACGGAATCCCACCAACACGACGGCGTGGTGACGGTGGTGGTGGAGATCTCCGGCAGGGCTTCGCCGTAAGCGCTGTGGGAGAAGATGGAGGAGGAGAGAGGCTAGGTTTTGGGCGCAGGGTGGTGCTGCGACTTGGGGAGCTAGGGCTGCGACTTGAGGTGCCCTTGGGGTGCCCCTTGGCCTCTTTAAATAGGTGGCCAAGCCCCTTGGGTCGTCCAAAAACCTGCCCCCAAGTTTGACTGAGTTCCGATAGGTTTCCGGTTTCGAAAACCTAGTCCTACTCGGACTCTTTTGCCAATTCCGAAATTGCATTAAGGAAAGACTCCTTTTCCCTTAAGGCAACGTGGTTGCACCTATTATGGAACCCTCCGGACTTCCTTAGACATCTCGGGTCGTCCCGGACACTTCCGGAACCTTCCATAATATTCCGGACTATTCCGGTCCTTCCAAAACCTTCTAGAAGCTCCGGTCAAAACACCGGACTTTTTCCGAACCCCGGAAAATGACTTCCCATATATGAATCTTATTCTCCGGACCATTCCGGACCTCCTCGTGATGTCCTGGATCCCATCCGAGACTCTGAACAAAACTTCGAACTCCATTCCATATTCCATATCTACTTAAACGACATCAAACCTTAAGTGTGTCACCCTACGGTTCGTGAACTATGCAGACATGGTTGAGACTTCTCTCCGACCAATAACCAATAGCGGGACCTGGAGATCCATAATGGCTCCCACATACTCAACGATGACTTTAGTGATCGATTGAACCATTTACATAAAATACCGATTCCCTTTGTCACGCGATATTTTACTTGTCCGAGGTTTGATCATCGGTATCACGATACCTTGTTCAACCTCGTCTCCTGACACGTGATCTTTACTCGTACTGTGGTATGTGGTCTCTTATGAACCATTCATATGCTTGCAAGCTATTTAGACGACATTCCACCGAGAGAGCCCAGAGTATATCTATCCGTCATCGGGATGGACAAATCCCACTGTTGATCCAGATGCCTCAACTCATACTTTCCGGATACCTAATCCCACCTTTATAACCACCCATTTACGCAGTGGCGTTTGATGTAATCAAGGTATCCTTCCGGCATAAGTGATTTACATGATCTCATGGTCGAAAGGATTAGGTAACTATGTATAGGAAAGCTTATAGCAAATGAACTTAATGACGTGATCTTATGCTACGCTTAATTGGGTGTGTCCATTACATCATTCACATAATGATATAACCTTGTCATTAATAACATCCAATGTTCATGATCACGAAACCTTGATCATCTATTAATCAACAAGCTAGTTATACAAGAGGCTTACTAGGGACTCCTTGTTGTTTACATAACACACATGTATCAATGTTTCGGTTAATAAAATTATAGCATGGTATGTAAACATTTATCATAAACACAAAGATATATATAATAACCATTTTATTATTGCCTCTTGGGCATATCTCCAACAGTCTCCCACTTGCACCAGAGTCAATAATCTAGTTTACATTTGTTAAGATATAACACCTTGGCCTTCTGGTGCTTTATCATGTTTTGCTCACGGGAGAGGTTTGAGTCAACGGATCTGACACGCTCAGAAACGTATGTACTTTGCAATTCATTTGCGTCTCAACGCATCACTCATTTTCCAAATGAGTCGGCATATATGCTTAGTCCTCTGGTGGAACCTTAATTCCGCGGTCTGAAATATGTCACTAATATTGTCACATACAATATAGCTTCAAAGTTCTGACACTATCAGAACTACACCAAGTTCTCAAAGAACTTTTTGACTTAACATCTTTAGTCATTGTCAAAATAATGACATACTCTGCCTTCGTTTGTAGAATCCGTCACAACATTTAGAACTCTTCTAAATCTAGCATTGTGCTACCTTTTAAACAACACTTAGCCTAATTGAGATTTGAAATTCATTTTTATATGTGACCAAACTAATATCGGTGCAACACTTTACAGCGATTTGTTTGTCATTACCCCATACAAAAATATATTTATATATCCTTGGTTCTTCTAAAGTACTCTAGGATAATCTTACTGTCGTCCAATGATCATTACATGAATAATTCTGGTATATGCTCATAACACTTAAGAGCATAGGACATCTTATTATGTACATATTATACGTGATCTATAATCACTCATGTGTTTTAACTCATTGAGTGTCATATACACTCAAGTCTTGTTAATCCTTCACATGAAAAGAACACCTTCTTAATATTGAACTACTTCAATATTCATTCTATGTACCTTGACTTAAACTTATTATGTGTTTCAATCTATCTTCATAGATCTTGACACTAAATATGTTTTAGTCCATATCCTTTCATTGAAGCTAATTTTCAATGTAACCTTTTAATCAATTATATAATTACACTATTTATAATCAACGATATGTCAGCTACATAAAGTATTACAAATATGTCTCAGCGCTCCCACTTAATTTCTTGCAAATGCAAGTATCTTCCTCGTTTCTGATGAAATCAAAAACTCTTTGACTATTTCATCCGGTGAAGATTCCAACTCCACAATACTCACTTCATCCAATTGAAGTTCGTATTCCTTTCTAGTATTCTACGGACTGGCAAAACTCTTGGTTGTATCTTGTATACACCTTTAATACACACTTCTGTTAAGTAATATATTTTGCCATCCTACTAACATATCTCATAAAAGAAATATGTATTGATTACTAGAATAATCCACATAGACTATAAGCATTGCTACGGAAGATCTAATCTTATCGTAGTCAACTCTTTGAACTTTGTCGTAAACAAATTTTCGACAAGTCTAGCTTCTTCAAGGATATTTCATCCAAGTCCATCATTTTCATAGATTCATTTACTTTCAAAAAGTATTCGCCTATCTTGGATTTCATGGGCATAGCCATTTTAACGGAGTCAGGGCCCATCATAACTTCTTTGTATGTAGTTGATTTATTATTGTTCAAAAACAATCCTTTGTCCACAAATCATTTATTTGATCACAAAGTAAATCAAACCTACAAGGTTCAATAGGTACTTCGATCTCCATGGCTAAAACACTTTGTAGTAATGGGAGCCATGATCGTCGTGGCCGCTTCCAGAACCATTTCCGATGCTGCGCTACTCTGATCATTATGCTCAGGTTCATAAACCTTATCAAGTTCTATTGTCCTCCCACTCAAATATTTCGCTAGAAAACAATTTCTTGGAAATAAGCAAGTAACATTAACAAACACTTTTGTCTTTTACTTCATAGTGGAAAGAATTCCCAATCAATTCTCTGGGATAACCAACAAAGACATTCATCCGATTTTGGTTGTAAACTCATTTACTTATGCTATGCATACCGAAATTTAAGAAAGGACTATTAGGGTTCACACCCATGCCATAACTCGTATGGTGTCATTTCAACGGATCATGATGATGCTCTATTTAGTGTAAAAGCGGTAGTCTCTAAAGCATAATCCACAAAAATATAATGGCGTCATTTTATATATTATCTCATCATTAATCCAACAAGGTTTGGATACATCTCTCGGATACTCCATCATCATTATGATACTCCAAAAAATGTGAGTTGTAGAACAATTTCATAACTCTCTTAGATGTTCACTAAAACTCGTAATTCAAATATTTCCACCATGATCCAATCATAGATATTTGACTTTTCTATTACGATGATTTCCACTTCATGCTGAACTTTATTTGAATCCATTCAAATGTTTCAAACTTCTTCCTTATCGAATATATCCACAAATATATACTCAATTCATTGTTAGAAGTTTTCATGAAGTAGAAGAATCTCCCGCACACAACTATGCCCAGTGAACCACATACATCATCATGTATGTTTCCACTAAGTTAGTTGCCCGTTCAACTCTTGGCCTATGAACGGTATTTTAGTCATTCCATTTTAGAAAAGATTTGCAAGCGCCAAATGATTCAAAAATCAAATGACTCCAAAAATCCATTTACATGGAGTTTCTTCATGCATTCCTTTCTAACATGACCTAAATGGCGGTTCCACAAATAAGTGGAATTCAAATCATTTGCCTTATGGCATTTAAGCGTCAGTGTTATGTATGTGTGTTTCACCATTAAGATTTATAATAACTTATCCATCGTACATGGAGTAATGTCATAATTTGAACAACTCATTCTTTTCATTTGACCAGAGCAAAATAACAATTATTAAGTTCTTTATTATAAATTCTAAGGGCTAGGTAGAATGCCAACAACAAACATAATAACACTTTATTATATTCCAGACGTGCATTATTACCCTATTCTTTATCAGTCACTTAGGCCATCGTATTCTTGTATTGTGTTGTATTGTATGACATCTCATACCAACCAATCTGGTACAAATACCCAAGAATTTCATTGTGTGACAAAACAAGGAATACATCCATAACATGTATATCATGCATATACACCTGAGCTAGACTTTCTAGTCTTTTCTTTTCTTTCTCGCCAAAATATCTTTTATAGTTTCTCTTTTAGCTTTCCTCATTATTCAGAAAAACACTTCAACATCATAGACTTCTAGATTTGTTGGTCAAATACCAATAACCTTGAGGTTCTTACTTTGAAGTTGATCATCATATGACAAGTGTTTCTGATTTCACTCTTAGTAACTTTGTAATATGATGAACAATTTCACTCATAATTTTATCATATCATGATGACTTTCCGAGACCATGTCTGTACATACTAGGCTCGTAAAGTTTAACCTTAGTATTCGCATGTGCAAATCTGGCTTGCACCCGTTGTATGCACTCGTGGAATCTATGACACCCGATCATCACGAGATGCTTCGAAACGACGAGTCTTAGCAACGGTGCATACTAAGGACGATCACTTCATGGATATGCGAATATTGTTAGTGCCCCAATAGTTTGAGGATTGGGACGCCTGGCGTCTTCAACCTTCGTACATTCCCATAAAACTTATGAGTTTATGTACTCTCACCAAATTATATTCTATCACCTTGAAATAAGGTCTTAGATATCACATATATCTTATACCTCGCTTATTTCCGAAAACAAAATTTCCAGCTCCTTACTTTAATTTCAAACGGATTTGAACTTCAAGTTTTATGGAGACAAGATGATTTTAGGTACTAATTGAAACCATTGTTCTTTGAATCAACAATGTGAGGTTTACTAAAAGTTTGCAATAGGACTTAATCATATCTTGATTCTTCAACAATACGGTACCGATCCAGTAAAGTTATTAGTCAGACTTAACGAGTATTTCAATCTCAATTACAAGACTAACGCATGGTAGAAAAACGGATGCCAATTCTACAAATTTAATTCAAAATACTACTCAGACTATGTTTATGATAATTAGTTCAAGTTTTAATCTAATTACTAATGAACTCCCACTTAATACAACATCCCTCATAGTTGTTAAGTGGTACACGATCCATATCCACTACACCAAAACCGATCATCACATGAGATGATGTAGCTTCAATGGTGA
Organism: Lolium rigidum; assembly: GCF_022539505.1. NCBI lineage: Eukaryota > Viridiplantae > Streptophyta > Magnoliopsida > Poales > Poaceae > Lolium > Lolium rigidum. The sequence continues at coordinate 4,454,234 of NC_061511.1, read as the reverse complement.
ACATCAACATGTTGATCATATCATCCATATGACTCGTGTTCAACCTTTCGGTTTACGTTGTCCCGAGGCCATGTCTGTACATGCTAGGCTCGTCAAGCAAACCCAAGTATTCCGCGTGTGCAAACATGGCTTACACCCGTTGTATGTGAACGTAGAGTCTATCACATCCGATCATCACGAGATGCTTCGAAACGACGAACTGTAGCAACGGTGCATACGAGGGGAGAACACTTTATTATCTTGATATTAATGTGAGGGATCATCTTATAATGCTATCGTCGCGATCTAAGCAAAATAAGATGCATAAAGGATTAACATCACATGCAATTCATATGTGATATGATATGGCCCTTTAGTCTTTGCGCCTTTGATCTTCATCTCCAAAGCACGGACATGATCTCCATCATCAACGGGCATGATCTCCATCATCATCGGCGTAGCGTCAAGGTCCATGGCGCCGTCTTCATGGTTGTTCACCGTGTGTAGCAACTATTACAACTACTTTGAAACAATACTACAACATGAAATATAAAGACAACCATAAGGCTCCTGCCGGTTGCCACAATACAATAATGATCATCTCATACATATTCATCATCACATCATGGCCATATCACATCACCAAACCCTGCAAAAAAAAGTTAGACGCCTCTAATTTGGTTTGCATATTTTACGTGGTTTAGGGTTTTCGAGTAAGATCTAATCTACCTACGAACATGAACCACAACGGTGATACTAGTGTTGTCAATAGAAAGAGTAAATTGGATCTTCACTATAGTGGGAGAGACAGACACCCGCAAAGCCACTTATGCAATACAAGTTGCATGTCGAGCGTGGAGCAAGTCTCATGAACGCAGTCATGTAAAGTTAGCCCAGGCCGCTTCATCCCACTATGCCGCAAGATGCAAAGTACACGAACTAAAGACAACAAAAGCATCAACGCCCACAAAACAATTGTGTTCTACTCGTGCAACCAATCTATGCATAGACACGGCTCGATACCACCGATGGGATTCGTAGCATCGAAAACAAAAATTTCCTACCGCAAGAACGAAAACCAAGCCAAGATCTAATCTAGTAGACGGTAGCAACGAGGAGATGATGAGACTAACCCTCGAAGATTCGCAAAGCTTAACGAGATTAGATCTCGGGGTGGATGTAGACGATCACTTGCCGCTTGCAAAAGCGCGTAGAAGATCTTGATCTCGACGGTGCCACAATCGGGCAGCACCTCCGTACTCGGTCACACGTTCGGTGTTGATGAAGACAACGTCCTTATCCCCGTTCCAGCGGGCAGCGGAAGTAGTAGATCCTCCTCGAAATCCCGGCAGCACGACGGTGTGGTGGCGGTGGTGGTGGAGAACTCCGGCAGGGCTTCGCCTAAGCGTATGCGGGAGTTGCGGTGGAGGAGGAGGCGGCTAGGGTTTGGGGAGAGGTGGCTATGGCACCGACTATGGGGGTGGCCAGCTTGTGGGCTTGAGTTGGCCGGCCACCTCCCCTATGCCCCTCATTATATAGGTGGAAGCCCCCAAGAGTTGGATCCCAAGTCTTCGAATAAGACCCCAAAAGAAAACCTACCTTAGGTGGGAAACCTACCCAAGGAGGGAGTCCTACTCAAGGTGGGACTCCCACCTTTCCTTGGTGGGGGGGTTGGCCGGCCACCCTTGGTGGAGTCCACCTGGGACTCCCCCACTAGGGTTTGGCCGGCCATGGATGTGGAGTCCCTCCGGGACTCCTCCTTCCATAGTGCCTTTCTTCCGGACTTTTCTAGAACCTTCTAGAACCTTCCATAAATGCACCGGATCATTTCCAAACTTGGAATATGACTTCCTATATATGAATCTTATTCTCCGGACCATTCCGGAACTCCTCGTGATGTCCTGGATCCCATCCGAGACTCCGAACAAAACTTCGAACTCCATTTCCAAATTCCATATCTACTCAAACGACATCAAACCTTAAGTGTCTCACCCTACGGTTCGCGAACTATGCAGACATGGTTGAGACTTCTCTCCGACCAATAACCAATAGCGGGATCTGGAGATCCATAATGGCTCCCACATATTCAACGATGACTTAGTGATCGAATGAACCATTTACAAACGATATTGATTCCCTTTATCTCGCGATATATTACTTGTCCGAGGTTTGATCATCGGTATCACAATACCTTGTTCAACCTCGTCTCCTGACAAGTACTCTTTACTCGTACCGTGGTATGTGGTCTCTTATGAACCATTCATATGCTTGCAATCCATTTAGACGACATTCCACCGAGAGGGCCCATAGTATATCTATCCGTCATCGGGATGGACAAATCCCACTGTTGATCCATATGCCTCAAGCTCATACTTTCCGGATACCTAATCCCACCTTTATAACCACCCATTTACGAAGTGGCGTTTGATGTAATCAAAGTACCCTTCCGGCATAACTGATTTATATGATCTCATGGTCGAAAGGACTTGGTAACTATGTATCGAAAACTTATAGCAAATGAACTTAATGACGTGATCTTATGCTACGCTTAATTGGGTGTGTCCATTACATCATTCACATAATGATATAACCTTGTCATTAATAACATCCAATGTTCATGATCACGAAACGATGATCATCTATTAATCAACAAGCTAGTTATACAAGAGGCTTACTAGGGACTTCTTGTTGTTTACATAACACACATGTATCAATGTTTCGGTTAATACAGTTATAGCATGGTATATAAACATTTATCATAAACACAAAGATATATAATAACCAATTTATTATTGCCTCTTGGGCGTATCTCCAACAGTCTCCCACTTGCACTAGAGTCAATAATCTAGATTACATTGTAAGGTACCTAACACCCATGGCATTCTGGTGTTGGTCATGCTTTGCCCTAGGGAGAGCTTTAGTCAACGGATCTGTTACATTCAGATCTGTGTGTACTTTGCAAATCTTTACTTCTCCATCTTTGATGTACTCGCGAATCGAATGAAAATGCAGCTTGATATGCTTTAGCTTCTTGTGTGACCTTGGTTCTTGTGCATTAGCGATGGCACCCATGTTGTCACAATAAATGACTAGTGGGTCCAATGCACTAGGAACCACACCGAGCTCAACAATGAACCTCTTCATCCATACCGCTTCCGATGAAGCCTCCGAAGCCGCTATGTATTCTGATTCTGTTGAAGACTTCGCCACCGTGCACTGCTTGGAGCTGCACCAGCTTACCGCAGCACCATTCAATATAAACACGTACCCAGACTGAGACTTAGAGTCATCAGGATCAGTGTTCCAACTTGCATCGGTGTAACTTGTTACAACGAGCTCTTGGTCACCGCCATAACAAAGAAACATATCCTTAGTTCTTTTCAAGTACTTCAGGATTGTCGTGGTATCGTCATGACATATGCCATAGGGTGGCTAATCGAAGTGGTTCCTTGTGGTCTCACGGCGGTATCCGGATGCGGGTATGGGCACGAGCGACACGGCGACGTACCCAGGTTCGAGGCCCTCCGATGGAGGTAACACCTCTACTCCTGCTAGAGTGTATATGATAGTGTCACAGTACAATGGTGCTCCTTGAGCTGTATATCCGGCTGCTCCTGAGAGGCTAAGGTAGACGAAGGTCTCTCTCACAGGGCAGTGCTAAGACTAGTGAATGAGTAGTGATCGATCGGTCCCCCGCACGAGAGGGGGGAGTGCGGCTTATATAGGCACCGACACTTTACATATAAGTCCCTATAGTCTAGTGGCCAGCTCGGCCGGCTCCGGCTCCGGCTCCCGCTCCTTCCCGAGGCGCTGACATCAGGGAGCCGTTGAGCGTAGTGGCACGTCCCATCCGCCTGCTCAGGTCAGCGGCATGGCGAGGTGGTGTCGTTGTCGCCATCATGCTCTGTAGCGCGTACGGTCCGACGTACGCCATGATGGCTCTGTCCGGCGCGTGGCACCTGCTGCTCTACGGTGCCCGTACTTTACGGGAGATGAGGTCGGCGTGGACCTTTGAACCCGGATCACCTACCCGGTTCCTTCCGGTGCAAGACTCGCCGGCCTCAAGTCGGTCCGAGGTACAAACCCCGATCGGATATGGCTTGTAGAAGCCGGCCCGGCCTACGGCGTTGAAGGCCGCAGCCGGGCCGACTAGGACTTAGAGCCGGCCGGCTTCCGAGGCAGCCGGCCACGGCTCCAGCCGGCTGCTCCTCAGCCGGCCTTTGCCGCGAGCCGGCCGTCCTCAAGCCGGCCGCTCCGCGTCCATTGCCCTACCCGGGGTCTTCCCCCCGACAAGGATATTCTTGACCGCTCTCCAGTGTTCCATTCCTGGATCACTTTGATATCTGCTAGTCAAACTAACAGCATGTGCTATATCCGGTCTAGTACACAGCATGGCATACATGATAGAGCCTACTGCCGAGGCATAGGGGATCTGATTCATCCTCTCTCTTTCTTCTGCCGTAGCCGGACCTTGAGTTTTACTCAAGACCTTACCTGGCAACATCGGTAAGAATCCTTTCTTACTTTCATCCATTCTAAACTTCTTTAGAATCTTGTCCACGTATGTACTCTGTGAAAGCCCTATTAGGCGTCTTGATCTATCTCGATAAATCTTGATGCCTAAAATGTACGCTGCTTCACCAAGGTCTTTCATTGAAAAACACTTATTCAAATAACCTTTTACATTTGCTTAATAGTTCTATATCATTCCCAATCAATAATATGTCATCTACATATAATATCAGGAATGCTACAGAGCTCCCACTCACTTTCTTGTAAATACAGGCCTCTCCATGGCACTGTATAAACCCGAAGTCTTTGATCACCTTATCAAAGCGTCGGTTCCAACTCCTGGATGCTTGCTTCAGTCCATAAATGGAACGCTGAAGTTTGCATACCATGTCAGCATTTTTAGGATCGACAAAACCTTTAGGTTGTACCATATACAACTCTTCCTCAATGTCACCATTAAGGAACGCCGTTTTGACATCCATCTACCAAATCTCATAATCGAAAAATGCAGCTATTGCTAACAAAATCCTCACAGACTTTAGCTTCGCTACAGGTGAGAAAGTCTCATCGTAGTCAACACCTTGAATTTGTCGGAAACCCTTTGCGACAAGTCGAGCTTTATAGACGAGTAGCATTACCATCGGCATCTGTTTTTCTCTTGAAGATCCATTTATTCTCAACAGCCTTGCGGCTATCAGGTAGATCTACCAAAGTCCATACTTTGTTATCATACATGGATCCCATTTCGGATTTCATGGCTTCTTGCCATTTGTTGGAATCTAGGCTCATCATCGCTTCTTCATACGTCGCAGGGTCCTCATCATTGTTGTCCACAATCATGAGATTTAGACAAGGATCATACCAATCAGGAGTGGAACGTTCTCTTGTCGACCTGCGAGGTTCAGTAGCTACCTCGTTCGAAGTTTCATGATCATTATCATTAGCTTCCTCTGTTACCGGTGCGGGCGGCACAGGAACATCTTCCGGTACTGCGCTACTCTGATCAACGAGAGAAGGTTTGGTAATCTCGTCGAGTTCTACTTTTCTTCCAGTCACTTCTTTAGTGAGAAATTCTTTCTCAAAAAAGGTTCCGTTCTTAGCAACAAAGATTTTGCCTTCGGATCTGTGATAGAAAGTATACCCTATAGTTTCCTTAGGGTATCCTATGAAGATGCATTTCTCCGCTTTGGGTTCTAGCTTGTCCGGTTGTAACTTTTTTACATAGGCTTCGCAACCCCAAAATTTAAGGAACGACAGCTTAGGTTTCTTATTAAACCATAATTCATACGGTGTCGTTGCAAAGGATTTTGATGGTGCCCTATTTAAAGTGAATGCTGCTGTCTCTAACGCATAACCCCAAAATGATAACGGCAAATCAGTAAGAGACATCATAGAACGAACCATATCTAAGAGAGTTCGATTACGATGTTCGGACACACCATTGCTCTGTGGTGTTCCGGCGGTGTCAGTCTGTGAAAGTATTCCGCATTTCTTTAAATGCATGCCAAACTCATAACTCGAGATATTCGCCTCACGCGATCGGAACGCATGAAACTTGATCTTCTTGTTACGTTGATTTTCTACTTCACTTTGGAATTCCTTGAACTTCTGGAAAGTCTCGGATTTATGTTTCATGAAATAGATATACCCATATCTACTCAGATCATCTGTGAAGGTTAGAACATAACGATAACCACCGCGCGAGGCTACACTCATTGGTCCGCACACATCGGTATGTATGATTTCCAATAAGTCTGTAGCTCGCTCCATAATACCAGAGAATGGAGTCTTAGTCATTTTTCCCATTAGACATGCTTCGCATCTGTCAAGTGACTGAAAGTCAAGTGACTCAAGTAGTCCATCTGCATGGAGTTTCTTCATGCGTTTCACTCCAATATGACCAAGACAACAGTGCCACATATAAGTAGAATTATCATTCAATTTAATTCGTTTAGCATCAATGTTATGAACATGTGTATCGCTACTATCGAGACTTAATAGAAATAAACCATTCATCTCAGGCGCATGACCATAAAAGATATTATTCATAAAAATAGAACAACCATTATTCTCAGCCTTGAATGAATAACCGTCTTGCATTAAACATGATCCAGATATAATGTTCATGCTCAACGCAGGCACCAAATAACAATTATTAAGGTCTAAAACTAATCCCGATGGTAGATGTAGAGGGAGCGTGCCGACAGCAATCACATCGACCTTGGATCCATTTCCAACGCGCATCGTCACTTCATCCATCGCTAGGCTTCGTTTATTCCGTAGTTCCTGTTTCGAGTTACAAATGTGAGCAACCGAACCAGTATCAAATACCCAGGAACTAGTACGAGAACCAGTGAGATAAACATCTATAACATGTATATCAGATATACCTTTCTTCTTCTTGACAAGGCCGCTCTTCAGATCAGCCAGATACTTGGAGCAATTCCGCTTCCAGTGCACCTTCCCGTTGCAGTAATAGCAGTCAGTATCAGGTTTACGGCCACCCTTAGGCTTCTCAGGATGAGCGGCAGCTTTCTTGCCACCCTTCTTGAGGTCCTTCTTAGGTTTGCCCTGCTTCTTGAACTTGGTGGTCTTATTGACCATCAACACTTGGTGCTCTTTCTGTATCTCAACCTCAGCAGATTTCAGCATGGAGAAGAGTTCAGGTAACTCCTTGTTCGTGTTCTGCATATTGTAGTTCATCACAAAGTTCTTGTAACTTGGTGGCAGTGATTGGAGAACACGATGAATACCCAGCTGGTTAGGGATCATAATCCCCAAGTCACTGAGCTTCCTCGCGTGTCCGGACATAGCGAACACGTGCTCACTAACGGAGCTGCCCTCTTCCATCATGCAGCCAAAGAACTGCTTCGAGGCTTCATAGCTTTCCACGGCCGCATGAGTTTCAAAGATAACTTTGAGCTCACGGATCATCTCACAAGGGTCGTGGTGCTCAAAACGCTTTTGAAGCTCTGCCTCTAGGCTGCACAGGATGGCACACTGAACTTGAAAATACACTTTGGTACGAGTCTCGAAAAAAAAAATTTCTTCCTCGCACACTGCAGGGGGTGGTGGGGAACCTAGCAGTGCTTCGAGCACATATTGCAGATTTCCGCCATTCAGGAAGATCCTCACATGACGGAACCAGTCGGTGAAGTTGCTACCATTGCTTTTAAGCTTTTCTTTCTCTAGGAACTGGTTAAAATTGATTGATGGGGACGCCATGATCTACAACAATTATATGCAATAGTTTAGACTAAGTTTATGACAAATTGAGTTCAAATTTTAATTTAACAAAATTAAAAACTAGGTGAACTCCCACTCAAAACAATATCCCTCGCATTGTCTTAGTGATCACACGAACCAAATCCACCACACCAAGCCCGATCATCACGAACAAGATGTAATTTCAATGGAGAACACTCAAAGTGTTCATCATATCAATCATATGACTCATGCTCTTCCTTTCGGTATCCCGTGTTCCGAGACCATGTCTGTACATGCTAGGCTCGTCAAGGCAACCTTAGTACCCGCGTGTACAAAACTGGCTTGTACCCGTTGTATGCACATGTAGAATCTATCACACACGATCATCACGAGATGCTTCGAAACGACAAGTCTTAGCAACGGTGCATACTAAGGATGAACACTTTATTATCTTGATATTTAGTGAGAGGGATCATCTTATAATGCTACCGTCGCGTTCTAAGCAATATAAGATGCATAAAAAGGATTAACATCACATGCAATTCATATGTGATATGATATGGCCCTTTTGCCTTTGCGCCTTTGATCTTCATCTCCAAAGCACGGACATGATCCTCCATCATCAACGGGCATGATCTCCATCATCGTCGGCGTAGCACCAAGGTCAATGGCGCCGTCTTCATGATTGTCCTCCATGTAGCAACTATTACAACTACTTTGAAATACTACTCAACATGAAATTTAAAGACAACCATAAGGCTCCTGCCGGTTGCCACAATACAATAATGATCATCTCATACATATTCATCATCACATTATGGTCATATCACATCACCAAACCCTGCAAAAACAAGTTAGACGGTTCTAATTTGGTTTGCATATTTTACGTGGTTTAGGGTTTTCGTATAAGATCCAATCTACCTACGAACATGAACCACAACGGTGATACTAATGTTGTCAATAGAAAGAGTAAATTGGATCTTCACTATAGTGGGAGAGACAGACACCCGCAAAGCCACTTATGCAATACAAGTTGCATGTCGAACGTGGGGCAAGTCTCATGAACGCGGTCATGTAAAGTTAGTCCGAGCCGCTTCATCCCACTATGCCGCAAGATGCAAAGTACACGAACTAAAGACAACAAAAGCATCAACGCCCACAAAACAATTGTGTTCTACTCGTGCAACCAATCTATGCATAGACACGGCTCTGATACCACTGAAGGGATTCGTAGCATAGAAAACAAAAAAAAATCCTACCGCAAGAACGAAAACCAAGCCAAGATCTAATCTAGTAGACGGTAGCAACGAGGAGATGATGAGACTAACCCTCGAAGATTCGCAAAGCTTAACGAGATTAGATCTCGGGGTGGATGTAGACGATCACTTGCCGCTTGCAAAAGCGCGTAGAAGATCTTGATCTCGACGGTGCCACAATCGGGCAGCACCTCCGTACTCGGTCACACGTTCGGTGTTGATGAAGACGACGTCCTTCTCCCCGTTCCAGCGGGCAGCGGAAGTAGTAGATCCTCCTCGGAATCCCGCCAGCACGACGGCGTGGTGGAGGTGGTGGTGGAGAACTCCGGCAGGGCTTCGCCTAAGCGTATGCGGGAGTTGCGGTGGAGGAGGAGGCGGCGAGGATTTGGGGAGAGGTGGCTATGGCGCCGGCTATGGGGGTGGCCAGCTTGTGGGCTTGAGTTGGCTGGCCACCTCCCCTATGCCCCTCATTATATAGGTGGAAGCCCCCAAGAGAGTTGGATCCCAAGTCTTCGAATAAGACCCCAAAAGAAACCTACCTTAGGTGGGAAACCTACCCAAGGAGGGAGTCCTACTCAAGGTGGGACTCCCACCTTTCCTTGGTGGGGGGGTTGGCCGGCCACCCTTGGTGGAGTCCACCTGGGACTCCCCCCTAGGGTTTGGCCGGCCATGGGTATGGAGTCCCTCCGGGACTCCACCTTCCATAATGCATTTCTTCCGGACTTTTCTAGAACCTTCTAGAACCTTCCATAAATGCACCGGATCATTTCCAAACTTGGAATATGACTTCCTATATATGAATCTTATTCTCCGGACCATTCCGAAACTCCTCGTGATGTCCTGGATCCCATCCGAGACTCCGAACAGAACTTCGAACTCCATTTCCAAATTCCATATCTACTCAAACGACATCAAACCTTAAGTGTGTCACCCTACGGTTCACGAACTATGCAGACATGGTTGAGACTTCTCTCCGACCAATAACCAATAGCGGGATCTGGAGATCCATAATGGCTCCCACATATTCAACGACGACTTAGTGATCGAATGAACCATTTACATACGATACCGATTCCCTTTATCTCGCGATATATTACTTGTCCGAGGTTTGATCATCGGTATCACAATACCTTGTTCAACCTCGTCTCCTGACAAGTACTCTTTACTCGTACCGTGGTATGTGGTCACTTATGAACCATTCATATGCTTGCAAGCCATTTAGACGACATTCCACCGAGAGGGCCCAGAGCATATCTATCCGTCATCGGGATGGACAAATCCCACTGTTGATCCATATGCCTCAAGCTCATACTTTCCGGATACCTAATCCCACCTTTATAACCACCCATTTACGCAGTGGCGTTTGATGTAATCAAAGTACCCTTCCAGCATAACTGATTTATATGATCTCATGGTCGAAAGGACTTGGTAACTATGTATCGAAAGCTTATAGCAAATGAACTTAATGACGTGATCTTATGCTACGCTTAATTGGGTGTGTCCATTACATCATTCACATAATGATATAACCTTATCATTAATAACATCCAATGTTCATCATCACGAAACGATGATCATCTATTAATCAACAAGCTAGTTATACAAGAGGCTTACTAGGGACTTCTTGTTGTTTACATAACACACATGTATCAATGTTTCGTTTAATACAATTATAGCATGGTATATAAACATTTATCATAAACACAAAGATATATAATAACCAATTTATTATTGCCTCTTGGGCATATCTCCAACAAAGGTGATTCTTGCTTGATTGCATACTACAACTTCCCCGTTCATACTGCCGAGGGCGGCTAGCAGCCCGCTCTTCTTCTTCACGGCGTGAATCCCTTCGTCTCTTCCTTTGCTCATCTCTACTATCGAAACTGCTTCGGCTGCTCTCGCCATAACTCTTTGGCAAGACTGCCAAAGCTGCTGGTGGTGCGATGTCATCTGGAACCGAAGTTCTTAGACTTGGTGCGCTTGAACTAGGCAGTCGAAGAAATCCTCTGGAGTCGATGATAAAGTGAACACCATCGAAGGTTCTATCCATATTGCCGCGCGGCTCCGAAGAGATCGGATGCGAAGCTTCAGTGCGTGGTGTGAACTCGAAGGATCCGCAACGAACCGAGTTTCTTGGACTTGGTGGCGTTGGCGATTCCAGTACAAACACCGCATATGTGACTAGAACTGCCGATGACATGCCTTGTGTCGACAGATTTCCCACAGACGGCGCGAATTGTCGAGGGTACTCCCCGGCAATGCCCTCCGTAAGGGGCTTAGGGTAGATGAAATCTTGTAGGCTGACACGAGACATCGGTTATCAAACAAGCGGGGAGAGCGATTTACCCAGGTTCGGGGCCCTCGATGAGGTAACCCTTACGTCATGCTTGTCTGATCTTGATTGCTGAAAATATCGGTTACAATGGGGTGCCGAAGGTTTCGACTATGACTTTCGTCGAGAGGCTAGGTTCTATGGTGACCTAGCTCTAGATTTACGGTGGTTATGGCTATTGGGATTGTGTGTGTCCCTCGGCAGCCCCTCTCCTGGCCCTTATATTGGGAGTCAGGTCTCGAGAGGTCTGTCCGGGCACGACTAGGTTACAAAGAGTCCTAGGTCTAAACTTTCCTTGTGTCCTCCGTCTTCTCGCCTTGTTCTTCAAGAATTATTCTTAGGAACCGACTTAACAGCCCACCTAGTCATCGAGTGCCTTCATGGGCCCCTGGTTAAGCCGCAAGAGGTAGTGCAACATTAGTTACATGAAGGGTAATGCCCACATCAGCAGCGGTGAGCGGGGTAGGGTTGGGGTGATGTCTTCGCACTAGGGCAGCAAAGAATGAGAAGAGGAAGCAAATCCATGCGGTCGATTTCGTTGTCCTTAACGGGACCTGATAAAAATAGGAGGACGCTCGGTGTGTACCGGGATTATTTCGTATGCTGCCTGGCCGGCACGTAAAAGGCTGGCCTGTTGGCCAGGTATGGTGTGTGGGTCCTTTGAAGCCCTTCACTTTTTAAAAAAAATAAATGTACCTGAATAGTTTTCCTTAATTTTGTAACATTTAAAAAAAAAATTAGGTAGTAGGTGCATCTGCACCCTAGGAGCCGGATTTCCGCCTTCTTGGCCGTAAATTGCTGAAGATAGTGGGCAAGGTGATGTAGTAGACAGTGGCACGTGATGTCTGGGTCCTTTGAAGCCATTCACTTGTTTAAAAAAAATATAAATGTACTCGAATAGTTTCTCTTTATTTTTTAACATTTGGAAAATTTATATTTAGGTACTAGGTGCATCTGCACCCTAGGAACCGGATTTCCGCCTTCTCAGCCGTAAATTGTTGAAGATAGTGGAGAAAGTGATGTAGCAGACAGTGGCATGTGATGTCTGGAATCTTTGAAGCCCTTCACTTGTTTTTAAAAATACATAAGTGTACCCGAATAGTTTTTAAAAGAAGTTTAACGTTTGAAAAATTAATTTTTAGGTAGTAGGTGCATCTGCGCCTTGGGAGCCGGATTTCTGCGTTCTCGACGGTAAATTGCTGAAGATAGTGGAGAAGGTGATGTAGCAGACAGTGGCACCGTGATATCTGGGTCCTTTGAAGCCCTTCACTTGTACTCAAATAGTTTCTCTTAATTTTTTAACATTTGGCAAAAATATTTTTAGTTAGCATATGCATGCTAGAAGCCGGATTTCCGTGTTCTGGGCCGTAAATTGCTGAAGAAAGTGGAGAAGGCGATGTAGCAGACAGTAGCACGTGATGCCATGAATGGCATGATGTGAATCACAAGGATATTCAGGTAACATAAGCTTTCGGTGGCCGATGGCAGCCAAGCTGGTCCCTGTAAGATGGCAATGTCATGCGAATTCCTTATTTCAAACGTGTGGCGAGCCATCTTGATCAGAGGATGATGGGTCGCAGAAGATAAGATGATACACTGTAGAGTAGCTAACACTTATTACATGGAATTTAAACAAAACCGTCGCACTGAAGAACTCAAGCAGATGCCGCGAACCCCTCCTCTAGAAGTGAGCTCTGTCCGTTGGTGGTGAAGCAGCTCTTGCTGCGGATCTCGCCGACGTTTCCATTGGGCTGGAACTGGCTGAGCTTGATGAGGGAGTCACGGAACTGGGAGTAGAACCACCACTTGTTCTGGGCGAGGCCCTGGACCGCCCACTGGGTGCGGCCGTCGCTGGCGAGCACCTGGTCGGAGGTGAACACCCCCTTCCCCTCCAGCAGGTTGCTGAAGTACTTGTTGTCGAAGACGATGGGGGTGGTGACGTCGAGGTCCTGCAGCCGGTTGACGTCGCTGGAGCAGTTGGCGGCGAGCTTCCGGGCGAAGTCGGAGTCCTCGGAGAAGCGGTTGTTGAAGTTGCCGCAGCTCGCCTTCCCGACGGTGTGCGCTCCGGAGAGCGCGACCAGGTCGATGGGCTCCAGGTTGCGGGTCTTGAAGGAGTCGAGGAGCACGCTGGCGTTTGCGTCGGACCGTGGGAGGGCGAAGACGTCGGCGCTGTTGGCCGGCGCAAGGCTGTCGAACCGGCCCAGCGGCATCTCGTAGAAGTAGAACACCTCGCTCTGCCCGGCCTGCATAAAGTTCATTCATTTCGCGACTGAGCTAGCTAGGTAGGAGCAGATCGATGGTGTCTTGGCTTTGCTGTTGTACAGCAGCTACCAGCGACGAGAAGAGATGAGAGCACGTACCACGAAGACGGCGTCGCGGGTGGCGAGGGTGAGGATGTCGGCGCAGGAGACGGTGGCGCCGCAGGCGGCGTGCACCTTGACGCGGACGTCCTCGATGAGCTGCAGCGCCCGTGTCTGCAGCGTCAGGTTCGGCGGCAGATCCAGCTCGCTGTTGGCCCCCGTCAGGAGGACGGACGCGTCGCAGCCCTGGGGGAAGCAGTCGTGGAAGAAGATGCGGAGGAGGCCGGCGGCGATGGCGATCTCGCCCAGGACCGCGCTCTCCACGATCGGCCACACGATGTCCACTAGGTCCGGGCACGAGTCCGCGTGGAAGTCATAGGAGAGGCCGTTGGCGAGGTTGCGAGGGCCGTTGACCGGCAAGTTCGGAAGCGGCCGCGGCCTCGACAGGGCTGGGCAGAGCACGGTGGCAAGGAGGCACAGGGCCAAGATTGCCCTGCTCGACGCCATTGATGGATCCTAGCTACTGCTTGCAGAGTCGGTCAGCGAGCGAGCGAACGAAGGAGCGTGGCTTCCTCGCGTCAACAAGATGCTCATATATGCAAAGACAAAGCAACGCTGTAGCTGATGCCGATGTGAATGGTTAGTGGAGATGGGCACAGAAATCTAAATTGGATCGAGTAACATGAAAGCCTGGTTGATCACGTGATGCCACGACTACGCGACCAGCAAGTCTTGACAATCTCAGATTCCATTACTCTTCACACGTGGGATTGTCGACGACCTTCGTGTGCGCGGTAACTTTTGCCAACGTTCACTTGGAGGGTTAGAATCTGAGTTGGATAATAAATCACTCCACTTTATCTAAAATATGTATTAACACGCATATCTAGATAAATCTAAGTCACCTCAACTAGTAACAACAGATTGCCCTGAGTATAATTTTCTTGTGATTCTAGCCAGCCGGTTCGATCCCTAGGGGGTGCTCCTGAGTTTCTCAACATCTTCTACTCCCTCTTCTTTTATATATAAGGTCACCATGTATTTCAAATCAAAACTTTGACTAAAAATTTAATTGATAAATGGTAAGTTACACTTCCTTCTCTTCTTGATATAAGTCATATAGTTATCTAAGAAAAAAAAGTCTGAAATAGGTATATTACGTTGCACATATTTTTAGAAATTTGATTGTTGTTCCTCATCTCATGCAAACTCTTCTATTTTCTCATGACAATTGCTCAGAAGTAATCTCGCCCAAAACTGATGTAAATTTTCCTTCATCGTGTGTTATTCATGCCAAAAACTGTACGGCCTATATTTAGGAGGAATAGATGAGGTATATAAAAATGGATGAAGTGTAACAAAAATAAAAATAAACCGAGGGATCCTCTCCTTTGGACTCATTTTTTATATCGAACATAATTACTTTTAAAAAAAATACATCATGAAGAGGTGTATCAATCACATAGAAGAGTGTCAAAGAAGGCAAGTCCGTGCTGCCAACATGGGGTGACAGCTCCCCGCTCACGCCTACTCTCTCAACTGCCACATGATCAAACTAGGCTCGGAAAACCCAAAACCTACACTACGGAAGAGCTTTGGGAGCCTCCACCTATCATATTCCTCCTTGATTTTCCTCTTGATGGTCATCTGAGTGGCCACAACTCTATCAAAGACGACGTCATTCCAATGCCTCCAAATTCCACATGTTTCTCTTTCTGCGCCTCCATGCATGAGCGAGATGTCCACCACTCCATTAACCCAGTGTCAGCAGCCGGGAGCCAATCCAACTTACCCAGCGCCTAAGGGTTCAATCCCAAACCTCACAGGCCACCACACCAACAAAGAAGAAGATGCTCCAGAGTCCCTAGCTCCTGATCACAAAGGGGGCGGGCTGCAGGGCGAGGAATCCCCTGGTGTGTGGTTTGTGTGTTGTCCAACAATGATTCTTCGAGGCCAGCCACGCGAAGAACTTACAGTTGTACAACACCTTAGAGCGCCATATCTCATCAGAGACGACGGCTTTCACCGAGCTAGCGAAGAAGGCCTCGTAAGCCGACTTGGAGGAATTACTATCATTCTCCAGACCACCGCCATGCAAGCACATCCTATCTATCGGGGTCGAGAGTGATGTTAGCAAGTCCATGCCACAATAAGAAAAACTTCGCGAGGGCGTCCAAGTCCAAGTCCAGCCCACAGACCCGGATCCACTGCCCGGCGTCCAAGTCCAAGTCCAGCCCACATACCCGGATCCACTGCCCGCCTAGTCCTTCTGAAAGCTTGTGAATTTCTTTTCCTCTAATTCTGCTTAGGCTTGGGGTTTATCAATTCAGAATTACCATGAATGAACGGCAGAGAATTATCAGCCAATATACTACTACAGTCAATGTGTAGGAATAGATCACATAAACGACATGTTCTGGTTTTACAGTTTCTTGAAAATTACTTGTATTACATCATTTCAATTTTATTTTTGCTGTCTTTTAAATAATAAAATACCATATATAAAAAATCACATAAAGGATATGTCGACGTACACGTGTAGCAAGGAGGACAAACACATGAACAAGACCACAGCAAGTACCAAACGGGGAACTGCATTTCTGCACACGGTCACGACCACGGGACAGTGATAGCCGCACGACGCATTTGTTTTGAGAGAGCGACTGGTAGGGGCACAGCCTCCGCGATTGGGAGGCACGTAGCGAGCTCGTGCAGCTGGAGCTGGTCTCCTGGCCATGCCAACTCCACTTTGATATTTTCCTCTGATCTTTTCTCTTTTCGGCAATTTCGTTTTTTGTGCTGATTTTGTATGGATGTCTGAGACAGGTTAACTAAAAAACAGAGGGCAGCTAAAACAGGACATCCAGACGCAGTCTAAGAGAATCTCTTGCAGATCACGGGAAACTTCTATGGTACGAAGCGATCGTCTCTCACAACGGATAGCTGAAAATTTGAGGGCGAAAAGAAAATCTTGCACGAGACACACCGGTCAGTAAGTAATTTCCTTCATATTTTTGATCCCCGGACTCTCGCTACTGCCTCCATTCGCTAGCTCGTCTTGGTGCGACCGCACCAACTGCCCTCCATCGGGGCCGCATGCGCCGAGCACGCTGCACCAACCATCCAACATGTGTACACCCCCCACCCCCAAACTCTGTGCGCCGGCAGCCGCATCCCGCTATGTCTGTGCGTTGGCATGGCCGCCGCCCTTCTCATATAGTCCGCCTCCATCGATATCCCCTCTCACTTCTTCTGAGGGAAGACTTGCGCCACAAGCAAACGTACGTATGGCGTCTTCGGCGACATGCCGATGAGGGCGGCAGATGAATTGCGCCGGCGACGACATGGAGGAATGGGCTAGAAGGGAAGCGGCAGGCGGGAAATGGTAAAAAGGATAAAAAGGAGAAAAAGTGAAATAGAGTCTAGTGACAGAGTTGGCCTGATTGTTAGTACTTGTTGTGGTGCGTGTTCCGACACTACCACACCATTCCCTATGGAACGTAGCGGATATTGTATAATGTGTTTGGTAGCCTGCATTCAGTCACGGCAGACTAGGAGAGAAGAAAATGGGCTAATTGGTTGCCTGCATGATGCTTTGGGTTGCGCCCGCACGCCGTTTAAAGCAGCCATGGGGCAGGCCAGATATGGCCTTCGAGTCTTCACAAATGTTATTTGATTTAACGAAACGGTCCCGATAGAGGGTGGTACGGACATACGGTACGGTTATGACCTTTGGTCCTTAAGTATTCCAAACTCCTATTGTAATTTGAACGTCATTTCTTCATACGAACTCCGATTTAGATGTATTTTGGATCGTTTAATTCGTATGGATGAGGGCTACAACACTATAATTTTGGACATTTATTATATTTTGATAAATAAATTGAATTATTTCCAACTTTAAAATGGCTAATCATGGTGCATGTAACTTCTCCATATTGCCTCCCTTTGGCTACTTTCTTGGTGCTTTATCCATAAAGGTTCATAGCACCTACACACATCCAAAGATAAGTAAAAGTACTAAAGTCCTACTAAAACTACTAATTATGAAAATCTCTGATGAAAATGAGTCATAGCTGGTAATCATACATCTATGACATAGTTAAATCTAGATAGACCATGTAGTGAGAAAAAAACATGTTTATGTAATAAAACATGTCGCTTTTTGGACTCATCAACATCCCCAAGATGGTTTTGTAAAATTCATTCTTTCATCTAGCTCGTTAATGAGGAGTGATGCCCCATATCCTTATTTTTCCTGCAAACTCAAAATAAATTGCTCATATTTATACATGCTACCAAAAGAACTGCACAACTTCCATTTTTATTTGACCGTCCTGTCTCACCTCAGCACTGCCCGTGAAAGATGAGAAATCCATGCGGGTAACCAAGTCGTGTGTGTAGTGACAGACGTTTTATTGGGCTACGCCTGAAGAAATTGACGCTACTGGAAGGACGAATAGAGATGTTGTAGAAACCATGGATCATACTCATTCTAATTGATGTGTAATCTAAGTTTATGCTCGTAATTAGGCATAATCTCTTAGTTTGATCCAATTCAACTGCAGGTCATATACAATCTGCTCCCTCGGTTTCATATTATTCTGTATATAAGATTTGGTCAAAATCAAAATTTATCAAATTTTACCAGTTATGTGTAGAAACATATCATTATAAAAAATGAAAATATTTGGAAAATGAAAATAATACGACTGATACCGTAATATAATGTACTATCATATCATTTACACTTGATTATGCATATACTGAGTTTTTTCATGGATAGTTGGTTGAAAATTACAAGCTCGACTTTGACCAAGACTATTTGCGGAGTAATATGGACCGGGAGGAATATCTATCTATTCACTAGAAAACTAAATGCGGGAGATTTATCAAGAGCGGCGATGAACAAATCGAAAACTTATCAAAATGTTCCGGAAAAAATCATGCACGTATCTGACCATGGCACGCACCACCGTGTAAAATGTCGCTGCGAAATGTCATCGTATGCGCCCTGGGAAAAAATGACAAATTTCTGACATGAAATGAGATCTAAAAATTTGAAAGTCAGATCTGGATATTTGTTATTTTTGCCCAGGACGCATACGATAACATTTTGCAGCGACACTTCACAAGGTGGTGCGTGCCATGGTCAGGTACGTGCATGATTTTTTTCGGAATTGTTTGAAAAGTTTTGAAAAAAAAAATTTGCTCCCCAAAAATCCGGGAGCAAATGCTCCCGGGAGCCGAGACGAATTTCCGAGATTTATCAACACTCTAGATTGAAGATGTACCTAAGAGAGTTTATTTTAATAGTCGCCCAAAACACGCACCCCTTCTTTCCCGAGAAAGCCTCCGGCGATTAGGTGTTCCTTGCCTTCCGTTGGTGGTTCCATCGATCTGCCCCGCTGTAACATCCCAAATTTTAAAACAAACAGAAAATGAAATTCCTTTTTCCAAAAATGAGAACCAACAAAAACTTTTTCTATATAGAGAGCTATGCATAGTGCTCATACCTATTACTTGTGTTTCTGCCATGATGAGTGTTATTATGCTTATGTGATAAACCCTAAAACCCTAAAGTGATCAAGTGAAGATCACAAACCAAATAAAATAAAAGAGAAATCAAATAAGAAAACCCTAACCTCCTCAAAGCCAAGTGGATCTATTTTGAAAAATCCCAAAATAAGGAAAAAGACATAGGTGGGCATATAGCCCTAATGTGTAAATTCTTGAACCCTACCTCTCTTATTTTTTTCTAAATAGTGGTGAATCATGGTGAACCCCACTAAACCCTAAACCTCATCCCTCTTGTCACCCACCTGTGAAAAATAAAATAAAAAGGAAAGACCTTAAGTAAGAAAAAGGCATATGCAAGCCTATGGATACTTTTTGGAAAATGATGAGCTTTGCTTTGTCTACCTTGAATGGATGCATTAAAATACCTCAACACACTCAACCAAGTACTCCTCAATAAATTCAAGTGAGAAGAAAAATGAAATCAAACATATGCATAGAGGTATATGTGGCACTTGGCCAAAATATCATATCTTGACCTAGGAACCCACATTGCCCCAAAATGGTGTTAACCCTTTACCCAACTTATTCTAATCCCAAATGAACCACACCAATGCCAAAGTGAAGCAAAGAAAAAGAAAAGAATACAAAGTAGAAAATCACAAAACCCTCACATATATGGCTTAGGCCATTTTTCCAAACCTTTGACCTAGACCCATTTGGCCTTCACCATTAGTTGTAGTATGTTACTAAACACTCATTACAACTTTTGGAATCCAAGAAACACAAATCAAATCAAATCTGAACTCAATTTATGAACACATAGAATAATGGTCAAATCTGTCTTTTACAATCTGGTCACCACTTTGAGCCCCTGTATTTCAAAATTTTCAAACCAAACAAATCCAATTCTTTGCACCTCATCCAAGTACACATCAAGGTGAACACTTTTTGTAAAGACCACCCTGCCAAATTATTTCCAGATCAATAGCTATGCTCCTCCAAAGTTGCAGCATTTTATTAAAGTCAACAATCTCACACTTAGCATTTTTGAAAATTCTTGGAATTTAAAAATTCCACCACCACCTCTAATCATCTCTGGTCATTCACAACTTATTTCAATACTCTCATTTAAGAACATTCCCATTGGAATTATTTCAAAATTTGAATATTGTTGCAAATTACAAATATGGAACTATTGGACACTATTTGAAATAGTGTCCTACACCACCCCTAAAGTACACAAACCTAACCTACATGTCCCCTGGTCCCTTCTCTCTCTCACACTAGCATGGCAACCCTAGGAGAAGGGCCAAACATGGCATGGCCATGGCCATGCCGGCCATGTTCCCCATGGAGACCCTCCCCTCTCTCCTCTCAACCCTAGCACCAGCAACCATGCCCTACTGGCTCCCCTTGCGCCCCTAAGCACGCCGGTGCTCACCATTGGTCGAACGGTGACCGACAAGGCCCAGACCAGCGCGTGCCCACGACGCCCTCGCGCGACAGGAGCGGCATGGCCACGTCGTGTGTGCACGTCCGCGCGCACCACGGTGCACGCGTCGCCTCGACGATCTACGCCATACCCGGACCCCCTCTCTCGCCCTGAGCATCACCGCTGCACCAGGAACCCCACGGACACGCTCGCATCTCCAACCCGCGCCCGCCGTCGCCGGAAACGACGACCAGACCCCGCCATTGCCGCGCAGTACACGCAAGCGCCCGACAGATTTAAGCGTCGCCTCGCCGCGCCGTTGACGCCCAGAGGACCGCCGCGACGTGCTGAACACCACCGCGCCAACGCCCACCCCTCTTCATCGCCGGAATCGCCGCGCCCATGTCGACCGCCCCACTGCCCCGCAGCACCCTGGCTATCTATAAATACCGCGTTCCCTGGACGAAGCTGAGCACACCATCTCGGTCCTCATCCTTCACTGCCTCTCCTCCACCCAGTAGCTACCTCGATCGACGCCGGAGCAGCCCCAATCGATCGATCGGAGCCGCGGAGGCCCTGGTGCAATCGCCGACGACTGGAGCCTCCCCGAGCAACGCCACTGCTACAGGCTTCCTCCTCGTCCTCGACAACCTCGAACGGAACACCGCCGCCGCTCGCCGGACCCCCAGCTCGCCCTCCGACCCCCTACTGCCGCCGCGCCGGTGAGCTTCTCTCGCCGTCGACGACGACGAGCGTGATCCGTTGGATCCTCG
This sequence comes from Lolium rigidum, assembly GCF_022539505.1. Classification (NCBI taxonomy): domain Eukaryota; kingdom Viridiplantae; phylum Streptophyta; class Magnoliopsida; order Poales; family Poaceae; genus Lolium; species Lolium rigidum. The sequence continues at coordinate 4,432,920 of NC_061511.1, read as the reverse complement.
TCTCATCGTGCGGCGCAGTTTAAAGTGTACCCCTTCGCCGTTTATGAGGCACTGACGCGTGGACCCCGCTGTCAGGCGGCCTGCTCGCGCTGGACGCGAAGTGGGCCGGCCCATGTTTATTTTCTCTGCTGAGCCCAACTACGTTTCCCGCCTAGGCCCAAGTCTTTGAATTTGAAATTTCGAATTTGATTAAATTGCTTACTGGTCCTGTCTTGTAAATTAAATAGCTTCAAATCTACCCAACCAAATTTGATGAAATTTATATGGTTGGAAAGCTTGTAAAAATATTTATCCAACCCCACTGGTCCCACATCAAGATCTGTTGTGGAAATAAAATGATAAAAAGAAGAAGGTAGAGACTTTTCCCTATTCAAATAATTATTAAAAATCAAATAAAATAGATATTAAGTTAATTCCAACTCTACTAGCTCACATTTTACTTACACTAATTGATTATGCAATAAATGGTGTGGTCACTTTGCATGATCATGCCCTAGTTAAAATAGTGGACAATATGGCTATTTTATTAAAGTAGTATTGTCCAAAAATATTAGGTAAATCATATGAAGTATTATGCTTCATTTAAATCTTGTCTCAAATGCATTCATATGAAGTTGGACCCTTGGTCAAATGATATCATATGAAATGCTTGGAGATATTAAATCATCATAGGCATTATTAAAGGGTATGAGGTACTCTACCTCATTTAAATCATTTTCTCAAATAATGAGGATGACGGGTTGACTTAGGTCAATCTAAACTCATGCAGGATTGTTTGAGAAATTAAATCTTAAGAAGATTCAATGAGAGAAAATTATTCTTCAAGGACAAAAGGGAACTATCATTTACATATATAATGAGAGGAAATTATTTTCCATGAATTAAATAGAAACATTAATATATGCAATGGGAGGAAATTATTTTTCTTAAGAATAAAACAATACCAACCAACATGATGGCAATGTGTTACCACTAGAATAATTTGTGTGATTTATGTGTGTGCTTAGTATAGCTCTTGATCTGTTGAGTGATTGTATCCTCGTATTCGTGTATAGACGCTAGTACCGGAGAATACCAGGAAGAGGAAGGATTCTACCCCGAAGAAGAAGAGAACTTTGACCACATCCACAATCAAGGCAAGCTAACACCTTTGCAAGTTCTATGGTTGCAAACTAATATTCTTGCAAGTGAAAAGTTCTACCAAGAACAAGGCACCCTCATCTTTTCTTATGCTTCATGAACCTATCCCAAGTTTTATCTTTCAAGTTTTCCAATTTGAATATTGAAGTTTACTTTTATAGTTAACTTTGGTCTAAGTCTAGAATACTACAAGAGTATCAAGCTTAGCCTAGCTGGCATTACAAGTAGTTAGCACCCCTCATAACTAGATGCTAGTACTAATATTAAAACTTGACTACTCTAGATGGGAACATGTGACTTGAAATGAATTTGAAACTTTGGAATGATGATGCATTCCATTGAATGAATTTTGAAGGTGAATATGACCAAGAGAAGATAGTGATTTTTGATTAAAAACTAATATTGGTTTGGATGCGATACCTTTCCAATTTATAAGTACCCCCACAATACCTGATTATGGGTAAGGGCGTAACTAGAAGTTTATGTACCTTAGTATGGGTTCCCTCTGAACACACATCATAGGGGTTATGCCGAGGCTGCCTCCGTTGTTGATGAATGATGTGAATTGAAGGTGAATTGTACGGCCAAGCCTCAGTGCAGTTCCCAGGATGACAGTTGGTCATCACTGGGAGGCCAAGCTCATGGGGAGAGGTGCTCATACTAGAGTTTGTAAATGAAAGGTTATGGTTGATGATCCGCGTACTATGTTACGATGATTCGGGGTTATCCCGACGGATGAAATCAAATGTTGTGGCACAAGTGTGCAACCTCTGCAGAGTGTAAACCTATTCGAATAGCCGTGTCCACGGTTACGGACGGTTGGAAAGGCCATACTGTTACCAGTATCAGATTCTTTGAAAATAGTGATGAAATGAATGGTGAATTGGTGACTTGTTTTTGAATCACAACTTGAGTTGTGGGAATGACACTAATGTTCCCACTTGAGTTAGTTAGTACATGAAAGGTCTTTATTTCAAATACCTGGGAACTAAAATTGGCTTTATGCAAAAGAAACTAGAGCTTAGTACCCCTTTACTAGAATTGATAGTACTTACACTAGTATTAGTTTGCGAGTACTTTAAAGTACTCACGGCTGTGTCCCTGGCTATTCAAATGGCCAGACTATGAAGAGGCGCAGCAGTATGAGGATGATGGACAGCAGGACGTCTACGACAACTAGGACTACTCCCGACGTCAAGCGTTGGCCTGTGGACTATAGAGTCCTTGTATCTTACGCTTCCGCTATGAACTTCTGTTTTGTCCGTTGATCAGTTTGTTGATCACTAGATCAACTATTATTGTAATATTGGATCATGTGATCTATTTGTAAGACGACTATGGTATGTAATGAATGATGACTTATGATATTCAACTGTTATGTCTCGCAACAACAATATTCCTGGGATTGCGATGTATGGCATAACAGGCATCTGGACTTAAAAATCCGGGTGTTGAAACCCGCCTCCTTTGACCTTAGGATCATGGAGACACGGTGGATCCCGGTTCTTGTTGATGAGAGGGTTTAATTTTGTAATGTTTTCTTCAGTCTGCTTAGGGTCTGTGTCCCACTCAGGTAGGCGTGGTGGTGGCAAGTCCTTAAAGATAGAATAACGTCCTCCTCACATCTAGCTTTTGTTTTGGTGGTGCGTCTAGTGTCACCGGAGGGCGCGTGGAGGTTTCTCTCTGGCGGATCTCACTGGATTTGGTCTGTGTTCCTTCTTATCTACACGTCTTTTCATCAACTATGGTTGCTGCTATCGTGCGCTGGTCCTTTGCGGTTTTAGAGCATCTCCAGTCGCGTCCTCCAAAACGTTCCCCAAACCGCGCCGGATTGAGCGTTTGGGGGACGTGTTTCGTTCGTGCCGCGTTTGGGCGACGTCGCTCCCCAGCCGCGTCCCCCAAACATTAAAAAGACTTTTTTTTGGTATTTTTATTTCAATTTCCACAAACTAATACATAATTGGAAACGTGGTTTACACGAAGAAATAATTAGGAACATGGTTTTCCACAAACTAATACATAGTTTAAACCATGGTTGACACAAATATAAAATATTGCAGAAAAACTAAACCTAACTAGGCCGTGCATCGAAGTTTTCCTGTGTTCGCGGCCAAGAAAGAACAGTCGAGGGCACATCCAGTCACCGAAACTGGAAAATCCAGCTGGTGACAGTGCCCCTGTGGGTTCTTGCGAGGGAGAACAGGCAGAAACCTTCGTGCACGTATTCGCTACAAAGAAACAACACTCTTCATCAGTTGTCCTACTCGTCGGTGCTGTCGCCGTGGTAGTCCCGGCGGCAGCGCGTCTCGTCGAAGACCTTGACGCTCATGTCCCTGTCGCCGAAGTAGGAGAATAGGAGGATGAAGCCGGCTTCGAGGCTGTGGTGGCGCGCGAACTTCTCCCAGCCGATGTTGAGGTACATCTTGCCTCCGCCTCTACCAGACATGGCGTCGACTCTTGTTGAGATGGTGGCGGCTAGGGTTGGGGAGAGAGGCGCTAGGGTTTGTGTGTGAGAGGGACGATGAGAGGCGACCCTTTTTATAGGCCGGAGGGAGGCGGGGGAGCGGTGGCGCTCATTAATGCTGGCACGCAGAGCTAGGCGCGACGAGACGCGTCGCTGCGCCTCTACGGGAACTACACCGTCGCTGCGCCTCTACGGGAACTGCACCGTCGCTGCGCGTCAATAACTTCCGTCGTGAGGTAGGTGACGGTTAGGTTAAAATTTATTCTGCGCTGACGGGTCGACCCCGCCACTCCCCACCTCGCTTTTCGGTGTGTCCGGCGTCCCCGGTGCGTCCTCTGTGGGGCGGGGACGGGCTCGGGGCGCCGGACACCGTATCGGGGCGCGCCGGACAAGATTCGGCTTTGGGGGACGCGGCTAGAACCTTTTTTGGTCCGGCGAGCCCTAAATCTGTTTGGGGGACGCTTTGAGGACGCGACTGGAGATGCTCTTAGCACGATAAATTCCCATATGTCCACTACAACAAGCTTTGTCCGGCTCCAATGAGGAAGGAGTGAGGATGGCAGCGCGCCTTTGGCTCGTTAGAGTGCCTTTTGTTGTCGCTAGATAGTCCAAGGTCCTATCTAGAATTTTTATTATTTTTGATATTTCTTTCACTACCGTTGAGGATTATGAATATTTAGTGGGCTTTTAAAAAAATATACCAACGTTAGAGATTTTATATAACCTTCTATTTTCGAAAAAATGAAGACGTGTCAACGATGAGATATTTATATAACCTCCTACTTTAAAAAAAACTAATATGCAAGAATAAATCACATAGAACGTCTATCTTTTTTATTTATTTTTACCAAACAAAATATAGATGCATGTTAGGCCCAGTACTACTGCTGGGCCTCCAGCCCATCAAGAGAAGCCCGCAGAGGAGAAGAGGAACCGCAAGCCCAACCCACGTTACTACGGTCCAGACTACAAGTAGTTGCTTCGTGAGTTTGGCTCGGTGGCGAATAGAACACGGCTCAGCCGATTGCTTGTAATCCTCCCTTCCTTCCGAATATTCCCCAACCTCTGTACTCGCTGAGATGATTGCGTGATGAATTCGTGCTGAGATCTATGAATCCAAACCCCAGTGCTAACATTCTGGTATCAGAGCCATAGATCTGGATCCCACGCACCCCCACCATACTCGCCTGAGGGCAGCACGGGAGAAGAGGCACCGGGAGATCATGGAGGGCCTCTCCGACGAGAACAAGGCCATCTACGAGGCCTTGCAGAAGGAATCGGCCGCCTCGGCGGCAGATCTAGAGTCCCGCCTCGCCACCACCATCGAGAACTCCATCCACGCCGCCTTCACTGCCGCGGTGAAGGATATGAAGGTGTACACCGACGAGGCAGAGCAGGAGCTTCGCAATGAGCTCGCTGATCTGCGCACCGCACTGGACCCAGGCGCCCGCTCCTGTGAAGCAGCTCCGACCATCAGGACGCCGCGGGGCGCCGAGTCCGGCCCAGATGGGCACCACGGATCCTCAACGACACGGGGGATGGAACGGCCAGCCACCGCGCTGTATGTTCCTCCTCCGGCAAGAGGTATCCGAGATTCCACCTCTGCTAACCCTGCTGTGAACTTGTTCAATCGCAATCGCCGTCCCACATCTCCTAGCCAAGGAAAATTGCCGTACATGGATTTTCCCCGTTTGAATGGAGAAAATCCTAAGCTCTGGCAAAATCGTTGTGAGGATTACTTTGTCATGTTCGATACAGACCCTGCACTATATGTTTCAGTAGCGGCGATGCAGTTTGAAGGCCCGGCTGCACGCTGGCTTCAAGCTGTTCAAACCAAATTAAATGCTATTTTATGGGAGGATTTCAGTAGTATGGTGCTGCAGCGGTTCGGACGCAATCAACACCAATCGTTGATTCGCCGTCTGTACCGTTTAATGCAAACTGGTAGTGTGGAGGAATACATAGATCAATTCGCTGAGTTAGTTGATCAGTTATTTGCATATGAAACTAGTCCTGATCCACTACACTACACAACTCGTTTCCTAGATGGATTGAAACCTGCTATTCTTTCTGTAGTTGCTATACAGCGTCCTGTGGATTTGGATACTGCGTATTTGCTCGCGTCTTTGCAGGAAGAAGTGGGTGATGGCACTACAGTACTGAATGCACCACCAGTTCACCAGTATCAACACAGGCAACAACAATATTTGCCTGCTCCTCAGAAACAATTGGCTCTACCTCCAATTCCTGCCAAAGACAAGCAAGTTCAAGCTCCTCCCCATGCTGAGGACAAATTAACAGCACTTAAGGCATATAGGCGTGCCAAGGGACTTTGCTTCACTTGTAGTGAACGCTGGGCAAGGGACCATCAGTGCAAGAGCTCGGTACAGCTTCATGTAGTACAAGAATTGATTGAGTTCTATTATGCTGCATTTTAGGCTGGTGCAAGCTCAAGTGAAGATTCAGATCATCCAGTTGATCTCATGTTGCTGTCAGCGGATTCAGGTACAGCTGAACCTTCCTTTGCAATCCAGTTGAATTGTTGTGTACATGGCAAAAAGGCATTGTTCCTGGTCGATTCTGGTAGCACACACTTCTTTCTGTCACAAGAAATTGCTCAAGGTATTTTGGGCAGACTGCCGTTGCATCGTCCTGTTGCAGTCAAGGTTGCTGGGGGAGGTTTACTGCAGTGTTTGGAGTATATTCCTCAATGTAACTGGTCTTGTGATGGTTATGAGTTCCAAAATACATTCAAGATTCTTCCTCTGAAGTGTTATGATGGTATTCTGGTTATGGACTGGCTGTCAACGCTGGGTACTATGCAAGTGAATTGGAAAATGAAATGGTTGTCTTTCACTCTCAACGATCAGTACATGTTCCTGCATGGCAAGCTACCAGATAATGTTGAATGCTCTGTGACTGAATTGTATTTGATTCAGCAGTCAGTTGGGGACAGTGCAGAGTTGGTTTTGCATGAAGAAATGCAGCAACTGCTTGCCAACTAGCAACAGCTCTTTGAATTTCCCACCGAACTACCTCCTCGTCGTGGTTGTGATCACCACATTCCCTTGATTCCAGGGGCTTCTCCTGTCCGCAGTCGTCCTTATCGTCATTCGCGTGAGCTGAAAACTGAAATAGAGAAGCAGATAGCAGAGATGCTGGCAAGTGGAGTAATCAGACCAAGCACCAGTGCCTTTTCGTCGCCACTAATTGTAGTGAAAAAGAAGGACTCCACTTGGCGTTTATGCCCAGATTTTCGGCGTCTCAATGCCTTGACTCTGAAATCTATCTATCCTCTACCAGTCATTGATGAACTGTTAGATGAGTTACAAGGAGCTTGTTGGTTTACGAAGTTGGATCTTCGTGCCGGTTACCATCAGATTCGTCTTGCTCCGGGAGAAGAATACAAAACAGCACTCACCAAGGTCATTTTGAGTTCCTGATTATGGCTTTTGGTCTCACAGGGGAGCCAGCAACTTTCCAGAGTGTGATGAACAAAACCTTAGCTCCTGTCCTGCGTAAATGTGCACTGGTGTTCTTTGATGATATATTGGTGTATAGTGCTTCCTATGAACAACATTTACAGCATGTGAAGCATGTTTTATCCTTGTTGAGTGAGCAGCAGTGGCGCCTCAAACCTTCCAAGTGTTCCTTTGCACAACAACAGATTAATTACCCGGGGCATACAATTTTAGCAACTGGAGTTTCCACAGATTCTTCAAAGGTGCAAGATGTTAAGGATTGGCCTACTCCAGCTAATATCAAGGAGTTGAGGGGATTCCTTGGTCTCTCAGGGTACTACAGAAAATTTGTCCGCAATTATGGGTTACTCAGCAAACCCTTGTCTAACATGTTGCGCAAGGGTGTTCCTTTCTGTTGGACACCAGAATCTGAGTCTGCATTTCAAGCTCTTAAGGTGGCTCTGATTACAGCTCCAGTGTTATCCTTGCCTGACTTCTCTCGGCAGTTTATTGTCGAAACAGATGCTTCTGATTTGGGACTAGGGGCTGTGTTGATACAAGGTGACCATCCTCTGGCTTTTGTTAGCAAGCCGCTGGGCCCCAAGACGAGAGGATTGTCCACATATGAGAAAGAGTATATGGCGATCTTATTAGCAGTTGAGAAATGGCGCAGTTCCTTGCAACATGCGGAATTCCTAATTCGCACTGATCATAGCAGCTTGTCTTGTATATCTGATCAACGCTTGCATACACTGTGGCAACAGAAGGTTTTCTCCAAACTTATCGGTCTGCAGTTCAAGGTAGTTTATCGCAAAGGAGCTGAAAACAAAGTGGCAGATGCATTATCTCGTAAACCACATCAGGATATGTCGGTTTTGGCTATGTCCTCAAGCCAGCCGTTATGGATGGAAGAAATACAAGCTTCTTATGAAGGGGATGCACAAGCTATGAAGTTGTTGGAGCAATTAATATTGGCTCCAGATGGAGATACTCACTTTACCCTTCGTGATGGCATCATCAGGTATGATAATAGAATTTGGATTCCTGATGTACCGGAGCTCCAGAAGAAAATTTATCCACTACCACCAGTATGCAGTTGAATTGACCAGATTTTGGCAAACCTTCGATGAAGTCAAGGCTGCAAGGCCTCAAACCTTCCAAGTGTTCCTTTGCACAACAACAGATTAATTACCCGGGGCATACAATTTTAGCAACTGGAGTTTCCACAGATTCTTCAAAGGTGCAAGATGTTAAGGATTGGCCTACTCTAGCTAATATCAAGGAGTTGAGGGGATTCCTTGGTCTCTCAGGGTACTACAGAAAATTTGTCCGCAATTATGGGTTACTCAGCAAACCCTTGTCTAACATGTTGCGCAAGGGTGTTCCTTTTCTGTTGGACACCAGAATCTGAGTCTGCATTTCAAGCTCTTAAGGTGGCTCTGATTACACCTCCAGTGTTATCCTTGCCTGACTTCTCTCGGCAGTTTATTGTCGAAACAGATGCTTCTGATTTGGGAGTAGGGGCTGTGTTGATACAAGGTGACCATCCTCTGGCTTTTGTTAGCAAGCCGCTGGGCCCCAAGACGAGAGGATTGTCCACATATGAGAAAGAATATATGGCGATCTTATTAGCAGTTGAGAAATGGCGCAGTTACTTGCAACATGCGGAATTCCTAATTCGCACTGATCATAGCAGCTTGTCTTGTATATCTGATCAACGCTTGCATACACCGTGGCAACAGAAGGTTTTCTCCAAACTTATCGGTCTGCAGTTCAAGGTAGTTTATCGCAAAGGAGCTGAAAACAAAGTGGCAGATGCATTATCTCGTAAACCACATCAGGATATGTCGGTTTTGGCTATGTCCTCAAGCCAGCCGTTATGGATGGAAGAAATACAAGCTTCTTATGAAGGGGATACACAAGCTATGAAGTTGTTGGAGCAATTAATATTGGCTCCAGATGGAGATACTCACTTTACCCTTCGTGATGGCATCATCAGGTATGATAATAGAATTTGGATTCCTGATGTACCGGAGCTCCAGAAGAAAATTCTGCAAGCTCTACACTCTAGTTCTGTGGGTGGCCACTCGGGCATTCCAGTAACCTTGCGTCGTTTACATCAGTTGTTCCATTGGAAAGGGATGAAGACAATGGTTAGGAATTTTGTACATGAATGCCAAATCTGCCAGCAAGCCAAACCTGATCGTTCCAAATACCTAGGACTGCTTCAGCCCTTGCAGCCTTGACTTCATCGAAGGTTTGCCAAAATCTGGTCAATTCAACTGCATATGGTGGTAGTGGATAAATTTTCTTGCTATGCACATTTCATTGGTCTACAACATCCATTCACTGCTCAAATAGTGGCTAAGGTGATGCGGGGTGGCTTTCGGACACCTCCACCTCAAGACCGTCAAACCTTCCTCGTTGGCCAAGGGCACGAGCTCGGGCCAAAACCATACATGATAAGGTGAACTCCCTCCTTTATACACTTCACCTCGACACAACCTTGGGCGGATTGCTACCTCATGCCTATATCTCTATGTCATTAGGTATCAATCTCGTCAAGGACCGGAGAGGAGGATCTTCCATGGTGCAAGGAGCTAGGGAAGAAGGAAGAAGAAGAAGGAAGAGGAAGAGAGGCGGGAGGAGGAGGACCAGCCGGTCTAGGACCCGGCCAACCGGGCCCCAGACCGGACCAGCCGGTCCCAGGTCCGGTTGGACTGGGCCACAGACCGGATCCGCCCCGGCGTCGTACCGGAAGCCAACCGGACGGAGTCTGCGACATTTCCGGTTGGCGACCGGTCGACCGGACCCACGACCGGACACGCCGGCCCCAGGCCCGGCCTGACCGGCCCCAAGACCGGATCCGTCGGGTTTGACCCACCAACTTGTACCTCTTCGACCCATGTCGCCTTGTATGCCTATATAAGACCCCAGCTCGCCCCCATAGCTGGTTAGACAAGATTTAGGCTTAAACCTGACTTTGAGCTTTGTCTCCCTAGGGTTTCATCCCCTTTGTATCAAGGCACCCCATGTTGGATGATTGGATCTATGTGAGTGAGATTCTAGTGTGCTCCACTCTCTCTCCCTCACCGGTCTCCGTCCCCAACACCGATCTCACTACGGGATTCTACTTCGCGTCTCTCCCGTGGTGATTCTATTGGCGTGGTCCATCGAGCCACGAGGGTAAGTATCGATTGTATCGGGTTGGCGTGCGTGTGTTCTTCGTGTTCTTCCGCCTCTCCCTCTCTTTCCCCCTTTGGATCTTGGGTCATTCGCGAGATCGGGCCACACACGGGGTCTTAGACCTCATCATATGGTATCAGCAGCCTTTGGTTTCCGCGAATTTGACCCCCACCCACCTGATTTCCCCTCTAAAAATTTTCCAAAAAATTCCCCAAAAATAGCCCTAAATTGCCTTTGGATGGATCTGCGATTTGGTTGTGTTTTGAGTGGTTTTGGTCCATGGATTTGGTGTTGAGGTGCTTGATCTACTATTTCCCCCACTTTCTAGCCCCCAATTCCATCGTTTTCCTTCGATTTGGGTCGATTTGGCTTGGTTTGCCTCAAGAACAGGAGAGAGAAACGTCAGGCCGGTTGAGAAATCCGGTCGATCGGGCGGCAGACCGGCCAGGCCGGCCCAGAACCCGGTCAACCGGCCGCCAACCGGGCAGGCCGGTCCAGGAGCCGGTCAACCGGGCCCCAGACCGGGCGCCGCCACACAGCCACCACCACCGCCGACCACCGCCACTCCTCCCCATCGCCGGCAAGCACCGCCACCCTCCATCCCACGGGTAAACACCGCCGCGGCCCCACCACCACCACCGCATCCGCAAGAGCATCGACACCACCCACCACCGGCATACCACCGCCACCGCCACCAAGCTATTTTGACCCATCTTACCCGCTAACTTGTGTTTGCTTGTTCCGGTTTGAGTGCCTTGTTTGTGAAACTAACCCGCAGCTCCGAAGCAAGCGACGACATCCTCGGCACCCCGAACTTGCAAACGTACTCTTGACGCCACCACCATATCGCAAGTTGCGTGCTCATCACCGCCTACGCCCCATATAGGTATAACTTGCATTACACCTTGTAACCCCTCTTCTTTTGCGATCTATCCTATCGAGCATTGCTTATCTAGTGTTGCGAGACATTGCACGTGGCCCCGATTGTGAGGTGTGTGTGTAGTGTGGAGTCAAGCTTCTAAGCAAAACTCGAGTGGCAAAATAGCAAAAGCGAGGCTAACGCTAACATAGTGTGAGAAAAAGGCCGCCAAAACACAAAAAGAGTGCAAGTGCCACCATAGAGCAAAAGTGTGCGAGTGCCATCATACATACAAAAACACAAAGGAGTGTAAGTGCCACCAAATACAAAAAGAGGAAAAAGCTTTTAAGAAAAAGAGAGAAAAGATAAGAGAGGCCACGTGTGAATCTTGTTGTCTCTCATGTTGCAACCCAAGCTTTGCCTCTCTTTGTGTTAGTGTGACACCGAGCAACGTTGCTTTTGGGCTTCATACACTTTTCCGCTCATTCATTGGTTGCACTAACCCCGCTTATCCCGTGTGTGAGTTCCACATCTTTTCCGTGTTTATAGTGATCATCGCTTTGACATTTGAGTTTTTGGATCTTACCCACCCTTAACAACAAACTTGATTTCAGATTTCATCTTTTGGCTTTCCACCACACTCACCTAACACCATATTTGCTAGCTTTTGCGTGTGTCTTTGTGTGAATGCCCGATACAATTGTTCTAACTCTCGGTTTGTTGGATCACCCCAATCTTGTCATACCACGGTAAGATTGCGAGGTAGTGTTCTTCCACTAACATACACCATATAGATATTGGCTTGCTAACATGTATAGTGACGAAGAAGATACGGAGGAGTACACGGAGCACTTCGAGGAGGATGCCTCTTCAAGCACCGCGGATGTGGAGGAACATGTGGAGCTCTACACCGACTATGGCTCCGCGAGCATCGCCAACATGACCGACATCGAGGAGCTCTACACCGACTATGGCTCTGCGAGCATCGCCAACATGGACGACATCGACGAGCTCTACATCGACACTTGCTCAACAAGCATGGACGACATGGTGGAGCACCACCACGAGGACGACATCGACCCCACCATGTACACCGCTGATGCTCCCACATACCCCTACTTGGCCAATGGAGCTACATATGAAGATCGAGGACCTCCACGATGGCACCATCATATGGATCATCAAGAGCGTCTCCAACATGTTCGGCTTCGACACACTTCTCCGAGCTCCACAAGGCACCATCATGAGAGTGCTTATGCACACGATCATCGACATCACGGACATCATATGGAGCATCAAGAGCGCCGCCAACATGAGCCATCACCTAGGCATGGCAAGGACCGTCATCGACTCACACCATCTCATGATCGTCGTCGACCACCACCACCTCATGGTCTACATCGACATTCGTCCACACATGATCTTCGACGACACCACTCAAGACATGGTGATGAGGCAAGAAGACGAGAGCTTCGACATGAAGACCTTCCTCATACGGCGACTTCTACCTCTTGTGCCACCACCACAATGGCCCCTACTTCGCCATACGCCTATGGACTCCGATGCTACAAGTGCAAGCAACAAGGCCATCCTCCACGGGAATGCCCCAATCTCCTATGTGAGGTGTGTAAGACCAAGGGTCACATGGCATGGCAATGCACAACGCCAAGAGCCAAGAAGGTCTACTTCGACGAGCTCAATGCACAAGTCTCCAAGATGCCACCACTTGAGTACGACTTAGGAGGCGATGGAGTTGAGCATGGTGAGCATGGGATTCTCCCTTCACCTACGGCGGTGCATGGAGTTGAGATGGTTGAGCATGGGAAGTTCCCTTCAACCAAGGAGGCGCATAGAGATGAGAAAGTCGAGCCTACTCATATATGCTTGATTGATGAGTTGGTACCAATCCCATGTGAGCATGAGAGCCACTTAGCCCACTTAAGCGAGAGTGATAGTGAGTTGAGTGACTTCCACCCCATATGCGAGTTTGAGTGCTTCCATTTGGAGGACATGAGTGATACACAAAGTGAGTTGAGAGAGGTAGATGATAGGTCCATGGAGGACATCGCATTTGCTAACACATTAACCCCTCCCTCGTTTGTGTCTTCTTATGTTGCACTAGGTTCCACGGAGGACGAGTTCCCGCTCATGGAGAAGATGTACATGGTGCATGAAGATGATGATATCTCACCATGCTTGCTCTAAGATGGACATGTCGACCACATGGATCCTCCTACTTCCACAACACCTACTTCACATGAGTCGGCCTACAAAGGTAACAACATAGGTGTTGATGATGCCATGATCCCACTAGTGGACATGATGACTTATGAGCGCATGCATGATCTTGATGATACATTTGCTACGTCACATGCTTCCTTCATATTCCCATGTGATGCTTTGCTTGATAACATTGTTGATCATGTGGAATTGATTGATTGTGATACCATGAACATGCCATGCTATGAGATTTTCATATTTGCTCCGATTGCTTGCAATGATAATGCTTATTCTCATGCTTGTGTTGTGACACCATTGATGAACACTTGCTCTTTCCATAGGGTTGTCGACAACAATGATGTCATTAGTTTCCGCATGCTTTGCCCTACATGTTTGCACTATTCCATGATCCTTGCATCCAATATTGTGAACAATTGCTCTTTCCTATGCTCGGTATGCAAGAATGCTTATTTCATTGTTCACGAGATGGCCCCCATAGACTTCTCAATTTTTAATGATCATGAGTTACCACATGACTCAAATACACCTTCATGCCATTTACACTATCGCCATGCATTTCATACTATCTTGCTTGACACTAATGGTGATGTGCACAAGACATGGAACATCATGATGGATGATGTTTTCATCTACCATGCATACACGCTTTTTGTCTTGTTTCTTCCATGTGTAGGCACACGGACGACCACTTCCACCGCCACGGAGCATGACTTGACGAAACGAGCTCTAGAGAGCTACCCCAACAAGGACGAGATACATGATCCGACCCATGGGATTCAAACCAAAGGGTATGTTTCCCAACACCTTCGCCCTAGGGTGTTCCCGACGCTCCTTGTCGAGTTTCCGGTTTGGTCCGATTCCTCGTCACCTCTCTTGCCTCTTTTGCAACATATCTTGAAACATCTTGTTGGCACAATGGTTGTTGTATGTCTTAATGCTTTCATCATACACTCCGAGATTCTCAAGGACCATGTTATACATGTGAGAGACACCTTATGCACCTTGTGCCTCTCACAAAAAGTTGCTCTCCTTTGGATTTCTCGTTTCATCTTTGGCAATTGCAATGGATTCTTTGACACTTGAGGATACCCATACTCGGCTCACGCCAACCATACTTTCCCAAGCTAGAAGTCTCCATCGCTTTGCCATTGCACATAACAATTTTGCCCCAAATTTTGCCGCCGATACTTGCCTTTTGATTGTTTCATTTGTGTGGGACAATACGACACATCACATTTTTGACACTTTACAAACCAAACTCTTACATGCACAAACTTTTGCCCCACCAAATTTTGGATACATCGACACTCTTTCGATTACCATTTTTTGCCACATGCCTCTTGGAGAAACGACTTGATGCTTCGTATTTGATTGAGAGCCTCTTGTTCGCCGGTCACCAAGTTGGCATCCACAAGCTTTCCTTTTGCAAGTTGTTTTTCACCACGTTCTTCTTCGACCGAGACTTTGTTCCTCCACCACTACATGGGAGACCCATTATGGACTACAACAAAGACGCCCGCACTACGACGAGCATCCATAAGGACACAAGGGCACCTATACAAGTCCTTCACCAAGCTACAAGGATCAACGTCTACACCATCAGTGAGGAGGAACAAGAGTTGAGGACGACTCTTCCCCAAGGGGGGGGGAAGATGATGCAGGGTGGCTTTTGGACACCTCCACCTCAAGACCGTCAAACCTTCCTCGTAGGCCAAGGGCACGAGCTCGGGCCAAAACCATACATGATAAGGTGAACTCCCTCCTTTATACACTTCACCTCGACACAACCTTGGGCGGATTGCTACCTCATGCCTATATCTCTATGTCATTAGGTATCAATCTCGTCAAGGACTGGAGAGGAGGATCTTCCATGGTGCAAGGAGCTAGGGAAGAAGGAAGAAGAAGAAGGAAGGAAGAGAGAAGAAGGAAGAGGAAGAAGAGGCGGGAGGAGGAGGACCAGCCGGTCTAGGACCTGGCCAACCGGGCCCCAGACCGGACCAGCCGGTCCCAGGTCCGGTTGGACCGGGCCACAGACCGGATCCGCCCCGGCGTCTTACCGGAAGCCAACCGGACGGCGTCTGCGGCATTTCCGGTTGGCGACCGGTCGACCGGACCCACGACCGGACACGCCGGCCCCAGGCCCGGTCTGACCGGCCCCAAGACCGGATCCGTCGGGTTTGACCCACCAACTTGTACCTCTTCGACCCATGTCGCCTTGTATGCCTATATAAGACCGCAGCTCGCCCCCATAGCTGGTTAGACAAGATTTAGGCTTAAACATAACTTTGAGCTTTGTCTCCCTAGGGTTTCATCCCCTTTGTATCAAGGCACCCCATGTTGGATGATTGGATCTATGTGAGTGAGATTCTAGTGTGCTCCACTCTCTCTCCCTCACCGGTCTCCGTCCCCAACACTGATTTCTCACTACGGGATTCTACTTCGCGTCTCTCCCGTGGTGATTCTATTGGCGTGGTCCATCGAGCCACGAGGGTAAGTATCGATTGTATCGGGTTGGCGTGCGTGTGTTCTTCGTGTTCTTCCGCCTCTCCCTCTCTTTCCCCCTTTGGATCTTGGGTCATTCGCGAGATCGGGCCACACACGGGGTCTTAGACCTCATCATAAGGCTTATATGGATAATGTCTATAAGTTGCATAGTTTGCCTGAGTCCATAATTTCAGATAGAGATAAGGTTTTCACCAGTAAGTTCTGGACTGAACTCTTTCACCGCTCAGATACACAGTTGAGAATGAGCTCTTCTTATCATCCGCAGACGGAGGGTCAAACTGAAAGGGTGAACCAGTGCTTGGAAGCTTATTTGCGCTGTTTTTCCCATGCTTGTCCCAAGAAGTGGTCAGAGTGGTTATCCTTGGCGGAGTATTGGTATAATACCAGTCTGCATTCGGCCCTTAGCAAATCTCCTTTCGAGGTCTTGTATGGAAGAGCTCCTCGGCAGCTGGGAATTACTGTCAACGATGCACGCCCAGTTAGTGATCTGGATACTTGGCTAGCTGAACGTGACTTGATGGTCAGATTGCTACAGCAGCATCTGCATCGTGTCCAACATCGCATGAAAGCTCATGCGGATAAAAATCGCAGTGAGCGTTCCTTCTCTGTTGGTGACATGGTATTTCTCCGCCTTCAACCATATGTTCAATCGTCCGTGGCACCACGAGCGCATCACAAGCTGTTGTTTAAGTACTATGGTCCATATCTGGTGTTGGAACGTGTGGGCACTGTTGCGTACAGACTGGATCTTCCGGAGACAAGTAAAATACATCCGGTTGTTCATGTCTCGCAACTGAAGATAGCCAAAGGACAAAACTTTCAGGTACCAGCAATATTGCCTTCATCTGATGATGTTTGGCAATTTCCTCTCCAGGTCCTCGAGCAGTGCCCTCACACTCATGGTGGACGTGTCATTACTCAAGTGATTAATCCAGTGGTCGTCACAGCCTCCTTCGATGGCGACCTGGGAAGATTTGGAGGAACTGAAGCAAAGGTTTCCAAGAGCACCGGCTTGGGATCAAGCCGGCAAACAAGGAAGGGGGATTGTTAGGCCCAGTACTGCTGGGCCTCCAGCCCATCAAGAGAAGCCTGCAGAGGAGAAGAGGACCCGCAAGCCCAACCCACGTTACTACGGTCCAGACTACAAGTAGTTGCTTCGTGAGTTTGGCTCGGTGGCGAATAGAACACGGCTCAGCCGATTGCTTGTAATCCTCCCTTCCTTCCGAATATTCCCCGACCTCTGTACTCGCTGAGATGATTGCGTGATGAATTCGTGTTGAGATCTATGAATCCAAACCCTAGTGCTAACAATGCAGACACTGACAAATACTTTCATATACTCACCCTTCTATCAACATGGCCACGCCACGTATACACGGACATGGCCAAAGCCAGGCTGACTGCTGCACAACCTATTTTGTTTAAAGCACGCGTCGGTCGGCTCCTACTTGCTTCACGTGTCGGCCCACCTTCAACCCCATCTTCTGAACGTCGCTCTCCTCCACTCGCTTTCTTCCTTCTCTCTCTTGTAAAATCACAAATCGATTTACTGTAAAAACCACAAATTTGATTTTTCAGTTGGACTAGTATAGTTGCCCACTCTCCGCGCGCGTTCCAATCCTTGGATCATCTCCTGCAGAGTTCAAAAAGTGGCTTTTGGCCTGAAAACTTGTCACGCTCTAAAAAAAAGCAAGAAACAATACTCCATCAGAGTCTAAAAACGATCCCGATCATTATAGTTTTCTTAAGGAAAGACTAGAAACACCTACCTAACTCTCTGTAAAAATGCACTCTAGAGTGAATAAAACCAAATCTCGACATAATTTCCCACGATAGGGATTTCTAGCAACCATTAGAAAACTTTTGGTATGTAACTTATCCAACTTGCCACAGCAATCGACTTGATCTGCCATGGTACGGCCGGTGTGACCTTTCCCACTAGCTTCGCCGACATCCCATACCCATGCTGCCTTTTTGCTGGGAAAAGGGAGTTTTATTACTCAGGGAAGGTTACAAGACGGTATTGTTTGGCTCGAATTTGGCCGGAGAGGACGAATCCGACTGTACTTATTTTCGCCGCCGCCCGAAGGTTGACCGGCTGGTTTTGACAACTCTGCGAGCTCCACGACCTTCGCCACCCATCCCTGCATGCCCTAAGCACACGGCCACATCTTGTAATGCTCTCCTTGTGAACTCCTCCCCAAGGTCGTTTTCAACATCAAGAGTATCCGCTCGAGCGTCGCTAGCCCACATGAGGTCACCACGACCTCTCCTCGCAGTGTAAGGTCGTTGGGGACCTCGTCCTCGTTGTTCCAGAGCTTGGTTGACACCTGCATACACTGAGGAGAGAGTCGCGAAATAGGGATGTGAGCATAAAAAGGGAGCCGGTTTTAAGGGAGCAACTTGAGGACATCTGGTTTCTACTTAGAAAAAAACTCCCTCTACCATTAAAAAAAGGAAAAAGTCCAAAACAAACCTTGAAGTTATAGGTGAAAGATAAATGGAACCCTGAACTTCTGATCCCTGAAATCAGCACACTAAATCTCTAATCCCGGTCTATTTTGAACCTTAGGGCAGTTTCAGCCGGGATTCGCTGACGTGGCAAGTCAAGATCTGGTAGTTGACTAGTCAATTTTTTCTCTTTCCTTTTTTTTCTTCTTTTCTCTACTTCTAGCCCACTCCCCACTCCCCCGTTGACCCTGCTCCCCTCACCAATCCGCCCACCCTCGCGGCCCCGCCGCTGGTCCTTCTTCTCTGGTGGCCTGGTGATTCAATGAACAACTAGGAGCAATGTCGTCTGCTCATCCGCCTGCCCCTGCTCATGCGCCGCTAGCGACGTTTGTCCCCCTGCCCCTACTCGCGCGCCGCCGGGAGAGACTGCAGGAGGCGTTCCGCCGTAGCTCGGGAGCGGCGACGTCCTCCCAACTGCCGAGAACGGCCGATGAGGCGGATGGCGCCCCGCCGCGGTGTCTCGTGGTCAACGCGAGTTCGAAAAGGAGTCAGGGGAGTGGGGTAGCCCCGGCCAGTCCCAACTCTCCATGTGCTGTGCGGGCTCGTCTCGATGCGGATCATAGCGGCGCCCTCGCGGATGCATCGACCTCGATAACGCGCTTGATCTCACGCGTTGATGTGGCCGCCCCCAAGTCCACCCGGTCGGTGAATCGTCCCTAACGGTCCCCAATCGCCAGCTTAATTAATGCGCTTCTTCCTCGTCTCCGGTCTAGCGCCGCTTGGCTTTGATCTCCCCCGCCACCAAACCCTAACCTCCCCGACCATGTCTTCATCATCTGGGTGAGCGTATGGTCCCACTAACCCTCTCATTACTCCTCTAGTGTCATCTAGCGGCGTCGGAGTGCTCCGCCGCCGTGTGGATGCACCAGCCACCGCCTCTGTGTTTTGTTTGACTAGTAGAAAACCTACAGGATGTTAGGGAGAAGGAAAAAAAATATGACATGTGGGTCCCACTGTCAGTGAGAGGAGCACATAATCCCGATCATCATGTCACTTTCCCGGTGTGCCAAACACCTCCAGGGTTTAAAATAGACTGGGATCAGAGAGTTTAGAGTGCCAATTTTAGGGATTGTGAGTTGGAGGTTCGATTTAGCTTTTGCCTACAAATTCAAGGTTGGTTTTGGACAGTTTCCTTAAAAAAAACTCCTTTTTAGGTGTCATTTTTTAGAAATATTGGAGATGCCCTCATTGGCAGACCTTCATGAGGGCGAAATGGGTTGTCACCGCCCTCCAGCCCATAAAGAAACAACCTAATTTTTACATGTATTTGGCCCGTTTGTCCACTAAAATTAGTCTGTAGCTCTATTCGGCCCAAGGTCCGCCGGTGGATGCCCTTACATCGATTTCAGCACGATTATTTTCAAACATGCAATGCTTTTGGCAAGAATGATCTTAGATCGAGAAATGTTGCTTTTGTATGAAAACAAAATAATACAACATATTTTTATTAATTATCCTTTTGGAAAAGTTATTGGGTGCATGGTTCATATGACTTTTAACATATCACCACCAGCTAATATTCCGAATTTGTTTAGAACTTGGTTGTATGGTGTTAATAAGAAAGATAAAGCCCATACCTGAGCGAGTGTGCGCGCCTCATTATGATACGACATGTGCACAATGATTTTCCTTTAACGGTTTAGGATCTACTTCGTTCCTATACACACTTCCTCCAACTCACTGGACTGTACGTGGCTTATCCACAGCGGCAGACCAAGGACATCAGGTGCAATTGTTTGAAAATGGTAGCACCGGATTTTGTTGGCGGTTTGATAAAGGACTAACGTGTTGCTGCAAATACGCTTCATGTTGCTTTTATATTTAAATGGTTTATTAATGTACCAACTCTTTGTGATTCGTAAACTGTAATAACATGTAACCAGGCTTCGATAATACAATAAAAATGGCATGCATCACTTTGATGTAGAGGCAGAAACTTTCCATTTTTCCGAAGAAAAACAATATTCATACTCATTCTAATTCATGTGTAATCCAAGTGTATGCTCGTAAGTTCTTTTGTTCTCTGTAATTCTTCTTCAGGTCTTGTCAAATCTTCTACTTCCTACGTCTTATGAAACTTGTCTTAGAACAGGCGAAATTTAGATATATCTACATACTATATAAAATTTAGATGTATCTACATATTAGACAATGTCTAGGTGCATCTAAATTTTAAATTTTTTTAAACAACTTTGGTGAGACAGATGAAGTATTATACTAACTAAAATTACAGAAAACTAAAAGTGAGGATTTATCCATTTAGGGGAAAATTGGTTTTTTACCCAGAAGTTCACTGGCCTTGGATCATCTACCCAAAGTTGATTGAACATTGGCAAAATACCCATTGAGGACCTGAAAGAAAAAACATAATTAACGTGAGATCTCTAGTTAATTAGAGGGATCATTAAACTTATCGATGGGATATCGTAGGCAGCCAGCTCCTGTAAAAAAAAGAGATTAGATCGCAAGCAGTTAACACATACACGGGATTGTCTCCAACCAGCGCCGCCGGAGCTGCAGATGAACGCGGAACGCCGCGGCTTCTGTCGAGGGATGATGCCGTCGTAGACGCCCGACGGTGTTTGTCCCTTCACCACCTCTGTCCTCTTGTGCCGCCACCGTTGTTGCTGCCGGCCCGGCGCTGCCCGTCTGTATGCCCATCTATAGCCATCTTAATTCCATTCTCTTTGATTGCCACGTACCTTCAATAAGCTATGCATGTTGGCCGGCTCTTAATTCATACTGCTACAGTTCATCAGTTGTGACCTGATTCATATTGCTAGGCCATGCAGGACGGGCGCCCTAGGACGACGGCAAGGTGGGAGATACGAATGCTAACCCATTAGAGGCCTCACCTAATTGTGTTTTTTTTTTGCTTTAGGTCCCTAATGGGTATTTTGCCAATGTCCAACCAACTTTGGATAGATGATCCAAGGCTGATGAACTTCTGGGTAA
This sequence comes from Lolium rigidum, assembly GCF_022539505.1. Classification (NCBI taxonomy): domain Eukaryota; kingdom Viridiplantae; phylum Streptophyta; class Magnoliopsida; order Poales; family Poaceae; genus Lolium; species Lolium rigidum. The sequence continues at coordinate 4,411,598 of NC_061511.1, read as the reverse complement.
AAAACCAACATTTCCATATAGAGAATTAACGGTAGAGAGTTATCAGCCAATTCACTGGAATCAACATGCACGACAAAGTGCATATACGACATAGATGTGTACCAAGGAGGCAAGGAGGACAATCAGACGGACCACGGTGAAGGCACGTACCAAACGTCCAAAAGGATAACTGCAGGTCTACACGTACGAGACTACATGGACACGGCCAATGCACGGCTGGGGTCAGTGGTCACACCACATACGCACGGCTGGTTTCCGCAGGACCTGTCTGTTTCAAAAGAGCTACGAGTAGGAGCCCGCCCTCCACGGAATCCTGCCTACCGGCTTGATTGGGCATCTCCAAGGAAGGGACGCATACCGAATATCAAAATTATCTGTTTTGGTGTGTATATATGGTGGCTGCGTGGGAAAAAAATGGATCATTGTTCCTTTAGGGTGGTCTACGTCTCCAACGGTAATCCCTGTTACAAAAAAAAAGGAAAAACAAAAGTGTTCAATTTTTTTAATTTTTTTTGCATGTAGCAATGGTGTACACTATTACTGTGCAAATTTTCAATGCAAAATTACTTATATTTTAAGCGCAGCAAGAATGATAAAATCATAAAAGTTTAGGCAATGTTTTGTTGGCCATGTCCCATGGCAAGGCCAATCGGTGGCCTGCATGTGGCCTGGACCACATTCTCAATCTCTTCATTAGGGCATGTACAATGGTCTAGACACATGGTGTTTGTAATATCACTCCATGTCATATATAGACAATAGTATAGACAACGTCTACAATGATCTGTCTGTATGCTATCTATTTTTAGCCATAACCATGTGTGAGTATAAGTTATAGACACCTTTCATACAACAACAAAAATGCTGTCTGTAAGGCGTCTGTAAGAAGTCTACAGACTGTTGTAACTTTACAGACAGCCTCCCTCTCTCTCATCATTCTCTTTCCTCCACATCACCAAAACCACCTATAACTACCCCTTACAAACAGCTGAGTCATCACCACTGTACATGCCCTTAGTGATCTGTATGTGGGTAACGTGCGGACGTTGTCCATCCCACCACAAATCCGAACTAAATTTGGTCTAGAATTACGGTTGTGTAGATCAAAAATAGGTAGTTGTGTGTATGCTGTTCATCCTTGGGCCTCCTATTTAGGCCATGAGAATAGGAACGGATAAGACATGTCCATATGCGGCCCTCCGTTGGAGATAGCCTGAGCTTGTAGAACTGGCTTCTGTCTTGGTTCATGCTCATGCCTCGTTTGTGTGTTCGATGTTTTACTTTCTTTTTCTTCTCTCGTCTTGTTTTTCGAAGTTTTTTTTTCTTCTAAATTTCTCTATAGTATACTACTTAATGTTATATATACACAGCAGTATAGACAATATATCCAACAGTCTATCTATAAATCACATTTAGCCATAACTCTAATCGACTTTTTATGAATGCACAAAGTCAGGAAACGCTAGGCGCTTTGGATAGGCGCTATGTCTCTAGAAACTTTCACGGGCTGGACATCATGAGAATCTTGATCGTACCAAGTACAACTTCTGTAGTAAATTTATTTAAATTAGATGTATCGATACATTTTTTTAATGTATTTCTTTTTTGAAGCTGAACAGTGAGTTTCCTCACTGCATATTTTTATATTTTATTAAAATAAAGGGCTGTACAAACAGTGCTAGAGAAAAGCACTGAGATAAAAGGAAAAAAAGCTCCTACAGAACTATACAAAGTTTTCTACCCAAACCTGCAGTCCCGCATAGGACTTCCTCTTGGCCTTGTGAATAAGGAGAGACAGTCCATCCTTTAGTTTTCGCCTGGTTCTGTAGAGACTAGGAGTCAATCCTTTGAAAATACCATCATTTCGCGTCGTCCAAATCGACCAGCAAATGAGAATTATAATTTCCATGAAAAAAGGCTGCCGAATATGTGCTTTGATACTCTGTTATATAATTCTGGATATCATTTGGCATAGTAACTTGAGCAAGATTCCAGAGAGGGCACATGTACTGCCAACAATGTTGTGCAAATGGGCAAGTAAAAAACAGATGATCTCTGGTCTCGATAATCGCTTGATTACACATGATGCATGTATAGTCAGTCATATAGAAATTCTTCCTTTGCAAGAGTGCTCTTGTGTTTAAACGATTGTGGATCAATAACCAAAAAAACACTCGATGTTTATCTTGGCAGCAACTTTTCCAAAGCCATCTGAGAGCTGGAATAACAGGATCATGTTTGGTTAAAGATCTATATGCTGAGGAAACTTTATAGCCTGGTCCATTATCAGTAACATTCCAGCTATCCTTATCCTGGGAGAGTTGTGTTGTGTGCACCAAGTGAAGTAGAGCATTATATTCATTCATAGCTTGTACTGATAAGGGCAGATGAAATAACTCAGCCATGTCAAAAGAATTTATAACATCCCAAACCGAAAGAGACACATTCTTAGCAAAGGTGAAAAGGAACTGCCATTTCTGTGCCAATATCTCTGGCCCCCATTTATCAGTCCAAAACATAATAGACCGACCATTCTTTAAAGAACAGGAGGCCAAGTTCTTGTAGATGTCCAAGGATTTGAGACAGTCCCTCCACCAAAAGGAAATATCTCTTGCTCTTAGGGGCGGCAAAACCGTTTGATAATAGGCTTCCCAAGTAAGACTCACCCAAGGAATACTGACCTTGTTATAGAATTTATGCAAATGTTTCATTAAAAGACAGTCATTTTGTACTGACAGATTCAAGACTCCAAGCCCTCCCTGATTCTTTGGACGACAGACAAGATCCCAGGAAGCCAGTGGTGGTGTTTTACTATCCAAGTCCTTATTCCTCCATAAACAATGCCTTCTATATTTATCACATTCATTCAACACCCATTGATAAACTTTCAAAGTACTCATAGTAAAAATGGGTAAAGAGGAGAGGACTGAGTTGACCAATCTTAGTTTGCTCCCATAATTCAGATACATGGTACATGATGGCAATCGTCTCTGTATACACATGATAAGGGGCATAAAATACTCTTTTCTGGGCTTGGTAATGCTTAAGGGAAGCCCTAGGTAAAGCATAGGAAGGTTTCCTAGCTGACAATTGAGTGCATTCGTGTACTGTCTTACAGAATCATCTGGAATGTTGATGGGGATGAGATTAGACTTCTCATAATTAACTTTCAGTCCAGTGGCTGCACCAAAAGCATGCAACAACTCTTTCAAATGCACTAATTGGGAGACATCAGCTGGCATGATGACCAGGGTATCATCAGCATATTGAACAATTGGATAGTCTGGGGAACAATTGAGAGGAATAGGTCTGTGTAGGTGTCCTGTAAGCATAGCATGATTAACCAAAGTTTGCAGTGTGTCAGCAGCAAGCACAAATAAAAGGGGAGAGAGAGGATCTCCCTGCCTCACCCCTCTTTTACATTTGAATACAGACCCTGGGACACCATTGAGTAAAACTGATGAAGTAGCTGAAGAAAGTATCTGCATAATCCAAGCACACCATTTATCTCCAAAACCCTTTCTCCTTAGCACCTCAAGAATAAAAGAATGGTCCAATTTGTCAAAAGCTTTCTCAAAATCAAGTTTAAGCAAGACTGCCTCTTTCTTGGATTTGTGACATAGATGAATATATTCAAAGGACCATGCCGGACGAGTCTCTGTATAGTTCTAGACTTGATAAACCCATACTGGTTTTCATGGATAAGCTGCATAATGACAGTCTGTAGCCTATTAGCCAAGAGCTTTGTGAGGAGCTTAAGTGTACAGTTCAGAAGGGATATAGGCCTAAAATCATGAACAGTAGATGCATCATCTTTTTTTGGCACAAGTGTGATAAAACAACTATTGATGCTTTCAAGGCACAGTGAACCTTGGTGAAACTGGTTGCAGAGATCATAGAAGTCCTTTTTAACTAAGGGCCAACATTTCTGTAGAAATTCAGCATTGAAACCATCTGGGCCAGGAGACTTATTATGTGGAAAAGCAGCCACAACATCATCAATTTCTTTGGGGGTAAAAGGTTCCTCCAAGAAATCTAGATTTGGATGCCTGTGCAGCAAGGATATAATATCTGGCAATCCAGTAACCTGTTCTGTCTGTCCCAACCTTTGCTTATAGGATTCAAGTAAAATATTGGCTTTAGCAGAATGCTCAGTTTCTATATCCCCATTGGTGTTTGAGAGAGAAGCAATATGATTCTTCCTCTTCTGATTTGAGGCCATAGCATGGAAAAATCTAGAATTCTCATCTCCTAGAGTAACCCATTTAATCTTGCCTCTCTGCTTCCAATAGGCCAACTGTTGCTTAAGTAGCCCAGCTAGATGCATTTTCATAGACTGTCTAAATGTCCTTTCCATAGGGAAAAGATCTCTGAAATTCTCAATTGCATCCATCAGTGAAATAAGACTATTCAAGTCTTGTATATCCTGGTTGATAGAGGATATGGAATTGGACCATTTCTTTAACTCTTTTCTAAGGATTTTAAACTTTGCAGTAATCCTTTTTGCTGCATCAGCATAGTGAATGGACTGATTCCAAGAGTGCTCTACAGTAGCCAAGAAATCTGGGTGTTGCAACCATCTGTTCTCAAACCTGAAGATTACTGATTTTGGAATAGATGTTTTGATGGAAATAACACAGGGCACATGGTCTGATGTGGTCATAGCAAGAGGAAGAGCCATGGTATTTGGGAAGGTAGTAGACCATGCAACTGAAGAAAAAAACCAGTCCAATCTTTGCAGCAATGGGGAATCCTGCATATTACTCCAAGTGTACTTTCTTCCTTTGAGAGGAATATCCACCAATCCCAAATTACTAATTGCTTCATTAAATAGTAACATTTCATTAACATTTCCTCCATCTCTATTTCTGTCCTGAGGTGATCTTATCAAATTAAAATCTCCCAGAAGCAACCAGTTCTCTTCATCAGGAATAATGACATTATTGAGCCAGTGGAGAAAATCCAATTGCTGGCTGTCTTGACAAGGGGCATAAATATTAGTCAGAGTCCAAAACAAGTCTGATTTGGTGGATTGTAGTTCAACAGAGAGAGCATAACTATTGTGAAACACACAGTTCCCCTTGAAAACAGAACTATCCCAAATTGTAATTATACCACCAGATCTCCCCACAGAGGGGACAAAAGCAAAAGAGTCAAAATTCCTTGGGCAAAAGTTTCTGATAAAAGGTAAGTCCACATGTTCTCGTTTGGACTCCTGAAGACAAATCACATGACAACCACTTTCTTTTATTTTATTCATAATAAGTGGCCATTTCTCAGGGTCATTAGTACCTCTAATATTCCAATTCAGCACTTTCCAGAATAATTTATCCATATATTAAAAGGAAAAGCACATGAACTGAAACGGACTATGTGCAACTAACCAATCCCTGTCTGCCACTGCTCCCACACGAACATAAGCAGAGCCAAGCGGACATCGCTGTGACATCTGAAGCGTAAACGGGGTCTCCTCCTCCATAAACTGCCGAAGATAGTTTCTAGTGAGAGCAAAGGGCTGATCACCTTGGAAATCCGGCGTAATCGTGGCAATGGCGAGGTCCTCATGCCGCGGCGTAATTACTCCGGCGACATGGTAGCGGCATTGTTGAGGACGGCCGTCGACATGCAGAATCTCGTAATCACCAGGAAGGAACGGCACAGGGTCAACAGCAAAATTTGCCATGGCTGCGCCAGCAAGAAGCTCCGATGAGGCCGATGCTGGGGCAGAGCTACAGTTCAAGCCAGGGTTTGGTGGAGGGGATTGACTGGGAGGCGGAACGGCAACGACAGGGCCTTGTTGGGGTAAAAGAGGTAAGTCCACATTTACCATGGGAGCTTGGTCCTTATGCGGAATATTCCGCGGACCCAGTGTCAGATCAAGAGAGGGCTCAGCACTCCCAGTCGTAGGATTCTCAATCCGACGGTTGCTGTTCCCCATTGAAATATGCATATCTGTGCTTTCCTTTGACTTGTCATGAATTCCTTTAGAGACCCATTGAGTCTTAACTGGCAAATTCTTGGAAAAAAGGCAATCAATCTTTACATGCCCTTCTTTGTGACAAGCATGACATTTTATTCTTTTTCGGCAATCTCTGCGAATATGTCCTGGCAAAAGGCAACGTGGGCAAACTGGGCCATTGGTGGGCCGAGAATCAGCCCGAAACGGCCTGGCTGGCGGCCTTTGAAGTCGTTGAAAAGCAGAGACTCGGGGGCCAGTATGTTGGGCCGGAATAGGGTCTTGGGCTGGCAGAGGTTCCTGAAGACGATCAAAGGCCGAAACACGGGGCCCTGATGGTAACGAGCTATTGTTTTGAACACCTGGATTCCCGCTCGCAGAAGGAAGGGATTGAGTAACCCTATTAAAAACCGAAGAAACCGGAATAGTTGTCTGCTGAGAATTGTCTCCTGGATTGCCTCTGACAATTGTGAGATGATAGAGCGGTGCAGCGATGCAGTGTTATGATGTATTACTGTGCTCTATTGGATCTCTGCGGCACCTAAATAATCGATGACTAAATCCCTATTAGCTATGATGAGTAAGTAAATGGTACATGATATAGTTGTGGTACTTGGTTCACTTGAATGATACACCACCATATAACTTGCTGACATAGTTCTCATTTTCCCTATCTAGCCCCATTTCTATCTGAAATATCCAAGGAATGCTGCAAGACAGCAACATGTATACCAAAACTGACGTGTAGGACAATGGCAATATAAGTAGTGAAAAGAGTCGTATATTCCAACTCACTGTTACTAAAACTCAAATTTATTGCACCTTTTAGAAGTACTTAATTGCCTTGTAGCCCTAACAAAAAAATGTAATAGATAAAAAATACGTACAAAAAGCATGAACTAAAAGAACTTATACGGACACACATAGGTCCAAGCCCCAAGGTAAGTGCCACCTTGCAATTGCCAACATCTAACTTACTACTAATCAGGCATTCTTGCCATTACATGACTGTAATCATTGTCGTGGTTCAACACAAAGATCATCTCTTGTTATACCCAACTTCTTAACATCAACATTCATAGGGGTGTCTGTACGTACGTGTTTGTGAGCGTCTGCGTTGTACTGTATTCTCAAAAAAAAAAAATCCTAACTTTTAATCTGGCCTCTAAGGGTATCTACAATGGAGACGCTTAACCTGGACGCTAGGGTGATAATCCTTGCCGTTACGTGAGATTTCCTGTCGATCCGGGGAATTGGGCTAGCATCGACGCCTACCCATGCGCCGAGCGCTCCATCCCTTTTTCCTGCATGCAACCCATCGGCATGACCTTTCCATGCTGCCAATTAGCGCCCCAATTAGCGCCCAGCGCTGTAGTTACAGATGCTAACCAACAGATTTTACCATAATTAATTTCTTTTGCCTCCACAAGCACCCAGCTAAGAGGCTACCATTGTACATGTCCTAACTATATGGCTGACTCCTCGTGTCCACAACCATCAGTCGCTTCCTCTAACTCCACAAGGAGCTTATCATTCCAATATTACTATGACAACAAAAATTCTCAAATTATGAGTATAAGAAATAGAACAACATTGTAATAGATGAAAAGTTGATCTTCTAAATCTCCAGGTTCGCTCCATCCAAATCATTTCATGTGGATCTCATCTATATAGCTTATGTGTATCATCAGTCAGTATCTTGATAGGTTCAACATCGCAAACCGGAACAACAAAAGTTCATTGATTGGATATGTAGTTTTAAATTACCATTCATTATATTTTTCCACTAATAAAAGTATTTGACTATAGAAGTCCACATCGATAGTGGAATATACTACATAAACTTTTTTAAGCAGAGCCACAACTAACTTTAAGAACCGTGAAAGGAGAAAATCGGTGCACTCAATCCACAATTTTTACTTGCTTAGCTATTTCAAATTGAGCTCACAAAAGAAATAGCGACAATTTGAAATGGAACCCATGTATACTAAATGTATGCTATTAATCTAAGAGAACACTTGTAGCCCTCTACTGCACTCACAAGTAAAGAAATACAAACCTAGGTCGGCGCGGAGAATAGTCGTGTCCGCCAGTGGCACACAAGCCACTCGCCACCTAGGTCACGCCCCTTCCCCTGCGACACAACCCTATCGTGTCGCCGCCGGCCCCATCTGTTTGGACCGCTGCTCTCTGGATGCCACAATTCCTCTGTCGATAGCCTCACGCGCACTTGCCAGCATGAGCCCATGGTCCTAGTTCGTCGACCGTTGCCTCGGCACCGCCCACCATGTGGTAGGTGATGACTACTTGTGTGATTATGCACAACATAATCGTTGAGGATGAGCGTGTTGAAGGCCTCCATGACTGAGGACGCAATTTCAGTGCGAGTTGGTTGAACCGCAACCTGGGGCGCCATCGTTTGAGGAGTTCCTCCATGTGCACCATGAGCTCCGTGATTGCCACATTCATGATCGACTTGAACCAAAATCTGATTATCTGGTTAATATTATATGTTTTATGATATACTACAACTTTTATGTTGAATAGTAATATATTTTATATTTATTAAATTGACCATCTAGGTATAAGAAAAGAACATATACACCGGGACGGAGCCGGACGAAGTATATAAACCAGCAACTTTTTCTATGTATACAGAATGCACATAACTTCACACTATGCATAGGTTTTCTCTACACAAATATGTGCACCGTCACCAAATCTAAACATACTTGTAATGTAAATTGCTATGCGATATGAAACGAAAACCTTCACGAGGTATATTTACAATTACAAACCGTAGCTGACAGATTGCCCCTTGCCGGTGCGCTCTGGATCCATGTGGTGGAGCTCCACCAAAGAAGCATACACGCCATCCTTCAGGGCCATCAGCTGCTCATGTCTCCCCATGGCAACAACCTCGCCGTTCCTCAGGACGGTAATGACGTCGGCGCCTTTAATCGTCGACGGCCGGTGAGCCACGACAACGGTGGTCCTGCCGACCATCACCCGGTCCAGCGCCTCCTGGACAGCATGCTCAGACTCGGCATCCAGTGCGCTCGTCGCTTCGTCAAGGAGAAGGATCCTAGGGTCTTTCAGGATGGCTCTTGCGATGGCGACCCGCTGCTTCTGTCCGCCGGATAACTGGACCCCCCTCTCGCCGGCGCAGGTGTCGTAGCCATGAGGCAACGATGATATGAACTGATGAGCGTTTGCAGCCTTAGCGACAGCGATTATCTCATCTTCTGTCGCCTCGCCTTGTTTGCCGTAGGCAATGTTGGCACGAATGGTGTCGTTGAACAGGACGGGCTCTTGGCTCACCAGCCCCATCTGCTGCCTCAACCAGCCGACTTTCAGATTCTTGATGTCGACACCGTCTAACATTACCATGCCCGAATCAGGGTCGTAGAATCTCTCCAGTAGTGCTATCACGGTGGATTTACCACAGCCGCTCTCTCCAACAAGGGCAACCGTCTGCAGAAGAAAAATACCTTAAAACACCTTAGTAAAGTCACAAAGGACACAGTACATGTAACATGTTACATGGAAAGAGAAGATAAATGGTTGTTTGATACCTTCCCTGGTGGTATCCTCAGTGACAAGTCTCTGAATATTTGCACACTTGGGCGGGATGGGTAGGAGAAGCAGACTTGACAGAGTTCAAGTTCACCAGCCACGTCAGCTAAGACCATGCCGTCATCACTGCTTGAGTCGATCCGCGATTTACGGTCAATGAGGGCAAATATTGAGGATGCTGATTCCTTGGCCTTGGCAGAATCTGAACCCAGTGCACTTGTCTGTGAAACTCCTATCGTTGCCATGAGCAAAGCAAAGAACACCTGAAGAAGAACACAACAGCTTACAAACACAAGCCAACTTCAAGTTTAATCGTCTGAAGAATTTGCTTACCCTGAATACTTCAGTGAATGTGGCCTTGCCATCAAGCACAAACTTTGCTCCCACGTAAAAACAAAGGGCATATGTGCAATACAGTACGAAGAACGATACGCCAAAACCCAAACCACTGACAATGCCTTGACGGATCCCCTGACGCACTGGAGCTTCGCACTTTTTGTAGTAAGCCTTCATTACCTTATGCTCAGCACAGAAGGAAGCAACAGTTCGTATACCACTGACAGCATCATTTGCTACTTGAGTTGCTTCTTCATACATCACCTACAAACCAAATACGGAGACATATAAATAATATACCAGACGTTCAATTAGCAAGATGTGACCATGATTTTGCCAGAGCTGATATATAACCTTGGCATCTGAACTGAATCCCTCCAAAAACTTTATCTGAAGATATCCCTGGAGACCACCCGAAGGTAGTATCACTGTAGCAATAAGGGCAAGCCTCCAATTTGAAACCATTGCAATGATAAATCCAGCCAGGATTGTGACAGTGCTGCGAATAATCAGCGCCAATGAGTCTCCTATAAGCCGCCGAATATTTGAAGCGTCAACAGACAGTCTAGCGCCAATTGTTCCACTGGAAAACAGTTGCCGCAGTAGATAAAGTGTAATGCAAATGTTAATATTTTACAAAAGAATCTCGAATACAAATATAATAGAGTTGAAGGATATTTGGAGGCTCGCCTAGCATTTGTGGGGTTATCAAACCAGCTGATTTCTTGATGGACAACTCTTTCAAAGGATAAAGAACGAATGCGCTCAACCAACTTCCCGCCAGCCAGTCCAAATAGGTAATATTCCATTGGCAAGGAAATGAGTGAAGCAACTCCTGCTGCTATATACATCAATGTCCAAAACCGGGAGTCTCTCCGGAGTTCATGTGGTTGCTCATGAAATGAGTTTATGGAACTGGAGATCAATAAACCTAACAATGGAAAGAGAGCACCTGAGATGACTGCAGCAACAGTACCTAGCAGAATAACTGGTATCTCTGGTTTATTAAGAGAAATAAGCCGAGAGAGGGCCACCCTCCTGTGCTCTTCACCATCAGCAGACGACTGCAGTTCAGTATGTGTGCTCTCTGGGACAATCAGGCCAGCAGTAGAAACTAAATTCATGCTTGTGCTCCCATATGAAGTTCCACCACCTACTGATCTCTTGAACGATGCATTATTACTTTGGCTGGATTTGCTAATGGATCGGACATTTAGGTTAGTTGAGATTGACTTCTGATAACCAACATCAGAATTATCTGGTCCTTCGGTTAAATCCTGCAACTGTATAAGCTGGGAGTATGCACCACTGGGGTTCTTCAGTAGTTCAATGTGCGTACCTGGTTAAAATTTACAAGCGACAGATTAGACTCCATGGGCAGAAGAATAATATAATGGATGTGTGCAAAGTTTAGACCTTGTTCAGCTACTCTTCCACACCGCACGACTGATATAATGTCAGCATCTTTTATAGTGCTGAGCCTATGAGCAACTATGACCGTGGTCCTATCTCGCATAACTCTACCAAGGGCTTCTTGAACAACTCGCTCAGAATCCAAATCTAGTGCACTGGTTGCTTCATCAAGCAGCAAGATTTTTGGATTTTTCAGGATGGCCCTCGTGATGGCAATTCTTTGCTTTTGCCCTCCAGAAAGCTGTGCTCCGTGCTCGCCGACTATAGTATCTAGACCCTGAAATAAGAGATGCGTCGTTGATTACCACAGCACAATGGTAATAAGGATAGAATTTTGTACTCTCAAGCATTTTAGTGACTTCCATACATTAGGTAGCTTGTCAATGAACTTTGCGGCATTAGCAAGCTCGGCAGCAACCATTATCTCCTCAGTTGTTGCATCATCTCTGCCATAAACGATGTTCTCACGGACAGTGGTAGCAAACAACAGCGGTTCCTGGCAGACAAGGCCGATTTTTTCCCTTATATGTCCAAGCCTCAGATTCTTCATGTTAACACCATCTATTAAAACTTCACCAGTCTGAGGGTCATAGAATCTCTCTAGAAGATTAATCACAGTTGACTTTCCACTGCCACTCTCTCCTACTATAGCCATTATTGTACCACACAGAACATGTAATGAAAACCCATCAAATATCAATTGATCAGGCCTAGATGGATACCTGAAGTATACATTCCTCATCTCTATATCACCTCTGAGGTTTTCTAATACAATACCATCTATTACATCGGAATAAATTTCTGGCTCCCTTCGAATTGTTCGCATCATTCTATAGCCAGCAGCTTGCCCAGAAGCAAAAGCAGTCAAGCATGGTGTTGCCTCACCTAGTGACCTGGTAATCAAAATGTATAAATTTGTAAGAGTATGAACCAGCACGTAGGACCAAATTTTCCTATTTGACATGAATAACTGAGAGGGTATAGAGTCACTACCAATCAAAGTTTATTATTATTGCCATTTTAGAGCTAAATCATGAAAGCCGTCACACGAAGATCGATATTTCCTCATTTCAATGGAAATGCATACTTAATGAGTTCATTGGTATTATATTTAACATATCTGGTAGAATTTTATTTTGACTACATGAATATCACAGTAAGACTAGGCTATCACCAGTCGCAGGTAGGAAGTTTCAGATGGAAGAAAATGGTTCAATTTCTCTAGAATATATTGCACGGATGAATTATTTTTATGCAGTATGAACATGAGCTGCTAGTCTTCTTCTAATAACCTTTTGGGGAAAAAGGTGTATTTTAGATTTATAACTTTATAAGGATCCCATGGACCAGCTCTGAGCTCTCCATATAGATAACTTACATTGCACCTGTCATGAATGCCATCCAGACACTAACAACCTGCCCTCCTCCATATCCTTTATCAGTAATCAACTTTGCCCCATACCATGCTGTTAGACCATAGGTGCAGAAAAGGATAAACATAACAAAACCAAAGCCCAGGCCAGTAGCTGTGCCTTCTTGAACATCACAAACATATGCATTCCCAATGTATTTATTGTATAGCGTAGTGGCTCGGTTCTCTCCATTGAAGGAAGCGACCTTTGAAAATTGGAACAGGTAAAAGTTGGTTAAGAATATGAATAATAATATTAAATATGAGTCAACAAGGACCTACCGTTCTGATAGCTCCAATTGTCTGTTCAACAACATTCCCTGCTTCATTATACTTGGATTGACCCTGGGTTGACAGTTTGGATATGATCCATGACATAGTTGCACCAGCAATTACTATAGGAGGAATACATGACAGCATAACAGATGATAAAAGCCATCCTTTGGTAAAAGCAACTGCAAAACCCCCAATAAAGGTAGAAGTAAGTTGTATAAACTTTCCAACCTGAAAGAGAGAGCAGGGGAATTAAATGGTCACACAGAATTCATTAAATCATCAAAATAATGCAATCAAATAAGGAACACTAATTGTCAAGCTAAGGGTATAACTAATTAGAAATATTAATTAACTATATACCAATACAAGAACTATTTCTATGTCACTGTAAGTTCAAGAAAATAACATATTTTTTGAGGAAAAAGACTAGGAGAGGCTCCTACTGTGATAACAACATATTAAGTATCCCTTAGCTCTACCTTTTCACCAATTGCATCCTGGATGTGTATTGTATCTCCAGACATCCCCTCAACCACTTGTCCGGTTGTCATTTCCTTGTCAAAAAATGCAATATCTTGCCTCAAAACAGCTTCAAGATAGAGGCCTCGAATACGGGCAGATTGCCTTTCTCCAGTAATCATCCAACATGTGACCTCTGATTTCCCTCCAAAATTAAACATGCAACCTCTGATAAGACAATGAAAATAAGTAACGCCTAATTGGTAACCAATACTTAAAAAAATAAAAATTAGACTGCCATTGGCCAGTTGGCCTTATAGCTATTCAGATAAAATTATAAATAACACGTAAAATAGTGGGTGTTCCTCGTAGACCTTCTCATCACCAATATCAGGAAATATGCACTTCTTTTGGAAAAGAGAAGTTTTATTCTAGAAAATTTGGGATTCAGGTTTTTCTTGAGGGTCAAAAGTAAGCAGCGTCTTAGCCGCATATTTCAAAGGAAGACTGGCGGAGGTAGAAACCCAGGTTCGAGCACAAATGTGCTTATTTGCATATTTCAAAGCGAGCATTCACCAATTGGTTCCAAATTTTTTTAACAAACATACAATGAGATATATAGGTGGTAAGTGATTTCAAGTCCCCCACTTATTTGACAACAAATGATCATTCCCTAGCTATGGTAAAATAAATTGCTCCCTCCCTCCATCAGCCACTTAAATGTCAAGAAGGCTTAGTAGACATGAGAACTACAAGTTATTGCTGCCGTAAGGCGAAACTAGAGGATAAAATGGAGCATAATATGTCAATGAATAAACGATACCCTTGCCAAAAAAGAAACATAAACAGTAATACTTACGGAGGAAGCAAGCAAACCAAGACCCTATGGCCAAATAGAAGAACTTCAAGCACACCTGAAACAATAGCGAGACAAAGCTTAGCTTGGGATAAATCTCATAACTTTTCCTCAAAGGAAGACATGACTAAAGCCAAAAAACAAACAATTTATGAGCCTGCTGTAAACGATTCATGAGCGAGACGATTTTATTTCGTGCACTCGGTAGTGTTACTACTTACTACCGTGTTAGTGTACTACAGATCACAGTTTGCACCGGAGGTCACACACACAGAGACCAGCAGCTCTTTAACACGGAACAACTGGAGCAACCGAATACTTCTTCGGACTTCGTTGAACCAACTGACGATAGAACATGGCACAGTAAAAAAAAATGAAATCAATTCCATCAGCAGTTCTTTCCCCCGCTTTGCTTTGCTTTGCTTCGCTTCAATCAATCAATCTACACTTCGATTCGATAATCCATCGGGTTGAGACGCACCTCGGAGACGCGGTGAAGGACGTCGTGGCGGGATGCGGAGCCGAACGCCTCGATGACGTCGCCGAAGAGGAGAGTCATGAGCGGTTGCGACACGCCGTTGGCCACCGCCCCAGCCGCGCCGGCCACCATGAGCAGCACGTCCGACGCATCAGCAAACCGGAAGAGGCTGTGCAGCCCCACCTTGCCACTTTCTTCCTCGTCGTCTCCGCTTCCTCGCGCCGCCATTCCTCTCCTCTCTTCTGCTCTCCCGGCGGGTCCGTCGCCGTTCCGAGGGGCAGGCACACGCGTTTTATAGGGGAGGAATCCGCCATTGGGGAGCTTGATTCCAGTGGCTCGCGCACGCGGGGGAGGGAGGAGCAGCCGCCGGGTTCGGGGTTTCTTTAGTTCGAGCCTTCGAGCGGGGTTTCAACAAGATGTTGTTAATACCAAATCAAAGTGCTCAAAGCACAAGGTTAAGGGGGTGTTTGGTGTGGCTTTTTTTGGCTCTTGAGCTTTGCCAAAGCCGCTTACCTAAATAGGTCTTTTTTTGGGCTTTTGGATTTTGGAAGCCAAAAGAATAGGATCTTTGTTTTTGGCTTCTAAAATCCAAAAGCCAAAAAAAGCACCTATTTAGGTGCTTTTGGTGGCTTTTGCCAAAGCCAAAAGCCAAAAAAAGCCCAACTCGGATTCAAAAAGCCAATTCCGCCCGTTCAGGATATCTACAAACAAGTTGACTTGCATTAGTGAAGTATTGCTGACGTGGCTGAGACGTACAAATTGTGTGTAAGATGTCATCATGAGTCATGATAAATTCATCGAGAAATGAAAGAAAGGGGGAAAATCTATAAATGTGGTATGTCATATTTTTTAGGTCAAATCTAAATTTAGCTTTTAGGCTGAGATGTAAGTAAATTTCAGAAAGCTACAAAAGTTGTATGGAACCACAAAACTCGATTTCTAAAAAGTGTTTCATTACATAACTAAGACAAATAATACCCATGTTTAACCGTGGAGCCAACCTAAACCTAATGGATCCATCTTCATTATTTAACCACATTTTGTGCTCCATCTTCTATTTTCCCTCGCCATGTGGCATATCTATCTCACACAGTTCAACATTTTGGTGGCTTTCTCAGTCATGTCCCTGAGACGTTATGCCTCTCGATAACCGGTAGTAAATAGCACGCTCTCTTGTAACCTCAATCATTCTATGATAGAAAATGAGCGCTTGTTAGATGGTTTTGTGAATGCAATTTCCCTCCAAATCCTCGGTTTGTATTTTGTTTCTCCGCTGTGGTTATGAGTTACTTTGGCTCGACAAGTTTTGCTTTGGGAAATTTACTAGGAAAAACATGGCTCGACCTCACCACTTTCATTACTTTCTCTAGACTTTAGGAAAGCATTCATCATGTCTTTAGGGTTGTGTGCCCGTAAAATTGCGAACCGAAAACACGGAGTTCAGTCTTCTGAATTATTCAGTTTCGTTGATTTTAGTCACGGCGCATAATAGAAATTGAAAAAACGAACTAAAAAAGAAATCAAACGTCGCGGGAATTTTTTGGCGATCAACATGCGTACATAGTTTTTTGCTCTGATCAAGCTACATTCAACCATAATTTATATATAGTAAACCAAAATAAGTACTAGTCCTACACCTACCCGCTAACTTGACCAAAAATTGGTCCCGGGATAGTCACCGGGGCCTCTACGTGCGGCAGAGGAAGAAGCGGATGCGGAGGACGACGCCTAGGCGACGATGGTGGCGAGCTCGAACAGCGTCGCCTCCGTGGAGTTCCTGCTGCCTGCAGGTGAGGGGAAGCGCCCACGCATCTTCGTCATCGTCGTCGTTGTCGGGGCGCGGCAGAAGCGTCGACAGCGGCGGGCTACACGAGCCATCAGACGGGGCCTCGGTGCCCCCATCGTGCGCCGACCTGCGCGCCGCCTGCTTGCGCGCTCCCTCAGAGCGCGTCGACCTTGTGCGGTCCGCCTCCGACCACACAACCGGCGGACGAGGCGGCGAGCCTCCGCCGCCGATTCGGCCGCCTCCCCTACCGCATCGTCATGTGCGCGCCATTGCGAATGGAGGGGAGATTGCGGCGGAGCGGCTAAGGAGACGAAGCGGCCGGAATTCCTCGCCGGAGGGCGAGTGTTTTCGCGGCGGTGGGGAGTAGGGTTTTGGAACGCTACCCCACTCCGCGGCCTGTATAAATACGGGACGAGCCTCTCGTTTCTCGGGGCCCCAAGTAACTTTTACGGGTCGGGCCACCAATTCGAGCTCTGTTCTACGACGAATTCGGCCCGAACCCGTAAATCCGCCGGAAAAGTTCAGTTCGGCGGCATTTACGGGTTCTGTTAGAGTTGCTCTTAGGTAAAACAATGAGATGGTGGTGACATCGGAGGATTTGGAGAATGAGAAGGCAATAGCATTTAACTCGCTCACTCTAATAGTGATGATGCATTGTTCATTTGGATGGTCCATTGTTCATATAGTCGACACATGCATGAATGGTTCGTTCGGAGGACGACCCAGAGGTGAACACCGAGGTCGACTTTGCTGATTTCAACCTTTCTTGTCCACCATACTACGACAAGGTCTTCCACAATAATATATGTGCGAGGTAGCTGATGGTGATGGGACAGGGAGACTGAAAGGCCACCCTTTGAAGCTCGGCCACAATTTCGCTACCCAACCTCATCCTACGCGCTTGTTCGTCCAATTGGAAGATGATGACTTGTATATTCTCGCAACCTTGAAGGAGTTCAGGCCTATGTGAAAGCCCCTTTCCTTGGTGAGTGTCGGTGCAAATCTGTAAGAATTGCGAGCTCATGTAGATCACTTCGCCAACGAGGTCATTTTTAGCAAATGGTGTCCTAATTTTGCAGAGAGCCATAGCCCGAGGGTTAACGACGCCTTTTAGTTCAAGGTGAGGGACAGTGGGTACAAGCTGACAATCTCCAACCACAACACCTCCTCTTAGAAGGCTTTGGTTTGTCATGAGCACCCTTAGTAATCATGTCGGTGTGTGTCTTTTTGTGCACTAATGGTGCTGATCTGGGGGAGGGGGTAATAGCCATAATATTAGTATGCATTATTGATGATCATGGGTATAGAAACATTTGATCTTTGTCCGCCGGGTGTGGTGGTATGTTGTTGAATTTATGTGCCTTTTGTTTCATGGGGGTTTTGTAGGTTTTGTACAAGTATGTGCTTAACTTATGATGGTAAGGTTATTTTTATATATGTTCAATATTTTTTGTGTTTTTTTTTGAGAGCAACCACATATTTCATTAATCGAACATCAAGTTACATGAAGCAACACACGTGGAAACTAAAAGACAAACCGGGATAAAATGATTATCCTGAATTTGCAGATAAAATCCGAAAAGATCGAGAAATACAAAACGATCCCTACGATTTCCTGCAACCACCGTAGCCAGCGGCCGCCGTCCAATTCCAACGCCGTCGAGACGAACGCAAGAAGAGACGCCGAGCCTCCATCGTTGCAAGATCCAAAAAAACACCATCGCCAACGAGGCTTTGTGAGTCGATGAACAGACCTGCTGTAAGCAGCGAGGCACATGTCGCTGTGGCACGTCGACCGGGGGACGTCCCCGTGCTGTATTGGACCAAGATACGCCGCCTCCCATCGACGAAGTCGGAGAAGAACGGCATAACCACCACCTCCGGAACAACATCTTCGCTCCAGAAGAACCACCTCGCCCCGGTCCCCAGCGCCGTCGTGGACAACGACAAACGCCAGTGACACGTCGAGAAACAGATCTCGCCAGATCTGAAGAACGGCGAGAAGACCAAGCTGTCGACCTGAAAGATCGACAAGCACACGTTGCCAACAACTCCGAGACGCTGCCGTGAAGGTCGCCGCCGGTGTGGGAGTAGAGTTGTGGCAGATTTATTTCCCCGGACGCCGCTCCCACCACCCCAACGACGCACCATAGAAGACAAAAACTAACCCTAACTACTAGGCCAGAACGGAGGAACGAGGTTCCCCCTCTCTCATGCTGCCGCCGGAGCGGCAAGCGGAGGGAGAGGGAACCAGGCCCAGCGCCCTGGCCGGAGATTGGGAGATTGGATCGCGCCGCCGCCTCGCAGGAGCGGACGAGGGAAAAACGGTTCGTAGTTTGCCTATCGGACAGAGCTGTTATTTTTTGTGTTGTTGTTGTTACATGATGTGCTTCTTTGTTAAAATGGGCTGATAATTTAACCCATTATTGTTGAAAAAATGGCAACAACAACCATATGTGTGCAACCAAACACCAGGCCATGAATTCATCATAAACTCACAATGCATCTAGGAAAGAAAACGGTCAAGCCCATAACTCATCTGCCCTAGTGTGTCCGGATTTGGTAGGCCTGGTTGGCATGGCTTCTTTAGACTAGCCACAATAAGAATATGATAAGTAGTATCATGCATGTCATGTTGGCAAAAATCGGATATGACGCACCAATTAATAAGTTGAGAGATGAGAGTGGTATCATAATATGATACCGTATCATAGCACGTAAAACTAGAAAATTTAATGGCAAACACATCATGTACAACAATTTGCATTGAGATTTAGAAAAAATTAAATATGATGATACTATGATACTACGTATTATGAGGTAGTATCATAAACTAGTATCATGTGCATGATATTAGTGTATGATACTTTCCATTGTGACTAGTCTTTATACAGAGAATGATTTAATATATATGTATGCGTCCGTTTGATTTATTAGGCGGATTATACGCCACGTAATATAGAACTGGCAATCGATATTAAGTTGAACTCGGAACTTCCATACTTATTCATAGCAATTAGTGTGCAGCCTCGGAAGGTTATTCCCCTTAGTAAATGTAAGATTACTATACGAGACATGACATGTCTCGCTAACTATTGGGGGGGGGGGGGGCGAGCATTAATTGGAAGGGGATCTAGCCTCTGCTTGCCCCTTGTCTTAACCTTGTCGAAAGGGTGAGACAAACAAAGTCCAAAGCTCGTCTTTAGAAGGGACTTGCAAAAGGTTGTTCCGATATGATTTTTTTTTTGCACCAAGTCAAAGAATTTAGATTTATTTTCTATTCGCGCTTCCCAAATGATGAAAATATTGTGGGAGTTGAAAGTTCAGATTCATTTTCTATTTGCGCTTTACAAATGATGAAAATATTGTGGGAGTTAAAACTTCTAGAAAACTACGTGCGAGAGGTCGACCTTGTGTTTTGTCGATAAAGCGAATATATTAATATCGCGAAGATAACAATTACACACAATCTCTGCACCAATAAGATATTCAAAGATATCGAGGATGCACACAACCCAACAAAAAAAAGAATAAAAAAAGACTCATTCGTGGTGATGAAACATTCGCAATAGCAACACTCTAACCACGACTGAAGACAACACAAGAACTACAAAAGAGATTATCCAAAGGCAACGAACAATGCACACGCATCGTTGTCACCCACTCGAAGATCTTGGGTTTCACCCTCGAGAAAATTTGAGTTTCCAAAACTATGTGTAAGGGTATTTTACCCTTATTCATTATTTTGGTAACAATGACAACGTAGCTAGAGTAATCGAACTAATACATGCCTACAAGATTATTCTCAGGTATTAGTCTATCAGGCATAATGGTGTATTAATGGAACAACAAGGTGAAGGGAGACCCCCCACTTCGATGAAAAAGGGGAACATCAGTTTTCCCTCCGGCCGGCGTCTGGTGCGGAGGCACCGGGTGCTGCACCGGCTGGTCCGGCGCAGACCGACCCTGGCACCGGTGCACATCGGGCACATTCCAGGGTGATTGGCAAGGACGCCCGGTGCCCGCCCGGTCCCTCATCCGGTTTCTACCGGCTGGCCCGGCGCCCAGCCCGGTGGCACCGGCTCCTGCACCGGCCGGCCCATACACCAGTGCACACCGCAGCACTTCCAGGAGCTCGACGCGCCCGCTCGGTATAGGCCCGGCGGCTGCCGGCTCGGTCTGTGGCCCGACGGTACCGGGCGTGCCACCGGCCAGTCCGGCGCCTGGCCCAGCAGACCGGCCTCCTCGACTCACTGCTAAGCTGGACAAGTCCCTGATGTCTACGGGTACTTCTATTCTTGTAGACAGTGTTGGGCCTCCAAGAGCAGAGGTTTGTAGAACAGCAGCAAGTTTCCCTTAAGTGAATCACCCAAGGTTTATCGAACTCAGGGAGGTAGAGGTCAAAGATAGTCCTCTCAAGCAACCCCGCAATTAAGATACAAGAAGTCTCTTGTGTCCCCAACACACCTAATACACTTGTCGGATGTATAGGCGCACTAGTTCGGCGAAGAGATAGTAAAACACGGGTGGTATAGATGAATATGAGTGGTAATAACAATCTGAAATAAATATGGCAGCGAGTAAACATGCGAGTAGAACAGTAAGTAAGCGGTGTTTGCAGTATTGGAAACAAGGCCTAGGGATCATACTTTCACTAGTGGACACTCTCAACATTGATCACATAATAAATTAATAACTTCTCTCATTTGTGCTACATACACTCTTTTGTTGGATGACAAACACCATTCATTGTGTAGGGCTACAAGAGCTCCCTCAAGCCGGAGTTAACAAGCGCCACAACATTCAACATTCATATTTAAGTAACCTTAGAGCATAATAGATCTTTGCAAAATAGCCCGAGTACTAACATAGCATACACACTGTCATCATTACACTATGAAGGGGGAATAGATCACATCAATACTATCATAGTAATAATTAACTCCATAACCTACAAGAGATTATGATCATAGCCTACGACAAGAACCACACGATGCACACACTGTCACCATTACACGATGCAGAAATAGACTACTTTAATAACATCACATGAGTAGCACATAGACTAATAGCGATACAAAGCTCATCATATGGATCTCAACCATGCAAAGCAATTCATGAGATCATTGTATTGGAGTACAGAGAGAGATTAACCACATAGCTACCGGTATAGCCCTTAGCCTCGAGGGAGAACTACTCCCTCCTCATCATGGGAGCGGCAGCGTTGATGGAGATGGCGGTGGTGTCGATGGAGAAGCCTTCCGGGGGCACTTCCCCGTCCCGGCGGCGTGCCGGAACAGAGACTCCTGTCCCCCAGATCTTGGCTTCGCGATGGCGGCGTCTCTGGAACTTTTCTCGTATCGTGGCTTTTTCGTATCGAGGTTTTAGGTCAGGGAGGCTTAAATAGGCGAAGAGGCGGAGTCGGAAGGGTTCCGGGGGCCCACACGGTAGCCGGCGCCCCCTCTCGGCCGCGCCGCCATGGTGTGTGGGGCCCCAGGGCCTCCCCTCTGGTCCCTCTCAGGTGTTCTGGAAGCTTCGTGGAAATATAAGATGCTGGGCGTTGATTTCGTCCAATTCCGAGAATATTTCCTTACTAGGATTTCTGAAACCAAAAACAACAGAAAACGAGAAGCGGCACTTCGGCATCTCGTCAATAGGTTAGTTCCGGAAAATGCATCAAAACGATATAAAGTGTGAACAAAACATGTAGGTATTGTCATAAAACTAGCATGGAACATCAGAAATTATAGATACGTTTGAGACGTATCAAGCATCCCCAAGCTTAGTTCCTACTCGCCCTCGAGTAGGTAAACGATAACAACAATAATTTCTGAAGTGACATGCTACCATCATAATCTTGATCAACATTATTGTAAAGCATATGACATGAATGGAGTGATTCAAAGCAATAGATTGCTAACAAAAGATAATGAATAAACAATTGAATCATATAGAAAAACTTTTCATGAATAGTACTTTCAAGACAAGCATCAATAAGTCTTGCATAAGAGCTAACTCATAAGCAATAAATTCTAAGTAGAATGCATTGAAGCAACACAAAGGATGATTAAGCTTCAGCAATTGCTTTCAACTTGTAACATGTATATCTCATGGATATTTGTCAACATAGAGTAATATAACAAGTGCAATAAGTAAACATGTAAGAATCAATGCACACAGTTAACACAAGTGTTTGCTTCTAACATAGAAAGAAGTAGGTAAACTGACTCAACATAAAGTAAAATATTGGCCCTTCGCAGAGGGAAGCATGGATTACTATTTTTGTGCTAGAGCTTTTATTTCGAAAACATAGAACCAATTTTGTCAACGGTAGTAATAATTCATATGTGCTATGCATAATACTTCCTACAAGTTGCAAGTCTCATGCATAGAGTACTAATAGTGCTCGCACCTTGTCCTAATCAGCTCGGATAACACGGATTATCATTGCATGACATATGTTTCAACCAAGTGCCACAAAGGGGTACCTCTATGCCGCCTGTACAAAGGTCTAAGGAGAGAGCACGCATTGGATTTCTCGCTTTTGATCATTCTCAACTTAGACATCCATACCGGGACAACATAGACAACAGATAATGGACTCCTCTTTTAATGCTTAAGCATTCAACAACAGATAATATTCTCATAAGAGATTGAGGTTGTATGTCCAAACTGAAACTTCCACCATGATACATGGCTTTAGTTAGCAGCCCAATGTTCTTCTCTAACACATGCATACTCAAACCATTTGATCATGAAATCACACTTACTTCAGACAAGACGAACATGCATAGCATCTCACATGATATCCAACAAAGGTAAAAAGTTGATGGCGTCCCCGAAACATGGTTACCGCTCAACAAGCAACTTATAAGAAATAAGACACATAACTACATATTCATCACCACAATAGTTTTTAAGCTATTTGTCCCATGAGCTATATATTGCAAAGATAAAGGAATGAAATTTTAAAGGTAGCACTCAAGTAATTTACTTTGGAATGGCAAAAAAATACCACATAGTAGGTAGATATGGTGGACACAAATGGCATGGGTTTTGGCTCAAGGCGTTTGGATGCACGAGAAGCATTTCCTCTCAGTACAAGGTTTGGGCTAGCAAGGTTGTTTGAAGCAAACACAAGTATGAACAGGTACAACAAAACTTACACAAGAACATATTGCAAGCATTATAAGACTCTACACTGTCTTCCTTGTTGTTCAAACACTTTACCAGAAAATATCTAGACTTAGAGAGACCAATCATGCAAACCAAATTTTAACAAGCTCTACGGTAGTTCTCCATTAATAGATTAAACTACATGATGCAAGAGCTTAAACATGATATAATGAGAGCTCAAAACAATTGCCAAGTTTCAAGTTATTCCAGACCATATGAAACACTTTCTGATTCCAACAAAATAACAACAAGTGAAGCGATCAACTTTCGCCCTTGAACATTAAAAGTAAGAATGAAGAACACTAGTGTTCATATGAAAAAGCGGAGCGTGTCTCTCCCCCACATGAGCATGAATTTATTCAGAGAATGAAAATAACAAAACGAAAATAAAAGCACACAGACGCTCCAAGTAAAGTATATAAGATGTGACGGAATAAAAATATAGTTTCACTAGAAGTGACCTGATAAGTTGTCGATGAAGAAGGGGATGCCTTGGGCATCCCCAAGCTTAGATGCTTGAGTATTCTTAAAATATGCAGGGATGAACCACCGGGGCATCCCCAAGCTTAGACCTTTCACTCTTCTTGATCATAGTATATCATCCTCTTCTCTTGACCCTTGAAAATTTCCTCCACACCAAACTTCAAGCAAACTCATTAGAGGGTTAGTGCATAATAAAAATTCACATGTTCAGAGGTGACACAATCATTCTTAACACTTCTGGACATTGCACAAAGCTTCTGAAAGTTAATGGAACAAAGAAACTCATTCAACATAACAAAAGCGGCAATGCGAAATAAAAGGCAGAATCTGTCAAAACAGAACAGTCCGTAAAGACGAATTTTGCAGGGGCACTTAACTTGCTCAAATGGAAAAACTCAAAACTAATGAAAGTTGCGTACATATCTGAGGATCACGCACGTAAATTTGCAGCTTTTTCTGAGTTACCTACAGAGAGTTCTGCGCAAATTCGTGACAGGCAGCAAATCTGTTTCTGCGCAGTAATCCAAATCTAGTATCAACCTTACCATAGAGACTTTACTTGGCACAAAAACATGATAAGGAGAGGTTGTGCAGTGGTAACAACTCCAAGACTCAACAAAACAGTAGCAAAATAAACACATGGGTTATCTCCCAAGAAGTTCTTTCTTTATAGCCATTAAGATGGGCTCAGTAATTTTAATGAACTCTCGCAAGAAATAAGAGTTGAAGCAAAAGAGAGCATCAAGAAGCAAATTCAAAACTCATTTAAGCCTAACCCACTTCCTATGAAAAGGAATCTTGTACACAAATAAATTCATGAAGAACAAAGTGGCAAGCATAGAAAAGCAACATAAGTGCAATTTCAAGATTCTCAACATAAAGAGGGGAAACTTAATATTATTAAGATGCATATAACCATGTTTCCCTCTCTCATAATAACTTTCAGTAGCATCATGAACAAACTCAACAATATAACTATCACATAAAACATTCTTGTCATGAGCCACATGCATAAAATTATTACTCTCCACATAAGCATAATCAATTTTATTAGTTGTAGTGGGAGCAAATTCAACAAAGTAGCTATCATTATTATTCTCATCAAGTGTAGGAGGCATAGTATAATCATAATAAAATTTACTCTCCATAGTAGGCGGCACCAAAAGACCACTATCATTGTAATCATCATAAATAGGAGGCAAAGTATCATCAAAGAAAATTTTCTCCTCAATGCTTGGGGGACTAAAAATGTCATGCTCATCAAAACCAGCTTCCCCAAGCTTAGAATTTTCCATATCATTAGCAACAATGGTGTTCAAAGCGTTCATACTAATATCATTGCTACTAGCATGCAAATAAGATTTCATAGGTTTTTTAATTTTCGCAGCAAACAATCCATGTCTTAACTCAGGAAATAGATTAAGAAGCTCACTGTTATTTTCCATTATGTCTAACTAGTGAACAAGAAACAAAAAGTCGCAATTGCAGAGTCTAAAGGAGATAGCTTCGAGCACTTACAACGGCACCAGAAAATAACTTAGTTACCTGGGACCAGAGTATGAATGTCTTTTACCTTACCTCCCCGGCAACGGCGCCAGAAAATAGCTTGATGTCTACGGGTACTTCTATTCTTGTAGACAGTGTTGGGCCTCCAAGAGCAGAGGTTTGTAGAACAGCAGCAAGTTTCCCTTAAGTGAATCACCCAAGGTTTATCGAACTCAGGGAGGTAGAGGTCAAAGATAGTCCTCTCAAGCAACCCTGCAATTAAGATACAAGAAGTCTCTTGTGTCCCCAACACACCTAATACACTTGTCAGATGTATAGACGCACTAGTTCGGCGAGTAAAACACAGGTGGTATAGATGAATATGAGTGGTAATAACAATCTGAAATAAATATGGCAGCGAGTAAATATGCAGTAGAACAGTAAGTAAGCGGTGTTTGCAGTATTGGAAACAAGGCCTAGGGATCATACTTTCACTAGTGGACACTCTCAACATTGATCACATAATAAATTAATAACTTCTCTCATTTGTGCTACATACACTCTTTTGTTGGATGGCAAACACCATTCATTGTGTAGGGCTACAAGAGCTCCCTCAAGCCGGAGTTAACAAGCGCCACAACATTCAGCATTCATATTTAAGTAACCTTAGAGCATAATAGATCTTTGCAAAATAGCCCGAGTACTAACATAGCATACACACTGTCACCATTACACTATGAAGGGTGAATAGATCACATCAATACAGGGCCGGCCCTGACCCATGGCCACCATGGGCAACCGCCTGGGGCCCAGGCCAGAGGGGGGCCCAAGATGGCATCTTCTCTTTTATTATGTGCAGAAAAAATGTGGCAAATGCTCAATGAACATGCTTACTGAAAGAACTTCAACGATCAGGGCCTTTCTGTGGCCAACAAACATACCACGCAACCGATAGAACCGATCGGTCCATCGGGAGAAACGAGCGATCGACTGTTCGTCGCCTCGTCTGTCACAGGTGGCGCGGCTCCATCGCCAATCGGCAGCGTGTTTAGCTGCTTTTCAAGACTCGCCGACATGCACCCTGTTTAGTGTAAGTCCATGACTTAATCTGTCGTCCATTCCTTCATCTAATCCATAGTTTAATCCATCAACTAGGGTTACAATTTCATGTGAATTCCTTCACCATTAGCCACGGCTCGGCTCGGGAGCCGAAAAGAAATTGTTGTGCTGGTGCCTGGGCCGGCCGTGCTGCTCCATTGTTTGCTGTTGCCCTCAAATAATACTCCATTAGCGTTCTAGATTAAGGAGAGTTATGGAAACAATTTGGGTCAGAGAAGAGTACTTGAACTTGGATTGTTTCTCCCACATGGTTGTCTGACACATAGACGCTATGCGTATCAGTTTTTTTAAGGGTGGTATTAGTTCCTACAAGCCATATTTGTCAATCAAAATTTTCAATTTCCTCCTTTAAGGAATATATGCTAGAGTATATATTTGACGAAGATTCCTAATAAAGAAAACAAGAGTGTGAATTTTGATAATTGATCGCATAATAGTAATTGTGTCGCCACGCCACCATATTTTCATATAACTAAAACATCATCGTTGACAATGTTACCTGGCACGAACGAGGTTGCACAGTAGGTCGCCATGACAATGGATTATTTGCACGAGATCACTATCAACCACACAATTTAAGTGTCACTCACTATTGCGCACGAGTTCATCGCCGATAATATTGTATATGTTGCAATGTACGGGTATTATGATAGTGTTTATATACCTAGTTATACGGATATATAAAGGGGCCTTTTTGTCGACTTCGCCCCAGGGCCCCGAAAATTATAGAGCCGGCCCCTGCATCAATACTATCATAGTAATAATTAACTCCATAACCTACAAGAAATTATGATCATAGCCTACGACAAGAACCACACGATGCACACACTGTCACCATTACACCATGCAGGAGGAATAGACTACTTTAATAACATCACATGAGTAGCACATAGACTAATAGCGATACAAAGCTCATCATATGGATCTCAATCATGCAAAGCAATTCATGAGATCATTGTATTGGAGTACGAGAGAGAGATTAACCACATAGCTACCGGTACAACCCTTAGCCTCGAGGGAGAACTACTCCCTCCTCATCATGGGAGCAAGCAGCGTTGATGGAGATGGCGGTGGTGTCGATGGAGAAGCCTTCCGGGGGCACTTCCCCGTCCCGGCGGCGTGCCGGAACAGAGACTCCTGTCCCCCAGATCTTGGCTTCGCGATGGCGGCGGCTCTGGAACTTTTCTCGTATCGTGGCTTTTTCGTATCGAGGTTTTAGGTCAGGGAGGCTTAAATAGGCGAAGAGGCGGAGTCGGAAGGGTTCTGGGGGGCCCACACAGTAGCCCGGCGCGCCCCCCCTCTGGCCGCGCCGCCATGGTGTGTGGGGCCCCTGGGCCTCCCCTCTGGTCCCTCTTCGGTGTTCTGGAAGCTTCGTGGAAATATAAGATGCTGGGCGTTGATTTTGTCCAATTCCGAGAATATTTCCTTACTAGGATTTCTGAAACCAAAAACAGCAGAAAACAGGAACTGGCACTTCGACATCTCGTCAATAGGTTAGTTCCGGAAAATGCATCAAAACGATATAAAGTGTGAACAAAACATGTAGGTATTGTCATAAAACTAGCATGGAACATCAGAAATTATAGATACGTTTGAGACGTATCAGTCCCCAACGGTTGGATTTCAAGTGAAGCTATATATACACCTTCTCCTAGTTCAGAACCGTCAGGCACTACACTACAACTTGTTCTTGAGCTCTCTCTCTCTCTCTCTCTCTCTCTCTCTCTCTCACTCCATTGTTAGAAACACCAAAAGCCTCAGATCTCCCTCCTCCTCCACCCAAACTCAAATCCCTCCGAGAAAAAGCTAGAGGAGGTCTTGATCTATAGTTCCACCGAGCCAAATCTTGTTCCCCCTTGTATTCTTCGAGATACCTGCTCTCTAGGGTTTCTTGGAAACCCTAGGTGGGCAAAAGCGTCCGGAAGCATCCGGGCTGTGGATTTGCTCCTGACAAGGTTGTGAATTGGAGGCTGCCTCAAAGTCTACCATAAGTGAAAGAGCTATTCCTTCGTGGGATAGGCTTGGAGAAGAAGGTGAGCCTTCGTGGCGTTGGGAAATCCTTCGTGGCATCCCACCTCTCCAAACGTGATGTAACTTCCTGCAAAGGAAGGGAACACGGGAATACATTTTCGTCTCCGCGTGCTTTCGATTATTCCTAATCGAACTCTTTACTTGTGTTATATATCCTGTGAGAGCCTTCGGGCTTGAGATACTTGTATTATCATCTAGGGTGCCTCACCTAGTTTGCATTAGGCTCACCTTTATATTCCGCAAAGCCTAATATTGCAAAGAAAGAATTAAAACTTGTGAAACCTATTCACCCCCTCTCTAGGTTTACCATCTCTGAACTTACACTATGCCTTGAACAAGACCGTTGCCAGGTGCAACCAATGAACCTTTGGGTTTCACCGTGGAAACCGTCACTTGGTACTCGAGGAGCAACACCAAAACTGTAGTCCACTTGTGTTGCCACCCCCTCTTGCCAAGAATGCTACTACACATTCTTGAAACACCGACAGACGGGAAGAACTTGTGCCGCATAGTGTTCATCGCAACCAATACACCTCTCTACCATTACAAACCTCCGATTGCAGCCACCATGACTTTCTCCACATCTTTCAATTTCATGGAAATCAATAATTAGACATGTCCCATGGCATCGAAAAGCTTCTTCACGCCACGCCCTCATGAAGCCTCGCTAACCGATAAGGGCGTGCAAGATCGGATCGATTCCGATCTAGATCTCTAGTGACACCATGTGCCAAACTATGGAAATTTCTAAAAGGAAGAACGAAACTCGTCGGCGTCCAGATCGAGGAAGTCTTCATGAATAAGGTCGGTGGCTTGACGCTCGAAGAGCAGAGCCAAACTACCTTTATTCAGAATTCATGCACCAGCAGCCCCCACGCCGCCAGCCGGCTCCCAGTGAGACCGGTCGCCATGATACCCCGCGCCAGCATTCGTAGGCTATGCCAGCAGCGAAGACGGTAGTGTTAGATCCCGCCAGGCCAACGGCTCTCACTGTGGCAATATGGAGGCAGCGGTGAAGTTCGTCCATGCCGACCAAGGGTTTTCCATCGCAATGAGGGATTCCCTAAAGCCAACGAGCCCCAACCCTAACCCTAAACCCTAACCCTAACCCTAAGCCCCAACCATGCGCCTCCATCGCCAGATCGTTACCGCCAAGGAGAACCTTCGCCACCAACCTGACGCAGGGACGCTTCCCTAGTCTCCGCGCATCGACGATCCGGTCGATGCTGCCCCAGCAGCTCCTACGGTCGCCTCAAATGCCCTCCATCCCTAGACTGCCTTTGGCAGCGGCGACGAGGTGAGCCGGAGATGGGGAAGACTTCTTGGTGGCGTGCGCATAGCCCCCGGTGTCACCCTGCGGTGCGACACGGAGGGTTTTGTTTCTCTGTTCTCCTTATACGTTTTACTTTTTCCTTGTGTCTTTCTTCACTAGAGCCGTGAGTTGCTTAAAAGCCTCTCTTTGACGTACCCTGCATAGTAGATGCCATTGCCCATTGGCAAAGAGCTTCCACGTGAGAGGGTCTCGACTCTCGAGAGTCGGGCAAGAGATAGAACTGGTGAATGCAAGCCTAGAAGCGGATGAATTCATGGAGGATGGTGGACGATATGATCATGCTCTGAAGGGCGTTAATACAAGCGTTACTAGACAAACCGGCGAAGATAGAGCCTTTTTTCTTCTATATGAGAGATTTGACGCCAACTACTTGAAAACCAAATTAATATGCTCACCTGAAAAAAAGCTAACACCATTATGACGTTGCATACAAATTGCTATATCATGTTGGAGTATCTATCCTGAGTTAGTGCATTGCTAACTGGCAACCCGTACGCCCGCTATTGTGCCACCTCTCTAAATGCCGAAATCTATGGCGCCAGGCTGAGTATGGAGGGGTGGGCGTAGACTCCGTTGAGCCAGCCATCGGCGATGAACTTGTTGGCGGCCTCGGTGTAGTGGACGCCGTCCCAGAAGAGGTGAGTGGACGGATCACTGCAGGCGGTC
Organism: Lolium rigidum; assembly: GCF_022539505.1. Classification (NCBI taxonomy): domain Eukaryota; kingdom Viridiplantae; phylum Streptophyta; class Magnoliopsida; order Poales; family Poaceae; genus Lolium; species Lolium rigidum. The sequence goes on along the minus strand of NC_061511.1, from coordinate 4,380,758 downwards.
GCGCCGGGCAATCCGCACGCCGCTCCCTCCGGGTTGTAGTTGTACCGTCCACCTCCGCCACAGCAGGCTTTAAGGAGATCCTCGGCGAACCCTGCAAACCAAGCAAAATGTTACACGGTTATGCCATGTCATGTCAATTAGTTAATGCTTACAGAGTTGACCCCAACTCAACAAAAATCTGAAGTGGTAGCCATGGTCGCAGCTTCTCGATCAAAAAGCCAAACGAATCTTGTTTGACACGAAGTACTAGAGTGTAGATGCTGCAAGCTTTCATTTCCAGCCGGACATTACGTGTGTTAAGGCGTCCAGCTGATCAAGATTCCAAATCTTCGAAACTAGCAAAGATCGTTATGGTGCGCAAGTGCAGCTACTTCAAAATTTGCTTTTGGTCGCATCAACAAGTTTGACTTTGTTAAATAAACAATGTAGTAATGCAGAGTGTGTTTCTGCATTCGTGGTGAGGTCCCATAACAAAAAAGCAAGAATCTGATTGTTTTTGTACTTATAATATTTACTCTGTTCATAAAAAGATGTCACAAATTTAACTAAATCTAAATGCATCTAGACACTTTTTAATATATAGGTACATTCAAATATAGATAAATCTTCGACACGTCTGTATGGATGGGGGGAGTATAATCCTTGAGACTCTTACCCGTACATTTGTATTGTTATGATGCAACTATTGCAATAAATGTCCACAAAAGAAACACAAATTTCATACTATTTGTTTTATTCCGTATGATCGGCGTGCCAACTTCTGCAGCCGTAAGGGATGACACGATGCATATGGCCACGGTACCTCTTATTTGTCTTGACTCGCGTGTAAACACAACATCAAGGGGTGCCGTTCGCTTCAGTTACCGTCCCCGCCACATGATGAGGTTTGCATGATCGATATGTGGTGTACCCATCTCAATAGAAGATACATGAGAAGGATTGTACGGATTCTGACTCTAGGTTTCAGGTACATCTAGAATAATCCGGCCTCTAGTGGGTGGGAGAACTTGAGGGAGACCATGGCGAAGGAGGTTATTAGGTTTCAAGTAATGAGAGGTGGTGGGAAGTGGAACAACGAAATCAGGATAGGAGAAATGTACAACAATGTCATCTTTCTATTTTATTTTCTTTCTTTATTTAGCTATCCGGATTGTCACTAGACCGCAGAGCAGCAGAGTTTACTTGCATAGCAAGCAATTTATTGATTCGTGAAAACTTAAATAATTGTAATTTACACTAAAATTTTATATTTTGTAGAAGAAAACCATATTATTATGTTAACATGTCTAGTCTTTTGTTATCTATATTGCATAGTTGGTCATAAAGAGATGTTTGTAAATTACAACTCTTTAGTATTACAAGTCTTCAAACAAATGTGTGTTGTCTTAAAGTTCAACTACAATAAAATTTCTTTCATGAGTAATTTTTTAACAATTCAGGTGACGCTAGAATTAGTGACAACGCTCCAAAATTCCTTCAAATATTCTACTAGGAGTGGCATGTAATGTAAAGCTATGTATATTCAACACATGAACCAAATAAAATACACTTGGAAAAACTATCATGAACATAAGTAGGGAGTGATTCTAATTTTTGTGATATCATTTGACATCCTGGTCATCGAGCGAGCCTCGCCACTGCTTAACAAATATCTTATTATCAGTTTCTAGTACATATGACTAGGTGATCATATTCATTCAAACTTCTAGAGTGTAAACTGAACAATTGAGATGCTTGCTTATAAGTTTTTCCATGGTCAAATGTACCTTACTAGTTACAATGGGTTCAATACACATGGGCAGTATGAACTAATAATCAGAAATCACTCATGGTAGACTATATTGTGCTATATGCATATTTGTGTGATCATTTCTCAGCCGACTGAAAAATAATTTATTTATGTCCTCAAATCTCAGTTGCAGAGTTGCATTTTCATTCCATTGGTTAGGCTCGGGACCTGATATTGTTAATATGTTCCTAAAGCAAGACCGTCTTGTAACCCTTGACGAGTAATAAAGCTCATTTTTACCCGCAAAAAGAAAGAAGCAAATCTAACGGTTTGGATAATTTTTCTCAGTTGCATTTTCATTTGCAATTGAAAAAACCTCAGTTGCTACTCCACTTGCAAATGAGAAAAATCTAGATACAACTCAACTTGCAACTCATATGCATAAATCACGATGCAATTAAATGATGTAGAACTTGACTGAGCATAAACTTAGTTCTCAGCTAGCTGATGAATTAGCAAATCCCATAGTACGGACGAAACTCTCAGTAAGGCAAGGTAGGGCAACCGCCCTACCTTGATTTTGGTGAATACAGTTAGACACACATGTTTTTTCTGAAAAGTTTGAGTGGTCATACATCGAAAACGAATTCCTATGAAAAAGTTAAGCTTGTTTCAGTGAATAGTGCACAAAATCTATTACAACCCAAAAACATAGACTATTTACCTCAAAAAAATAGACTAATATTCTAGGTTCAATGTGAATAACATTGTCTGTATTACAAACATTTATCGTTGGCTAGATCTTAGTATATACAAGATTAGCTCTAGTTATTCATTATTATCTCGCATAATTGGAGAATTTAGAGATTTCTAGATATTTGAAAGGCACGTGGTACTTTCTCCGACCCATTAAGATGGCATTGGTTTTACCCGTGGCGGCATCAACAACTAAAAGCAAATTCCCAACAACAAAGATAATCAAGACAGAGTTGCACATCGAACGAGGGGTTATCAAACTTGATTGTTTAAATTACATTAGATTTTTTTACAAAAGTGGTAAGTTTTGTCATTGAGTTGGCATTATTGTTATGTTTTTTAGGTTTTACTTATCATTAAATGTGTTTTTATTTTTGGTATTTGCATCATTTAAGGTTCGTCCTATCTCAGATTTTCTTTTTCCTCCTTTGCCACTATCCCATAGGCCTATAGCTATTCTGATCTTGATCGATTCATATTGAAGATTCTAGAAATAATGAAATGAACAAGATGAAAGGAATTGACTATATGCATCAATCGATCCAAAGGACAAAGCTTCTTTCCTTTTTCCAAAAAAATAACAAGATCGAAGGAATGGACTTGTAGAGAAAACTTACCGAGCTTTCCTGGGCGCCGAATGAGCCGCGCCACGGGCTTGTGGTAGTCGGCGTACACGATCGTGATCTCTGGGTACTTTCCACGCATGCGCCTCACGGTCTCCTGCAGCATCCAGTTGTGATACTGCGAGAGGCCGTTGAGCCGCCGCAGGCATCCCGTCCGGCGGTCGTACTCCGTCGCGTTCCCCGCCGCGCCGTATTTGGCCAGCGCCATGGGCACGCACCCCATCGGCGGCGTCCCCGTCACCACCACGTACCTAGCTCCATCCTCCACCAGCCTCTGCATGTACAGACACGCATCACAGTGTTAAGCATAAGAACGAGTGTGTCAGGCGAGCAAACGGATTCAGGGCGACATGTGTTACCTCAACGCCTCGGATAATGGCTTGCACGACGTCCGGAACGAAGGCCTTGGCCTCCTGGATGCTCTTCCCGCCGGAGAGGATGTAGCAGTAGTCGGTCAGGCCGAACTCGCCGACGACGAACAGGGACCTCGCGAGGTGCTCCCTGCATTCCGAGGTGGAATTGCAGACGGGCGTCTGCCCCCTCAGGAGCATCCGGAACCACGCGATCTGCGCGCGCAGGGAGCTCCGGGACGGCGGCACGCTCCGTGAGTTGTTCCGGAGAAAGAACCCGGCGTCCAGCGCCGTGCCGCCCACGATGGCGAAGTTTGCTCCCTGGCTGAAGTTCTGAGGCACCTCCTTGGACAGGAACGGCGGAAGGAGAGGGAGCTCCAGCGCCTCCGCTGCGCATGCGCAAAGAACAAGTTAACAGGAACGCGCATTAGTAAGCATTCAGCGGTATTGCAGTTTGACATGTAGCATTGGTTTTGCCATGTAGTAGCATGTAACGTACCTATGAAGTCGATGATGAGGCGGCCGTCGGAAGGCCGGCCGGTGGGGTGACGGAAGAATGTTTCGCCGTATGGGGAGTTGTTGAAAGGGACGGAGGGGAAGCCGGCGGACTGGAGGACGAAGTTGCCCGTGTCGGAGTAGGAGCTGCCGAAGCTGAAGATGGAATGGAACCGCGGCGCCTGCACGCCCGTCTCAGGGCCGGCTGAGGCGCCCGTGTTATGCAGGAGGCACGAGACGAGGACGACGGCGAGCGACAGCGGCGGCGGCTTCATGAGCGGATCAGGTGGAGACGAGGTACTGTGCGGAGCTAAAGGTTCCTCGCGGACGCGGCGTGGCGTAAGGTATAGGAGGAGTAACTCGATCGAAAGTGTACACGGTTAGGCTGCCATTGTGGGAACGGGGCACTTCCAAGTTGGAAATGTTGGGGTTGACTTTGAATAACTGGATGCAAACTTTGCTAATGTACTCAAGGTTTTTTTTTTCTCGGTTGCAAAAAGATAACCTGGTCGGTTCTCAGAAATACCGTTGAAGATATGTCAAATGAATTTATAAATTTATCCAAATTTAATATAAATAAATTAATTTAAGCAAACTTTATAAATACCGGTATAATTCACATGTATAAAGTTTTCTAACTATCCGCCGAAGAAAAGACCTGAATGTTCTACGCCCTCGTGAAGTCTAATTTATAACTACTTTAGCGCATCATAATTGTTGCTTCTTTCCTTTCCTCGGTCGTCTGCGGTGCAATCCACACCGGGAAGTCATAGGGTACTACGGACAATGCACCGGTAGATTTTGGGAGAAATCGCTCCCTCTCGCACCTCTAGATTTCAGGCGAAATCCTCCTCTTGCAATAGTCACCCACGCAGCAAAAAAGATCCATAATTCAATATTGCCGCAATGTTTTTCACGTGAGGTGGATCAGTAACATGCAAAAAGCATCGTAACATTTAAAAAACAACAACGCAACAAAAAATGGGTATACAATTGAAGCAAATCTCCAAAAGATGCAACAAAGTCACCAACAAAAAGTCAAAACACACATGCATCATGTGCTTCCAATGTTTACAACACCATAAAAAACACGTGCAACATACGCTAAGAGTAACCGCAACAACTCTTGCGTGTGTTCATAGAAAAATATGTGGAGGCTGCAAAATGTCAAAAGGATGTAGGCATCATAAAAAATCAACAAATTACTAACCTTGATTTGGACCACTGATTGTGTGCATGGGCTCACTGACAACAAACTCGGCTCTCCAGAACATCGCCGGTGCTAGATCCGGCAAGCCCGAACATATTCCCATAGCTCCATGTGCCCTTCGAGGATATCGACGACATGGAGGGTGTGCTCCACTGATAATTCCCAAGAGCGGGGAATCACTATAGCACAATTCGATAAGTATTTGAGTGTTGAAATCACGAGGAGCTAAAGTTAAACTACATAAATATATTTTCTAAATCCCTATAACCCACTTATACGGCACTTCGTGAAATGCAATAAAGTAAAATATGAAAGATTTTCATTTGTTGATACTATTATCTAGAAAGCTATAAACTAAAACAACTAAGTACTACAAATAGAGATGCAAGGGAGATTATGCAAGGTTAAGTGGGTGAAGGTAACTCAAAAGAGCAAACGTTCAAGGCATATGTTTTTTTTCATTTGTTTTGAATGTCACAGTTAGTGAAGCACATGTTTTTACCAGCATGCATAAGTACTAAATACCGTGAAGCATAAAGAACTTGATGATTAAACCCTAGGCCTAGAACCTAGCTCGCAATTGGTTAATTAAGAAAATGTGCCTAGCATCAACGGACCTACGCATCCCATCTAACTTTTATAAAAAAGAGTCTATTTTATATTCTATAGAGGAGCCATAAATAGTGCAACCACAGACACAAGAAAATACTATTGGAGATATGCCCGAGAGGAAATAATAATGTAGTTATTGTTATATCTTAGTGTTCATGATACATGTTTATATCACATGCTATAATTGTATTAAGTGGAAATATTGATACATGTGTGTTGTGTAAACAACCATAGTCCCTAGTAAGCCTCTCATTTAACTAGCTTGTTGATTAATAGATAATTATAGTTTCCTAATCATGAAAATTGGATGTTATTAATAACAAGATCATATCATTATCTGAATGATGTGATGGACAAACACCCATAGTAAGCATAGCATAAGACCAAGTCATTAAGTTCATTTTGCTATAAGCTTTCAATACATAGTAACCTAATCCTTTGACCATGAGATCGTGTAAATCATTTACACCGGATCAATACTTTGATTACATCAAACGTCACATCATAAATGGATGGTTGTAAAGATGGGATTAAGTATTTGGAAAGTATGATTTGAAGCGCATGGATCAAAAGTGGGATTTGTCCATCCCGATGACGGATAGATATACTCTGGACCCTCTCTATGGAATGTCATTCAATTAGCTTGCAAGCATGTGACTAGGTCACAAGGGATAACATATCACGGTACGATTAAAGAGTACTTATCGATAACGAGGTTGAACTAGGTATAGAGATACCAATAATCGAACCTCGGATACGTAAAGTATCGTGCGACAAAGGCAATCGATATCGTATGTTAATGGTTCATTTGATCATGAAGTCATCGTTGAATGTGTGAGAGCCATTATGGATCTCCAGGTCCCGCTATTGGTTATTGATCGGAGAGGGGTCTCGATCATGTCTGCATAGTTCACGGACCGTAGTGTGACACACTTAAGGTTCGATGTTGTTTAGTAGATATGGAATATGAGATGGAGACCGAATATTGTTCGGAGTCTCGGATGGGATCCAGGACAACACGAGGAGGTCCGGATGGTCCGGAGGCAAGTTATGTTTCTGAATTGTTCTGGAAGAATTCTGCTATTTTGTAATCCAGAAAAGTTGTTCTGGAAATATTCTCGGAAATTGACGAAACAAAAATAGAAGTTCTTATTTTTCTGTCACGCAGACGGAGTCCAAAGGGGAGACGCAAAAAGCCCGGGAGGGTGCCAGACCACACCTAGGCGCGGTCCCACCCCAGGCCGCGCATAGGCATGGTCTGGGCCCACCAAGCGCCGGCCCTAGATGGGTTTTGGGAAACCCTAACCCTACCCCCCACTATATAAAGAGGGTTGGGTTGGCCGGCCATAGCTAATCTGTATGCAACCCTAATTTGCCACCTCTCCTCCCTCCCAGTTTCTCCTGCTTCGGCTCAGGCGAAGCCCTACAAGAATTCTCCTCCACCACCACCACTACGCCGTCGTGCTGCTGGGATTCTGAGGGGGTCTACTCCTCCGCTGCCCGCTGGAACGGGGAGAGGAAGGACTTCATCGACACCGTACGCTGGGATTAGTGCTGCTAGATTGCAGCACCAGAACGATCATCTACATCAATCACGAGATCTAATCTCGTTGAGGCTTTGGATCTTCGAGGGTTAGTCTCTCTTCTATCTCGTTGCTCCGATCTCATAGTAAGGAAATATTCTCGAATTGGACGAAATCAACGCCCGGGGCCTATTTTTGCCGAAGCCCGAAGACCGAAAGGGAGGCGATGGGGCCGGGGCCGCCACACTAGGGCGGCGCGGCCAAGGGGGGCCTGCGCGGCCCTAGTGCGGGGGCCCCCCGTGACGCCCTTTGACCTACCCTTCCGCCTACTTAAAGCCTCTGTCGCGAAACCCCCTGTACCGAGAGCCACGATACGGAAAACATTACTGAGAGGCCGCCGCCGCCAATCCCATCTCGGGGGATTCAGGAGATCGCCTCCGGTACCCTGCCGGAGAGGGGAATCATCACCGGAGGGGCTCTACATCATCATGCCCGCCTCCGGATTGATGCGTGAGTAGTTCATCCTTGGACTATGGGTCCATAGCAGTAGCTAGATGGTTGTCTTCTCCGCTTGTGCTTTCATTGTTATAGATCTTGTGAGCTGCCTAACATGATCAAGATCATCTATTTGTAATGCTACATGTTGTGTTTGATGAGATCCGATGAATAGAGAATACTATGTTAAGTTGATTATCAATCTATCATATATGTGTTGTTTATGTTCTTGCATGCTCTCCGTTGCTAGTAGAGGCTCTGGCCAAGTCGATACTTGTAACTCCAAGAGGGAGTAATTATGCTCGATAGTGGGTTCATGCCTCCATTAAATCCAGGACGTTGACAAAAGTTCTAAGGTTGTGGATGTGCTATTGCTACTAGGGATAAAACATTGATGCTTTGTCTAAGGATATTTGTGTTGATCACATTACGCACCATACTTAATGCAATTATCTGTTGTTCGCAACTTAATACTGGAAGGGGTTCGGATGATAACCTGAAGGTGGATTATTTAGGCATAGATGCATGCTGGATAGCGGTCTATGAACTTTGTCGTAATGCCCTAATTAAATCACATAGTAATCATCGTTGATATGTATTGAATCTTTATTTTTCAATTGCTCACCTGTAATTTGTTCACCCAGCATGTTAGTTATCTTATTGGAGAGACACCACTAGTGAACTGTGGACCCCGGTCCATTCCTTTACATCTGAATACATTCTACTGCTTTTACTGTTCTTTGCAAACAAACACCATCTTCCACTCGATACGTTTAATCCTTTGTTTTCAGCAAGCCGGTGAGATTGACAACCTCACTCGTTACGTTGGGGCAAAGTACTTTGATTGTGTTGTGCAGGTTCCACGTTGGCGCCGGTTTCACCGGTGTTGCGCCGCACTACATTCCTCCACCAACAACCTTCACGTGCTTCTTGGCTCCTACCGGTTCGATAACCTTGGTTTCTTACCGAGGGAAAACTTACTCGCTGTGCGCATCACACCTTCCTCTTGAGGTTCCCAACGGACGTGTTGACTACACGCCGGCAAGACTTTTCTCGGCGCCGTTGCCGGGGAGATCAAGACACGCTGCAAGGGGAGTCTCCACTTCCAATCTCTTTACTTTGTTTTTGTCTTGCTTTATTTTATTTACCACTTTGTTTGCTGCACTTAAACAATACACAAAAAAATTAGTTGCTAGTTTTACTTTATTTACTGTCTTGTTCTCTATATCAAAAACACAAAAAAATTAGTTACTTGTCTTTACTTTATTTGCTTAGTTTATTTTACTACTGTTATAATGGGTACTCCTGAAAATACTAAGTTGTGTGATTTCACTAGCACAAATAATAATGATTTTATATGTACTCCTATTGCTCCACCCTGCTACTACAGCAGAATTCTATGAAATTAAACCTGCTTTCTGAATCTTGTTATGAGAGAGCAATTTTCTGGTGTTAGTACCGATGATGTCTGCTGCCCATCTTAATAATTTTGTTGAACTTTGTGAAATGCAAAAGTATAAGGATATACATGGTGATATTATAAAACTGAAATTGTTTCCTTTCTCATTAAGAGGAAGAGCTAAAGATTGGTTGCTATCTTTGCCTAAGAATAGTATTGATTCATGGACTAAATGCAAAGATGCTTTTATTAGTAAATATTATCCTCCTGCTAAGATTATATCTTTGAGAAGTAGCATAATGAATTTTAAACAATTTGATAATGAACATGTTGCTCAAGCATGGGAGAGAATGAAATCTTTGGTAAAGAATTGCCCAACCCATGGACTGACTACTTGGATGATCATCCAAACCTTTTATGCAGGATTGAATTTTTCCTCGAGGAACCTATTGGATTCAGCTGCTGGAGGTACTTTTATGTCCATCACCTTGGGCGCCACGACTAAATTACTTGATGATATGATGATCAATTACTCTGAATGGCACACTGAAAGAACTCCTCAAGGTAAGAAGGTAAATTCTGTTGAAGAAACCTCTTCTTTGGGTGATAAGATTGATGCTATTATGTCTATGCTTGCAAATGGTAGATCTCATATTGATCCTAATAATGTTCCTTTAGCTTCATTGGTTGCTCAAGAAGAAAATGTTGATGTGAATTTCATTAAGAACAATAATTTCAACAACAATGCTTATAGGAATAATTATGGTAACAACAACTTTAGGCCATATCCTTCTAATAATGGTAATGGTTATGGTAATTCTTATGGTAATTCTTACAATAATAATAAGAGTGTACCCTCTGGTCTTGAAGTGATGCTTAAAGAATTTATTAGTACACAAACTGCTTTCAATAAAACCGTTGAAGAAAATCTTAGTAAAATTGATATTCTTGCTTCTAAGGTTGATAGTCTTGCTCTTGATGTTGATCTTTTAAAATTAAAAGTTATGCCTGAGAAAGTTGAAGATGCTAGGTTTGCTAAAACAAATGCCATCCAAGTTAGAATTAATGATAATATTAGAATGTTGGCTGAATTGCATGCTAGGTGGGATAGAGAAGAAAAAGAAAAACTTGCTAAAGAAAATAATGTAGCTAAAGTATGGACTATTACCACCACTAGTAATGTTGATTCTTCACATGTTGCTGCACCTCCTACTATTAATGGTAAAATAATTGGTGTTGGCAATGTTTCTACTCCTAGTGCAAAGCGCACAAAACTGCCTGAAACTGCTGTTTGTGATAAAACTGCTGAAATTGTTCAAGATATTGGTGACAATGATTCCATTGCTGTAGAACATAATGGTTTAGACTTTGATGATTGTCATATTACTGAAGTTATAAAATTCTTACAAAAACTTGCTAGAAGTCCCAATGCTAGTGCTATAAATTTAGCCTTTACAAAACATATTACAAATGCTCTCATTAAAGCTAGGGAAGAGAAATTAAGACTTGAAGCTTCTATTCCTAGGAAGTTAGAAGATGGTTGGGAACCCATCATTAAAATGAAATTCAATGACTTTGAGTGTAATTCTTTATGTGATCTTGGTGCAAGTATTTCCGTTATGCCTAAAAAGATTTATGATATGCTTGACTTGCCACCATTGAAGAATTGTTATTTGGATGTTAATCTTGCCGATAATGTTAAAAAGAAACCTTTGGGGAGGATTGATAATGTGCGCATTACGGTTAACAATAACCTTGTCCCCGTTGATTTTGTTGTCTTGGATATCGAATGCAATGCATCTTGTCCTATTGTGTTGGGAAGACCTTTTCTTCGAACCGTTGGTGCTGTTATTGATATGAAGGAAGGTAATATTAAATATCAATTTCCTCTCAAGAAAGGTATGGAACACTTCCCTAGAAAGAGAATGAAGTTGCCTTTTGATTCTATTATTAGAACAAGCTATGATGTTGATGCTTCTTCTCTTGATGTTACTTGATATGCACTTTCTGCGCCTAGCTGAAAGGCGTTAAAGAAAAGCACTTCTTGGGAGATAACCCATGTGTTTATTTTACTACAGCAATTTTTGTTTTGTTGAGTCTTGGATGTTGTTTACTACTGTAGCAACCTCTCCTTATCATGTTTTTGTGCCAAGTAAAGTTTCTATGTTAAAGTTGATGTTATATTTGGGATCGCTGTGTAGAAACAGCATTGTTGTCTGTCACGAATTCTGGCATAAGTCTCTGTAAAAAATTCGAAAAAATCTGCAAATTTACGAGCGTGATCCTCAGATATTTACGCAACTTTCATTAGTTTTGAGTTTTTCCATTTGAGCAAGTTAAGTGCCCAGTCCAGATGCATCTTTACGGACTGTTCTGTTTTTGACAGATTCTGTCTTTTATTTCGCATTGCCGCTTTTGCTATGTTGAATGAGTTTCTTTGTCCTATTAACTTTCAGAAGCTATGTGCAATGTCCAGAAGTGTTAAGAATGATTGTGTCACCTCTGAATATATGAATTTGTGGTTATGCACTAACCCTCTCATGAGTTTGCTTGAAGTTTGTGTGAAGGAAGTTTTCAAGGGTCAAGAGAAGTGGATGATATACTATGATCAAGAAGAGTGAAAGGTCTAAGCTTGGGGATGCCCCGGTGGTTCATCCCTGCGTATTTTAAGAAGACTCAAGCATCTAAGCTTGGGGATGCCCAAGGCATCCCCTTCTTCATCGACAACATTATCGGGTCACTTCTAGTGAAACTATATTTTTATTCCGTCACATTCTTATGTTCTTTACTTGGAGCGTCGGTTTGTTTTTATTTTTGTTTTGTTTTGAATAAAGTTGGATCTCGCCATTCTTATATTGGAGATATTACGCTCCGCTTTTTCTTATGGAACACTTGTGTTCTTAATTGTGCTTTAATGTTCATGGCGAAAGCTTATTGCTTCGTTAAATTGCTATATGGTTGGAATTGGAAAATGATGCATATGGTTTGGAAATTTGGCAATTGTTTGAGCTCTCATAGATCATGTTTAAGCTCTTGCATCATCTAGTTTAATCTATTAATGAAGAACTACTGTAGAGCTTGTTTAATTTGGTTTGCATGATTGTTCTCTCTAAGTCTAGATATTTTCGGGTAAAGTGTTTGAACAACAAGGAAGACAATGTAGAGCCTTATAATATTTGCAATATGTTCTTGTGTGAGTTTTGCTGTACCTGTTCATACTTGTGTTTGCTTCAAACAACCTTGCTAGCCCAAACCTTGTACTGAGAGGAAATGCTTCTCGTCCATCCAAACACCTTGAGCCAAACACCATGCCATTTGTGTCCACCATATCTACCTGCTATGTGGTATTTTCCAGCCATTCCAAAGTAAATTACTTGAGTGCTACCTTAATTTAAATTTCATTCCTCTACCTTTACAATATATAGCTCATGGGACAAATAGCTTAAAAACTATTGTGGTGATGAATATGTAGTTATGTGTCTTAATTCTTATAAGTTGCTTGTTGAGCGATAACCATGTTTTCTGGGGACGCCATCAACTTTATCTTTGTTGGATATCATGTGAGATGCTATGCATGTTCGTCTTGTCTGAAGTAGTGAATTTCATGATCAAATGGTTTGAGTATGCATATGTTAGAGAAGAACATTGGGCCGCTAACTAAAGCCATGTATCATGGTGGAAGTTTCAGTTTGGACATACAACCTCAATCTCTTATGAGAATATTAACTATTGTTGAATGCTTAAGCATTAAAAGAGGAGTCCATTATCTCGTTGTCTATGTTGTCCCGGTATGGATGTCTAAGTTGAGAATAATCAAAAGCGAGAAATCCAATGCGTGCTTTCTCCTTAGACCTTTGTACAAGCAGCATAGAGGTACCCCTTTGTGACACTTGGTTGAAGCATTTGTTATGCGATGAGAATCCGTGTTTTCCGAGATAGTAGGACAAGGTGCGAGCACTATTGGTACTCTATGCATGAGACATGCAACTTGTAGGAAGTATTATGCATAGCACATATGAATTATTACTACCGTTGACAAAATTGTTTCTATGTTTTCAAAACAAAAAAGCTCTAGCACAAAAATAGTAATCAATGCTTCCCTCTGCGAAGGGCCAATCTTTTACTTTATCTTTGAGTCAGTTTACCCATTCTTTCTATCTTAGAAGCAAACACTTGTGTTAACTGTGTGCATTGATTCTTACATGTTTACTTATTGCACCTGTTATATTACTCTATGTTGACAAATATCCATGAGATATACATGTTACAAGTTGAAAGCAATTGCTGAAACTTAATCATCCTTTGTGTTGCTTCAATGCATTCTACTATGAATTTATTGCTTATGAGTGAACTCTTATGCAAGTCTTATTGATACTTGTCTTGAAAGTACTATTCATGAAAAGTTTTGCTATATGATTCATTTGTTTAGTCATTATCTTTGTTAGCAATATTTTGTTCAGATCACTCCATTCATCTCATATGCTTTACAATAATGTTGATCAAGATTATGTTGGTAGCATGTCACTTCAGAAATTATTTGTGTTATCGTTTACCTACTCGAGGACGAGTAGGAACTAAGCTTGGGGATGCTTGATACGTCGCAAACGTATCTATAATTTCTTATGTTCCATGCTACTTTTATTACAATACTTGAGTGATTTATACATACTTTACAGCATTATTTTACATTTTCCGGCACTAACCTATTAACAAGATGCCGAAGTGCCAGTTGCTGTTTTTTCTCGCTGTTTTTGGTTTCAGAAATCCTAGTAAGGAAATATTCTCGGAATTGGACGAAATCAACGCCCAGGGGCCTATTTTTGCACGAAGCTTCCAGAAGACCGAAAGGGAGGCGAAGTGGGGCCACGGGGCGCCGCCACACTAGGGCGGCGCGGCCAAGGGGGGGCCCGCGCGACCCTAGTGTGTGGGCCCCCCGTGACGCCCTTTGACCTACCCTTCCGCCTACTTAAAGCCTCCGTCGCGAAACCCCATGTACCGAGAGCCACGATACGGAAAACATTACTGAGAGGCCGCCGCCGCCAATCCCATCTCGGGGATTCAGGAGATCGCCTCCGGCACTCTGCCGGAGAGGGGAATCATCACCGGAGGGGCTCTACATCATCATGCCCGCCTCCGGATTGATGCGTGAGTAGTTCATCCTTGGACTATGGGTCCATAGCAGTAGCTAGATGGTTGTCTTCTCCGCTTGTGCTTTCATTGTTATAGATCTTGTGAGCTGCCTAACATGATCAAGATCATCTATTTGTAATGCTACATGTTGTGTTTGGTGAGATCCGATGAATAGAAAATACTATGTTAAGTTGATTATCAATCTATCATATATGTGTTGTTTATGTTCTTGCATGCTCTCCGTTGCTAGTAGAGGCTCGGCCAAGTTGATACTTGTAACTCCAAGAGGGAGTAATTATGCTCGATAGTGGGTTCATGCCTCCATTAAATCTGGGACGAAGTGACAGAAAGTTCTAAGGTTGTGGATGTGCTGTTGCTACTAGGGATAAAACATTGATGCTTTGTCTAAGGATATTTGTGTTGATTACATTACGCACCATACTTAATGCAATTATCTGTTGTTCGCAACTTAATACCGGAAGGGGTTCGGATGATAACCTGGAAGGTGGATTATTTAGGCATAGATGCATGTCTGGATAGCGGTCTATGTACTTTGTCGTAATGCCCCGATTAAATCACATAGTAATCATCGTTGATATGTATTGAATCTTTATTTGTCAATTGCTCACCCGTAATTTGTTCACCCAGCATGTTAGTTATCTTATTGGAGAGACACCACTAGTGAACTGTGGACCCCGGTCCATTCCTTTACATCTGAATACATTCTATTGCTTTTACTCGTTCTTTGCAAACAAACACCATCTTCCACTCGATACGTTTAATCCTTTGTTTTCAGCAAGCCGGTGAGATTGACAACCTCACTCGTTACGTTGGGGCAAAGTACTTTGATTGTGTTGTGCAGGTTCCACGTTGGCGCCGGTTTCACTGGTGTTGCGCCGCACTACATTCATCCACCAACAACCTTCACGTGCTTCTTGGCTCCTACTGGTTCGATAACCTTGGTTTCTTACTGAGGGAAAACTTACTGCTGTGCGCATCACACCTTCCTCTTGGGGTTCCCAACGGACGTGTTGACTACACGCCAGCACTCCTCCACCACCACCACAACGCCGTCATGCCGCTGGGATTCCGAGGGGATCTACTCCTCCGCTGCCCGCTGGAACGAGGAGAGGAAGGACTTCATCGACACCGTACGTGTGACCGAGTACGGAGGTGTTGGCTGATTAATTGTAGCACCGGAATGATCATCTACATCAACCGCGAGATCTGATCTCGTTAAGGCTTTGGATCTTCGAGTGTTAGTCTCTCTTCTATCTCGTTGCTCCGGTTTCATAGATTAGATCTTGGCTTTTCCATATATTGGATCTTTGTGGTAGAATTTTTTGTTTTCTATGCTACAAACCCTACAAATACACCTCTAATGATTGGTCCCAAGGTTGCTTCCGAGCATGCAAGGGAGTTATTAAGACATAAAATTCCAACCATCGTTGTAAGTTTCAAGGTCCTCACTAGTTCCCCCCTCCTCCCACCCCCCGCGATGATTAATACGTTATTAAGGTACCGTGAAACTGGAAGACAGAGGAGTCAACTACTACAAGGGGCATGATCCAGTCATAGGAGTCAACAAAGTCAACTAGTACATACATGTAAGGGTATATTGCCCCTGTGTGTGGTTTTGGTAATTAATGACAACCCCTATGGACTAATGTTTTCATTGAGTTTATATGAAGGAATATTCCATAGGTACTACTTGTATTCCATGTGTTGGATTCAAGTATGGATGCCATGAAGATAAAGATATACCTTATGTATTGGCATCAAGATCATCGATTTGAAGATATATATGTGATATGATCAAGAAGAAGAAATGAAGATAGAGTTCTTATGTGGAACTCAATATTAGCCATGCTCTAGCTTATGTGATAAGCAATGAATGATCAAGATCTTGAGAGCTTGATTCCAAGTGAAGAATTCTTCATACACCTCAAGATAGTATGATAGAGCATGAGAAGATACAAGGTTGACCAATACAAAGAGTGAAGAACAGATTCAAGTTTAGTCAACACATGAAGCATGAAGAATGTGCCACGTGAAGTCATGTGGTATGGTAAGCCTTGTCAATTATTCTTTATGAACTAACCCATCATATATGTGCCCTTGTGTTGTCTATGTGGGTTAGGTATCTTTCCATGGGCATGCTTCAAAAGGGAGATCTCATATAGCCCATGAGAGGATGACATCAAGTGGTGATCGTCATCAAGGTTGAGTTGGGAAAGTTCAAGTTGAGCATGTCAAGAGGATCATATGTTTGAAGCTTGCCGTCCATTTGGTGATAATGGACATGTGAAGATGTGCATCAATGGAGCTTTCCCATCATGGTGTATGGGGGAGCAGTTGTGAGTCTTCACGAAGTAACGATGATCAAGTGAGGCATTCCGGCTTGAGTGGAGCTTGAAGAGTTATCATCAAGATCAAGCGGGATGCGCAAGGCAAAGGTATGACCTTGATAGGTTTTCCTTTTACCGGTCTCAAGGTGGTTGATGGGAGACCGGATTATAGGATAGATAGCCGCACTATCAAGAGGGGCTTTCGGTTGGGTAACTTGATCACATCGTCTTAGGAAGCTCAATCCTTTGCATACTTTGCATATCCATATTGCTTCTTAGTGTTTCTCTGTGAGAGGTTCTTGAGCTTGTTGCTAGCTTTACAACAAGCCCAAGTTCATCGAAAACGGAATCCGCATGCATCTTCTATTGCGTTTTCGAGTTTGGACGTCTTTGCCATTTCTTGACGGTGGGAGACTCCCTCTCTAAAAACATCTAAAAATATCCTGTGAGGAACCTCCTCCATAGTCATTGTCTTGAGATTCCCAAATTGCTCTATGGCGGATGCAATCTCGAGAAACTTGGATGGCACGGCTCGGAGAAATTTCCTGACAGAGTTTGAATCCTCAAATTTTTCTCCGAGCAGACGAATCTCATTGGTGATGGTTGTCATCCTGAGAGCGAAGTCGTCAATTGATTCAGTGTCCTTCATCTGGAGCCTATCGAACTTGGACTTGAGCGCTTGCACCCTCACCTCCTTGATGTGATCGTCTCCCAACCGATTTGTCTTAATCGCTTCCCAAGCTTCCGCGGACGACTTCTTCTCAGCGATCAAGGGAATCAAATCTTCCGGGACACCTTGATAGATGACCGTCAAAGCTCTTTGATCCATCATCTCATCGACGGCCTTGCCATCCTCCGGCTCCACCGCGTTCCAGATTTTTGCACCACGCATCAACGCTTTCATCTTGATCGCCCAAATCGAGTAGTTGCTCTTCGTCAACATTGAAACTTGGCCGAACATGATACCTCCATCCGCAGCCATGATCTCGGTCGTCGCTCCTCCCGACAACGTCGAACCCGGCGGCTCTGATACCAATTGTTAGCTTAGCCCGAATACATCAAGCAGCTAGCTAGCCTTGATCGAACGATCAAGCACTACTATCAACAGCACACGCACACAATTTGCAAGTCGCGGGAAGCGATACACAATTTGGTTTAACCTATTTTTTCCCCACTGCTCGTAAGCTTCCTTGGGCCGTTTTCTCATATATTTATAGCACAATTACAAGACTTGGACAACCGACATATGTTGTCCAACCACTATTACGACTCGTATACGACTAGAAAGGAAATACGGCATGCAAGCCTGACCCTTGGAACAACACGTTCCGACTCCTATACGTACGGGAGTTTGGATAATTTCCAACATAAGTGAAACAAGGGAAACACAAAAGAGAAAGATCTAAGAAGACCGTCGTTGCTTTTTCCCTTTACTTTCTTTTTCAATTATCCATATTGTCTCTAGGTTATAGAGTAGGTGAGTATAATGGTATGTAAAACGATCTATTTATCTAGGAACTAAACTAATTATATTTTATACTAAACCTTTATATTTTGTATAAGAAAAATCATATTAATATATTAGTTTTAAAGTCTTCTATTATCATATTGCATATTTCACCTTTAATTTTTTTTGTAAATGTTTGTTGTATTATTATTACAATTCTTCAAATAAACGTGTATTGTCTAAAAGTTAAACTGTATTTGTAATAATAAAAATTCAGCGAGTAGTTTTTTAACAATTCAGACGACGCTAGAAATTTGTGGCGGCTCTTCAAAATTCCTTCAGATATTCTACTAGCAGTGGCATTTGATTTTAAAGTTATGGATATAGTATACATGAACCAAAAACATACACTTGAATTTTTTTACCATGAGCATAAATAGGCAGCAAGCTGATTCTTGTAATATAGTTTGATATCATGGTCATCCAGCCTCGCTGCTTCCTAACAAATATCTTAGTACCAGTTTCTAGAATATGACTAGGTAATCATATTCAGCGAAACTTCTAGAGTGTAAACTGAACAATTGGGATGCTTGCTTTATAGGTTTTTGCATAATCAAATGTACCTTACAAGTTCAAAATTAATGGGTTCAATAAATTTGATGATCGTGTACATGGTCTGTACTCGGTATGGAAATAGTAATCAGAAATCACTCATGGTAGAGTATACTGTGCTATAGCTATCCTGATCTTGATCGATTCACACTGAAGATTCAAGAACTAATGAAATGAACAAGATGAAAGGAAATATGTGTTGTGTCCCATGGATCAACTAGTGTAGATCAAAAAGAGTAGTTTCTATCTCTGTAACGAATTGTGTTGATGTACTGTGAGAGGAAGAGAGAGATACTGCGAATGTTGTGATGTTTACCTTCTCCCATGGAGGTGGATCCCATCGACGCAGGCTTGGTGGCGGTGACGGCGGCGGCGCGTGGGTGAGGGAGTGGCGGCGACTTCCCATCGGCAATGTGCAAACCCCAGATCGGTGGGTGTGTATGGTGGGGCGAGTGGCACTCCGGTAAACCTCGTGATCTGTGCCACCGCCCCCACCACTCTATATATAGCACAGGCGACAGGGGCCCACCAACCAGTGAACGGTTGGGCGCCCCCGATCAGGGCGCGGACGAGGTCAAGGGGTCGTGCCAGGCCGTTGGGCTCTGGTGCGGTGGAGATCAATACTAACATTCTCCCCCTTGATCTCAACTTTTCTTTTAGCTTTATACTTTCGCTTTATTCTTTTCATTTTGGATCAGTCCATAGGGCATGTTTCATCGTCACAGCTCTATTGCCGATAGAATCAGACAGCCACAATACACTTCTCTGTTTTGAAACAAATTCTTTTACTTTTGGGCCTTTTATGATCCAGGATAGGTAAGACTTTCCCTTAAACCCATGCCGGCTACGTGCTCCTTGAAGACGCTGGGTGGTAAGCCTTTCGTTAGCGGATCCGCAAGCATATCTTTTGTCCTTATATGCTCGAGACTTATTGTTTGATCCTGGACCTTGTGTTTCACAACATAATACTTAACCTCAATCGGTCTTGTAGGTGTACTCGACTTGTTGTTGTGAGCATAAAATACTGCAGGCTCATTGTCGCAGTACATCTTTAGTGGTTTGTCAATACAATCTACAACTTTCAAGTCGGGTATAAATTCTTTAACCATAATGCATGCCCCGTGGCTTCATAACATGCTATAAATTTTGCATACATCGTGGATGATGCAACTATCGTCTGTTTGGAGCTTCTCCACGAAATAGCTCCCCCTGCGAGGGTGAATACATATCCAGATGTGGATTTTCTATCATCTTTATCCCCCACAAAATCTGCATCTGAATACCCTCTTATTTCTAGGGAATCAGATCTTCTGTATGTTAGCATGTAACTCTTTGTGCCTTTCACATAACGCAATGCCTTCTTTACTATTTTCCATTGTTCAAAACCTGGATTTTCTTGATATCTACCGAGTACTCCAGTGATAAATGCTAAGTCAGGGCGAGTGCACACTTGTGCATACTGTAGGCTTCCAATAGCCGAAGCATATGACCGCTTTCATTTGATCGAGCTCGTATTGATTTTGGGGACTTTGATGTTTACCAAAACTGTCGCCCTTGACTATAGGGGCAGGTGTGGCATTGCACTTATGCATATTATACTTGCTTAGAATCTTTTCTAAATAAGCCTTTTGCGATAGTCCTAATACTCCATTGTTCCTATCTCGGTGAATTTCTATGCCCAAAACATATGACGCTTCACCAAGATCTTTCATATCAAAATTTGAGGACAAGAACTTCTTTGTCTCTTGCAGTAGACTAACATCACTGCTGGCAAGCAGAATATCATCCACATACAAGATTAGGAAAATATATTTCCCGCTTTTAAACTTTTCATAAACGCAATTGTCCTCAATATTTTATTTAAACCCAAATCTCTTAATTGTCTCATTGAACTTTAGATACCACTGTCTGGAGGCTTGCTTTAATCCATAAATGGATTTCTTTAGGCGGCATCCCATTTCTTCCTTGCCTTCCATGATAAAACCCTTGGGTTATTTCATGTAGACATTTTTGTTCTAAAACCCTGTTTAGAAATGCCATCTTTAGATCGATTTGATGCAACTCTAAATCAAAATGTGCAACTAGTGCCATGATGATTCTGAAGGAATCCTTACATGAGACCGGAGAAAATGTCTCATTGTAATCTATCCCCTCTCTTTGTGTAAATCCTTTTGCCACGAGTCGTGCTTTGTACTTTCAGGAGGTGGCTGTTGTTGCTCCCTTTCATGATCAACAAATGGTTCATTCGGCTCCTGACGGACAGGTTCCGAACTTTTCACTCATCATTGTCATGGGTGGAGTCACAACAGGCGCTTGCACCACAATCGCAGGGATCATCGGTACAGGTGCACATGGTAGCGCAAAAAATGGCTCCTAAGTCATCGGATTAGGTGCATGCACCCTTTTCTCCTCAAGATCATTTTTCCGAGCTACCATGCTCCCCCTCATCATTTCGTCTTCTTAGAAGATAGCATGTCTCGTTTCCACAAACTTTGTGTATTTCTCTGGACAGTAGAAAAAATAACCTTTTGACTTTTCAGGATAGCCAATAAAATGGCAGCTGACTGTTTTGGTATCTAACTTTGCGATATTTGGATTGAATACTTTGGCCTCAGCAGGGCTCCCCCATACTTTCAGGTGGTTTAGAGAAGGCACTCTCCCTGTCCATAGCTCATACGACGTTTTGGGCACCGATTTGCTTGGTACTCTGTTTAGAATGTGAATAGCGGTTTTTAACGCCTGAATCCACAATCCCAATGGTAGGGTGGAATAGCTCATCATACTGGGCACCATATCCATAAGGGTACGGTTGCACCTTTCAGCTACCCCATTCTGCTGAGGTTCGCCCGGCATCGAGTACTTGGCGACTATTCCAGTCTCCTGTAGAAACCTTGCAAAAGGTCCAGGGACTTGGCCATATGGAGTATGTCGACCGTAGTACTCCCCTCCACGATCAGAACTGACTATCTTTGTTGATTTATCATGCTGATTTTCAACTTCAGCTTTGAATATTTTGAATTTATCCAACGCTTCTGTTCTTTATTTTATTGGATAAATATAACCATATCGGGAGTAATCATTCGTGAATGTTATGAACGAATCATAGCCATCCATACTTTTCACAGGAAATGATCCACATATCTTGGTGTGAATTATTTCTAGTGTTCATGTGCATCGATTTGCACCCTTTTTAATTTGCTTTACAATTTTTTCTTCAATGCAATCGATGCGATGTTCTATGTCTGAGAATTCTAATGGAGGAAGAATACCATTTTTAACAAGTCTTTCTATTCTCCCCCTCGAAATATGGCCTAAGCCACAATGCCATATTTCGACGATTCATCAGTTCTTTTCTTTTCTTTTGTTCTTTGTCCAACGCGGACAACACTTTTTCACTCACATTACACACAGACAACACCCACATAAGCATTATTACACCATATGGCACACTTGCCATGTCCTTCCTGTCCATGTGTACTTTTCTGTCACCAGTTGCTACCGCAGCTGGGTCGCGCATATCTTTGAAGAACCAGTGAACTGGCTCTTTATTCTTTCAAGATACTTCCCTACGGAAGCACACTCTTCAATTGAGCCCACAATAGCGATCTCAATTGTATTCTTTATAAATGGCACTTAGCCACCTTTTATTCTTCCATGCAGCATTATTATCCTTGTTGACGTGGGCATAACCCTTCGGGTACTCGACATTGTCATACCCGGTGCAAACTATGAAGCTGGACCAGCACAAGGACTCGACAAGCTGGACCTGCACGCGCCTCAACTTGGACTACAAGGAAAGAAGACTCCAACACGAATCCTACTAGGACTCTTGTAAACCCTAATTTGGCTGATATATAAAGCCAGGCAGGGGCACCCTTTGGGACACGCACAATCAGAAACATAATTTTAGAGGCAACACGCCTAGACACCGCAACCCGCGGATTAGAACTAGACTAGATCCAACAACTCCGCCTATGGCGGCCCCATGTATACATATATTCATATAGTGGATTGCTAGCAGGACGTAGCGACCCTCCACCGCGGGGGCGTGAACCTGGGTACGTCGTGTACCGCCTCGCTCCCGGAACTTCCGTCGTCGCCTTTCTCTAAAACCCAAGCCCCTCATGGTGGGCATTGCCGAGGAACCGCCTCGTCAATTGGCGCCGTCTGTGGGGAGCGCGACGCTAGATTTTGTCATCCGGGCGGGATCCGTCAAGTTCATTACCAACAAGATTGATGATTAGATCTACCTGATCCTGGCCACAGTGACCGATCCAATTTCGGAGAAGATGAAGGAAAGAAATCAACGCGCTCAGAAAATAATCCGCTGGCCAAACAATAAATCGGCTGGTCAATTCGACCACTGTCGCTCGCTGGTGTTCCGCACATGCTTGCCGTCTTTGGCGAGATGCGCAGCGATGCACAGCACGTCAAGCGCAGGCGAAAGTAAGCATGGACGGACGGCCGCTGTCTGTGTCGACGGAATCCAAGATTCTTTCACGCCGAGGATTGCAGAGAGCCAGGGATCAATTTCCAAGGAAATCCAACATAGTTCGATCAGGATCAATGTCGTATGCAAAGTAAAGGAGGCCAAGCTGTTTTCGTGTGCGAATTGGAGAAAGCCAAGGTTTCGTACAGGACTAAAAAAATTCGGCAACATGATGTAACGACAGCAGACCGACCCAGAACACCTGCTCGCTACAGCACACTTCAGGGAGAAAAGGCAATTAGCACACGATACATGAAGTTGGGGTTTAAACTAACCAACCTCAAGTTTCAAAGACTAGCACTAGAAAGACTATGTTGAGGCTCCTACGCTGTCGCCGGATTCCAGAGACCCATACGTGTGTTTTACACACGACTCAAGGAGAAAATCAGAGCAGGATAATATACTTCAGGTTTTATCGAGTGCTACGCCTCCATCCGAATTTATCGGCAACGACCATCCGATACAAGGACCAGTTTTGCGCCGTAGTATACCTGTAGATTGAAACAAAGCTCCGACTGCTCTGCTCGGTTGACCGCATCCACCATTGCGCATTGGTTGCACTCGGGGCTTACCTGTTTTGGAACCGACATTGCGGATCCGATATATTCGGGTGCTCGCCCCGTCGACTGCTCTGCTCGGCTGACCGCACCCACCGTCATGCACTCGTCATACTGGGGCTTGTCTGCCGTGAGCACAGAGCCTAATCAACGCGCGAGTAGCCGATCGCATCACGGCGGTAACGCTCGGCAGCTGCTGCAATACTTGCTTCGGCAGTCACCTTGCGTAACCAGCAGGGCCAGTCCAGGCCAGATTGATCAATACACACCACAAGTTTCGTGACCCGTACCAATCAGCCGAGTTCATGCTGGACTCGGTCATGTAGAAAGAAGAAGCTGAGACCAAGCCAACTACGACAAAAGCGGGCGATCGTTTCCAACCAAGGAAGAAAGAAAAAGGAGAAGCTGCTGAGATGAAGTTGCATACCACAGGCTTTATACCGGTGCATGGATTAGGCTATATCGTGTGCATAGATTCAGCGGCAAGGGTGCAAATCACATGCACAATGAATTAATGAAGTACGACCCATGCATGCCAAAATTAAGTCGCACACGGGACTGGCCAAACAAACTGTGCGATCAAGGCACAATCAAGTCAGCCAAATTCCAAGGAACCCTACGTTACTTGAAGGAGATGACGCAGCAAGCGGACGCATCTAGAAGATACAAAGAATTCAAGCTTCGTACGAGAAAGGAATTAAGAAAAATTACTGCAGTGCATGCAAGGAGAAATAATGATCCGTCGACTTCTTCCAACAAAACGTTGCTCTTCGTCTGCGCCGCGCTTCGTCACAAACACATCATCCGACATAAAGATTACCAGACTGAAACAAAGCTTCGAGTACTCTGCTCGGTCGACCATGCCCGCCGTAGCGCACTCGTCTTACTCGGGGGCTCGCCCGCCGCGGAACCCGACATTACGGACCCGATATATTCGGATTCTCACCCGCAGTGGATTGGCTATGACAGTCGCGTCCTTTTTATCGGCCACGTCAGGAGCGCCGGTTCGCTGGAACCCGAGAAGACATGAAGACTACTACTCCCATCGGGAGCGCCGGTTCGCTGGGCGCTGGTTCACTGGAATCCACGCTGGAATCCAAGAAGATATGAAGACTATTACTCCCATCGGGAGCGCCGGTTCGCTGGAACCCGACAAGATATGAAGACTATTACTCCCATCGGGAGTGCCGGTTCGCTGGAACCCGAGAAGATATGAAGACTATTACTCCCATCGGGAGTGCCGGTTCACTGGAGTTCAAGCAAGATTTGAAGACTCTTTATACCTGAAATTGTCATCTAAAAGCCTTTGAAAATACAAGTGCCTTGAAGATTCGACTGGGCTCACGGTCCCTTGAAGATTTGACTGTGCTCACAGTCCCTTGAAGATTCGACTGGGCTCACGGTCCCTTGAAGATTTGACTGTGCTCACAGTCCCTTGAAGATTCGACTGGGCTCACAGTCCCTTGAAGATTCGACTGGGCTCACGGTCCCTTGAAGATTTGACTGTGCTCACAGTCCCTTAAAGATTCGACTGGGCTCACTGTCCCTTGAAGATTCGACTGGGCTCACGGTCCCTTGAAGATTTGACTGTGCTCACAGTCCCTTGAAGATTCGACTGGGCTCACGGTCCCCTGAAGATTATTTTGGGGGCCTTGCTCTTTTCCTTTGCTATAGATGCCTCACAGAGTGCCGAAGGTAGCAAGGATCATGAAACACGTACGAAAACAACCCACGTTCGATATTTTACTTATGGAAATATCAAAGAACAACGGGCTCATCGGCAGAATCATTGCACCCGAAATATTCGGGAGTGACTGTCGAAACATACATCGGTTGAAAGCAAAGTTGCACATACAACGGGTTTAGCAAGACCTGCAACACGAGCTGATCACTCAAACAATTTGCTGACCAACGAATACGAAGAACGTTTAAATAGGAAATTAAGATTTGCTCTTTCAAAATTTGCCAACGGCGTTGACACGGTAAAAGTGCATATATATGTACCTACCGAAAAACTTACGAACAATGGCATCAACGATGCTCAAGGTGCATTAAGAATTGCCCCTTGGAATAAACAACAATGTGTCAACGGCACCTGAAGAAAACTGTAAACATCGGGTCACTCGACTTGAGTCTACTCACGGTTGCAAGCATCAGTGCCCAGACTCGGGGGCTACTTCCATCGGGAGCGCTGGACGCGCATCCGATAAAATTATCGGCTCCTCTGGGCCATCTACCCAATCATCGGCTCCTTTGGTTCATCATCCGAATCATCGGCTCCTCTAGGCCATCATCTGAATCATCGGTTCCTCTTGGGTATCATCTGAATCATCGGCTCCTCTGGGCCATCATCTGATTCATCGGTTCCTCTAGGCCATCATCTCAATCATCATATCCTCAGGGCCATCATCTCAATCATCGGCTCCTCTGGGATATCATCTGAATCATCATCTCCTCAGGGCCATCATCTCAATCATCGGCTCCTCTGGGATATCATCTGAATCATCAACTCCTCTATCTATGGCATCATCAGAGTCATCGGCATCAAGTTCTCGGAACTTGAAAAAGTCTACGGTGTTTGACTTAGCATTTTTTTTACACCCTATACATAACTATTTCATATTTATCTACAGGCTCGGGGGCTACTCCCATCGGGAGCGCTAGTCGCGCACCCGATAAAAAAATATGGCAACCTCGCCAACAAAGAAGAATAAAGTTGAAGACATCAGCATCAACAATCAAGATCTTCGAGTAGTACAACTTGAGTCTATGCGTGGCTGCAAGCACCCGCCCATAGACTCGGGGGCTACTCCCATCGGGAGCGCTTCGCGCACCCGACATAAAGCAACTTCGACTCTACATCAAGCACAAGATTCAACAGATGATCAAGACATTCGGCGAAGACAACTTTAGTCTCTGCCCGAAGCTTCACTTCGGCCAGACACTCGGGGGCTACTGACGTGGGCATAACCCTTCGGGTACTCGACATTGCCATACCTGGTGCAAACTATGAAGCTGGACCAGCACAAGGACTCGACAAGTCTGGACTCGCACGCGCCTCAACTTGGACTACAAGGAAAGAAGACTCCAACACGAATCCTACTAGGACTCTTGTAAACCCTAGTTTGGCCGATATATAAAGCCGGGCAGGGGCACCCCTTGGGACACGCACAATCGAAACATAATTTTAGAGGCAACACGCCTGAGACACCGCAACCCGCGGATTAGAACTAGACTAGATCCAACAACTCCGCCTATGGCGGCTCCATGTATACATATATTCATATAGTGGATTGCTAGCGAGGACGTAGCGACCCTCCACCGCGGGGGCGTGAACCTGGGTACGTCGTGTACCGCCTCGCTCCCGGAACTTCCGTCGTCGCCTTTCTCTAAAACCCAAGCCCCTCATGGTGGGCATTGCCGAGGAATCGCCTCGTCACTTGTCATTTCTGACTGGATCTTTTGGTCAGACCGGTTGTGGTAACCCAGTCCACCTCAGCACAAATTGACCTTCTTTCTCCATTCAGTGTAGTTGTCACTTCTGAGGGTTGGAACATCCTTGATGCAGCTCATCAAGTAGTACCCTCCTTTAAACCACAATGAAATGAGATCATAACAACAACTGCAGGCAATAATCCAACGTTAGTCAAAATTAGAACATACAACTGTTTGTGCAATATTGACGGAGCCAGAAGGGCAAGCCAGGTGGGGCTCGAGGCCCCCACACACTAGGCCGGCGCGGCCCAGGAGGGGGGCGCGCCGCCCTATTGTGTGGCCGCCTCGACGGCCCCCCGACGCTCCCCTTTCGACTACAAAGTCCCTTCGACCTAAAAACGCCAGGGGGGTCGACCATATTGTTATCTACCATGCGCTAGTCTTATAATTGTGATAAAAGAAAACTGTTAAATTTGATAGGAACTTTACGGATTGGTATCGTATTGTTAAAGAATCAAGTAATGATTAACTTCCTATTGCAAACTTTTGGTAAATCTCAAAATTGCTGATTCAAAAGCAATGGTTTCAATTAGTATCTAAAATTATCTTGTCTCCGTGAAACTTGATGTTCAAATCCGTTTGAAATGTTAGGAGCTGGAAAGTTTGTTTTCAGAAATAAGAAAGGTGTGAGATATATGTGATATCTAAGACCTTATTGCAAGATGATAGAACATAATTTAGTGAGACTACATAAACTCATAAGTTTTATGGGAATGTACGAAGATTGAAGATGCTAGGCGTCCCGATCCTCCAACTAGTTGGGCACTAACGATATTTGCATATCCATAAAGTGGTCATCCTTAGTATGCACCATTGCTAAGACTCGTCGTTTCGAAGCATCACGTGATGATCAGGTGTTATACATTCTACGTGTGCAAGACAGATTTGCACATGCGAATACTGAGGTTAAACTTGACGATCCTAGCATGTACATACATGGTCTCGAAACACGGGAAGTTGTCATAATTTGATGGATAAAATTATGAGTGAAATTGTTCATCACATTAAAAGCTAGATTACTAATAGTGAAAACCGGAACACTTGTCATGTGATGATCAACTTCAAAGTACGAACCTCAAGGTTATTGGTATTTGACCAACAAGTCTAGAAGTTATTGATGTTGAAGTGTTTTCTAAAATATGAGGTAAGCCAAAAGAGAAACTACAAAAGTTTTTGGAAGAAAGAAATAAAAAACTAGAAAGTCTAGCTCAGGTGTATATAGATGATATACATGTTATGAATGTATTCTTTGATTGGTCACACGATGAAATTTTTGGATATTTGTACCATATTGGTTGGTATGAGATGTCATACAACACAACACAATACCAGAATACAATGGCATAAGTGAATGACAAGGAATGTGGTAATAATGCACGTCTGGAACAAAATAAAGTGTTATTATGTTCGTCGTTGACATTCTACCTAGCCCTTCAGATTTATAATAAAGAATTTTATAATTGTTATTTTGCTCTGGTCAAATGAAAGCAATGAGTTGTTCAAATTATGACCATACTCCATGTACGATGGATAAGTTATTATAAATCTTAATGGTGAAACACACATGCATAACACTGACGCTAAAATGCCACAAGACAAATGATTTGAATTTCACTTATTTGTGGAACCTCCGTTCAGGTCATATTCAAAAGGAACGCATGAAGAAACTCCGTGCAAATGAAATTTTGGAGTAAATTGATTTTTGAATCGTCCGGCGCTTGCAAATCTTTTCTAAGGAGAATGAATAGAACATTGTTCATAGGCCAAGAGTTGAACGGGCAACTAGCTTAATGGAAACATACATGATGATGTATATGGTTCATTGGGCATGGTTGTGTGCGGAAGGTTCTTCTACTTTATGAAAACTTGCACCAATGAATTGAGTGTATATATATGGATATATTTACTTGATGAGAAAGAAGTCTGAAACATTTGAATAGATTCAAATAAATTTTAGCACGAGGTGTAAATCATCGTAATGGAAAAGTCAAATATCTATGATTGGATCAATGTGGAAATATTTGAATTACGAGTTTTAGCGAACATCTAAGAGAGTTGCGAAATTGTGCCACAACTCACGGTTCTCGGAACACCATAGTTATGATGGAGTATTCGAGAGACGTATCCAACCCTTGTTGGATAAATGCCATTATATTTGTCTGGATTATGCTTTACGGTCTACCGCTTTTACACTAAATAGAGCGCCATCGTAATCCGTTGAAATGACACCATATGAGTTATGGCATGCGTATAAACCCTAACAGTAATTTTTCATAAATTTTGGTATGCATAGCATAAGTAAATGAGTTTACAATGAGTGATGCGTGGAGACGCAAATGTATTGCAAAATACATACGTTTCTGAGCGTGTCAGATTCGTTGACTGAAACCTCTTCCATGAGCAAACATGATAAGCACCAGAAGACCACGGTGTTAGATCTTTACAAATGTAAACTAGATTATTGACTCTAGTGCAAGTGGGAGAGTGTTGGAGATATGCCCGAGAGGCAATAATAATGAAGTTATTGTTATATCTTAGTGTTCATGATAAATGTTTACATCACATGCTATAATCATATTAAGTGGAAACATTGATACATGTGTGTTGTGTAACCAACCAGAGTCCCTAGTAAGCCTCTCGTTTAACTAGCTTGTTGGTTAATAGATGATCATAATTTCCTGATCATGAATATTGGATGTTATTAATAACAAGATCATATCATTAGGTCAATGATGTGATGGACAAACACCCATAGTAAGCATAGCATAAGATTAAGTTATTAAGTTTATTTTGTCATAAGCTTTCAATACATAGTAATCTAATCATTCGACCATGAGATCGTGTAAATCACTGACACCGGATGAATACTTTGATTACATCAAACGCCACATCGTAAATGGTGGTTATAAAGATGAGATTAAGTATTTGGAAACTATGAGTTGAAGCACATGGATCAAGAGTGGGATTGGTCCATCCTGATGACAGATATATATATGCTCTGGGCCCTCTCGGTTGAATGGCATTCAATTAGCTTGAAAGCATGTGACTAGGTCACATGGGATGATATATCACGGTACGAGTAAAGAGTACTTATCGGTAATGAGGTTGAACTAGGTATAGAGATACCGATGATCGAACCTTGGATAAGTAAAGTATTGCTCGACAAAGGGAATCGGTATCGTATGTTAATGGTCCATTCGATCACGAAGTCATCGTTGAATATGTGGGAGCCATTATGGATCTCCAGGTCCCGCTATTTGTTATTGATCGGAGAGGGATCTCGATCATGTCTGCATAGTTCACGAACCGTAGGATGACACGCTTAAAGTTCGATGTTGTTTAGTAGATATGGAATATGAGACGGAGACCGGATATTGTTCGGAGTCTCGGATGGGATCCAAGAGATCACGAGGAGGTCCGGAATGGTCCGGAGGCAAGTTATGTTTTGGAATTGTTCTGGAAGAATTCTGCTGTTTTGTATTCCAGAAAATTTGTTTTGGAAATATTCTCGAAATTGGACGAAACAAAAATAGAAGTTCTTATTTTTCTGTCACGCAGACGGAGTCCAAAGGGGGGACGGAGAAAGGCCGGGAGGGGGCCAGACCACCCCTAGGCATGGGCCCACCCCAGGCCGCGCCTAGGCATGGTCTGGGCCCACCAGGTATTTTCTGGCGCCGTTGCCGGGGAGGCATAGCTCTACTCATAAGTTCACCTGGGGAGTACACTCTACCTCTCTCTCTGTTTTTATTTTATTTTGTTTTGCTTAGTTTACTTTTGTCTAGTTTATTTGTGCTTAGTTTATTTCTGTCTAGTATTATTTTGCTTAGTTTACTTTTGTCTAGTTTGTTTTTGTCTTGTTTTATTTTTCTTATATACCCGAAAATCCATAAAAAATTGAAAAACCGAAAAATTAAAAACTGTTGGTATGGGAGAACCCACAACCTATATGGAGCTTATAGAATTATTTATGAATTATAAAGAATCAAGAAAGGGTAAAGTCATGAGTGCCGTTATAGAAAAATTGAATACAATTGCTAAAATCTTACTTAAACGCCATGATATAAATTGTTGCTCTAAACAGGGTACTAAACATCTTAAATTCCAATGTGGCTTTAGTGAAGAAGTTTTAATTGTGAACTATCATTGGAATAACTATATTCATCTTGGGTTCGAAGAAGTAGAACAATTTGTTTTATTTATGGGAGCTTCTGAAATAGAATCCTTCATGTCTAAAAATTATGAAACCTGTGTTGCTTGTAAGAACCTTAAAGATTATGTCTCTTCTATCCTTGATTATTGCATAGAACATTACAGCAATAATCCTTATATCATTGATGATAAAGAGAGACTCATTCATGCACAAGAATGCACTCACAATTTGCAGGAACCTGTGGAAGAAGAAATTGCTGAACTTGAAAGCTCATTGGATGAAAAAGAGGAGGAGAGTGATGAAAAAAAGGAGGAAGAATGGATTAGCTACCCATGCCAACCTTCTAATGAGAGTACCTCTTTATCTCTTACACTATTTGATTGTCCTCCATGCTTACCAAAGGAGGATGAATGTTATGTTCCTGTGGATTCTCTTGAAATATTCCCTATGAGTAAAACTTGTGAGAATAATTATGCTACTGTTATCTATGATAATCCATTCTATTTTGATAAATCTTATGATAATGCTTTG
Source organism: Lolium rigidum (assembly GCF_022539505.1). Classification (NCBI taxonomy): domain Eukaryota; kingdom Viridiplantae; phylum Streptophyta; class Magnoliopsida; order Poales; family Poaceae; genus Lolium; species Lolium rigidum. The sequence goes on along the minus strand of NC_061511.1, from coordinate 4,348,807 downwards.
TTTGTGCCTGATATCGAAATGCATGGTACTAAAGAGTTTTGCTTAGCAAATGTTTATGATAAAGTTCTAGATGATGGTCCTATGTTACTTGATAATATTAATTGTACTACTAATGAAAATGGGATTGGAGAGGTCTTGACTTTATCTAGGAGTCCCATATCTTTTAGAATTGATCAATCATCTTGTTATATTATTGATAAAAGTGGGTGTCGAGGGTGCTCCTCGGCAATGCCCTCTGTTAGGGGCTTAGGGTTGATGTAATCCTGCAAGCTGACACGAGACATCGGTTCACAGACAAACGGGGGGAGCGATTTACCCAGGTTCGGGGCCCTCGATGAGGTAAAACCCTTACGTCATGCTTGTCTGTTCTTGATTATGATGAAAAATAGGTTACAATGGGGTGCCAAATAGTTCGACTAAAATCTCGCTGAGATGCTAAGCTTAACGATGACCTAGCTCTAAGCTTTTGGTGGCTAAGACTGCTAAGATTGATTGTGTCCCTCGATAGCCCCTCTCCTGGCCTTTATATAGGAGGCCAGGTCTCGAGAGGTCTAATCGAGTACGAATAGGTTTACAGTAGATCTATCTCTAAACTTTCCTTGTTTGGCTCCTTCCGTGCCTTGTACTTCAAGTAACCTTCCGCCGCACCGTCCTAGTGGCAAATCTTGCCATCGGGTACCTTCATGGGCCTCCAGCTGGACCGTATAGGGTAGAGCAACATCGGTTACCCGAAGGGTAATGCCCACGTCAGTAGCCCCCGAGTGTCTAGCCGAACATAGTTCGGGTAGAGACTGAAACATGTCTTTTTCTGAAGTCCTTCTCCTTAATCATTCTTGCTTTCCTTTTGTCTGTATTATTCTCTTCTATTGGGTGCGCGTCAGCGCTCCCGATGGGAGTAGCCCCCGAGTCTAGGTACGGATGCTTGCAATCCGTGCGTAGACTCAAGTTGTACCACTCGAACATTTTCTTCTGCCGAAGTTTTTCCTGCAAGTCTTTGTAGGTCATCCGATATATTTTCCTTATGCAAGGGACAATGAATAATGTGCCCAACTTTTGTTGATTAACTGCCGATGGCAATACAACGTTACCCTACACAGAATCAAGTCCCCGGACATGATCCTGCAGTGCGAAAAAAGTTCTGTCGGGTGCGCGTCAGCGCTCCCGACGGGAGTAGCCCCCGAGTCTGGGCACGGGCGCTTGCGTCTGGGCGCAGACTCCAGTTAAATTTTTTCCTTCGAGTCCTCATTCTGTCGGGTGCGCGTCCAGCGCTCCCGATGGGAGTAGCCCCCGAGTCTGAGTGCAGATGCTTTGCAATCTGTGCTTAGACTCAAATTGACCATCCGACAGCTTTTCATTCCTTCGTATGCAATCATTCCACATGACGTCATTGATGACGTTTTTCTGACTGATAAGACGCAACCCGCCGGCCATTTTTTCGAGCAATTCCTGCTCCACTTACACAGTTACCGAGGCACCTCCTCGATTTCTGCAACCATTAACTGAAGAAAAGGTCCACTAGCAGTACGAGGCCTTCCTTAAGTCTTCCAAAGGATAGAAATCCCTAATCTTCTCCTTCATTCGTCACAACATCCTTTCATCGTTCTTCCTCTTCCCCCCTTTCGCAACTGCCGCGCCGCCACCACCGTTTCTCTGATTCTCCTTTGATCTCACGATGGTGAAGAAGAAGAGCGCCACCACCGCCGCCAGCTCCACCAGCGGAGGCGCCGCCGCCAAACCTCCTTCGATTCCTTCGAAGGGGGCGCTCCGAGCGCTCCTCCCCCAGCTCCGGCGCCGCCAGCACCGTCAAGCTCGGTGGCCAAGCCCGGAGATTGGACTGCATCCACAGTCACCAAGCGTGACGAGAAAAGATCCCAAAGCCTGGGACTTATCTCCTCCGACGAGGAGAATGTAATTTTGCCAGGTGCGATTTCTCGGCCTAATCCCCCCGCCGGTTTCTCCGTGATGTTCTTGTCATTCTTATACCGGGGTCTTTCGCTCCCTGCTCACGAATTCCTCCTCCATCTCTTGTGAACCTACGAGATCCAATTATGGCAACTCACTCCCAACTCGATTCTCCACGTTGCTGTGTTTATCACTCTTTGCGAAGCATATCTGGGCATTGAACCTCATTTTGGGTTGTGGAAAAATATCTTCTATGTGAAGAGATACATCAGTAGTAACGGATCGTTTGTCACCGGAGGAGTAGGATTTGTAGCTCGTTCGGATGTCAACTACTTCAACTTCCCAATGAGGGAATCCGTGCAAGGGTGGAGATTGAAATGGTTTTACGTCAAGGATTCCCTGTCACCCGAATACCAGCTTCCTTGCTTTGTCGATGTCCTTGAAGCCAAGCCTAAGAATTCCTGGAAGAATATTCTCTCTCCCGACGAAAAAGTAGCAGCCGATGAATTATTTACCAAATTTCTTCGGATCAAGGAAGCTGACGGCCAAACCATGGTCGGCACAGAGGTAGCAGCAGTGTTCCTGAAACGTCGAGTCCAACCAGTCATGGCCAGAGTTCGCCCAATGTGGTTATATTCAGGTCCGAGAGATGAGACCAGAATTAATGCTGCCGAATTGTCAGAAAAGGAACTGCTTGATGAAGTCCGTCGCCTCACTTTCTTTAGCCAGGAAGACTTGATCCCACTGATGTCTTCGTACACTCCTCTTGATGCCGATCATCCACCACCAAAGGTAACTTCCCTTCTCAAATTCTTATTATGCTACTCTTACTTAGTCGACACAATTACTGTTGTTCTCATCTATTTTTTCTTCAACAGACCCTCATAGCCTCCGTGGATTTGCATGACTCGCCAAACGATATTTCTGAGGGAAGAGGCTCTTCAGAACCTATTGATTTTCACACTGTCGAGCATACAAGCCCGAAAAGCGATCACGATGACCCGATAGATTCCGAAACCGTTCACACCAATCTCCCTCCATCAGCCGATGACACTCGCGACACAGAGGGATCAGTGCGTGATGATGACGGTGATCATGATGCCTTTGTGAATGCAGCTGCGGAGGAAACCAGGGCTTCGCCTATGAAGAGATCAATCGGCGGCTTTGCTGACGAAGATGATCTCCATGACATGTAAGTGTTTTCCTCCTTTTTGCTATATTCTGCTCTTTTGTTTTCTCGCATTTTTCTCATAACTCTGGTCGACCATACCCTTCTTGTAGTGATGAAGCTTTCGCTAAGCCTCCGTCTAAGAGGGCCAGATCTGATGCTGTTTCACCGGCCGTCGCAGCTTCCGAAGCTTCGGCTCCTAAAGCGGCTCCCGCGGCGCAAGCATCGACTGCTTCCTCCCTTTCCAAAGGGAAAGACGTTCCTGCTGCCACCATGGCTCCTCCTTCTGTAAGTTCTTCTTGAATATAACACGAATATTTTGGAGCGTGTCTTGCCTAATTTGTTTTCTTTAAGGATCTGCGAGGTGTGATATCCTCTTTAGAGGCCTTTGCCTCTCAATTTACCTCTCTGGAGGCGGACAAAGTTCGTCTGCAGGAGGAAGTTAAGTCCTCCTCGTCAAAGTTGGATGGCGCCATTAAAAAGGCCGCCATAGCTCGCCAGGAGGTCGACTCCCTAAAAGAGGAGCTGAGCAAGCTGAAGGAGAAATTGAAGGAGGAGGAAGCTCGGGCAACAGAAAAGGATGAACTCCTTCGTCAATCTGCTTTGGCTCTACTTGGTAAGCTCTTTCATATATCTCTGTTGATTATTACTTTTTATGAATATGTTTCTTCATCAATGATTTTCTCTAATTCAATTTCTTGCAGAAGCCGCCAGCATCCCTACTACTGCCTTGGACAAAGTTCCGAACAACTCTCCGGCAAATGGTGTGTCGATGGCTCTCGCCTCCCACCAGCTTACCCGGGAGCTTCTTAACAAGGGAAAGGGTGCCCTGGCGCGAATGCATTCGATGATTTTCCCCAAGATCAAGCAGGAGAAGACTCTGGGGCAGCTGATTGATGCCTTCGCGGTTGACACCAAGGAAGTTATTGAGGTATTCAAGCGTACCTCGCGTACCTATGGTGCCCTCCTTGCATTCCAACTTATGATGGGTTACGGCTTTAAGGCTGACATCGAAGAAATGACTAAGGAGCTGCCGAAAGAAAAAGATGGGCGATTTGTTGACTTAAGCGCCTTTACAGTGTCTGCCCGTACTTGTGCTCGCCAACTCCTTGAACTAGTTTCGTCAGAAAAGACATCGGCTGGCCCCAGCCTATCGACTCAGACCCAGGCTCCTTGATTGTTGTGACAATTTTATCCTCAGGCTGATGTGAAACATTATTCTGTTGCAAAACTTTATGTTTGTAATGAACTCCGTGCTGGCAATGTTGCTGGCACACCTTTGTCATAAACCTTTTTTTTTACTTGCACTTCTGTCAATAGTAGTTACTTGCACTTCTGCCAATAGTAGTTACTTGCACTTCTCCCGATGGTAGTTACTTGCACTTCTCCCGATGGGAGTTACGTTGTGTGTTCAATATGGACGTATCCGACATCCTTTTTCAACGCTGTTCCCTGCAGGTTTTCCCAGTGCCATCATTTGTCGACGACTCTTCGGGTGTTCTTCCCGAAGGTGATCGGATCCAGCGGATGAAGGATCGGATCACCCAGATGGAAAAGGATCTGCACAGCACTTACGCCTTAGCTGCTATTGTCAATAAGAAGAGCGAGATTGCAGCCGACGTGGAGCGGTACGCTCTTACTGAGCTGCATAAAGCTACCGAGAGTTTGAACTGTGAGTTCCTTGATCCCTGCGCCCTTTTTGTCGACAACGCCTTATCTGATCCTTCATTTATTTCTTTGCCAGTCATAGCTCTGAACCGTGCGGAAGAAAACAAACGGATTCATGAGCGTGTGCATGCATTGACCCAGCTATCCTCAGCCGAAGAGATTTTCTGGCGGGAGCACTCGAAGGCTTCGGCTGTCGCGCAATTTTAGGATCGGGTTCAGCAGGTCCACCACTTATTTGACAAGTGCAACAAGGCTATGAGGGTGGTTTGGAAAACAATGTTCCCTTTAAACGCAGTTCCCCCCACGCTCCTTACTTTGATGTCTGAATTTGGTAATGTCAAGAAGATCCGAGACTTGGTGCGTGCGCAAGTTTTTGCAGGGGCCAGGTTTACACTTGCCCTTGTACTTGCCCGTTATCCCTCGGAAGGTTTGCTGTCGATTGACAACGCAACTGGAGACTTGGAGGCACTGTATCCGAAGGTATTGTTGCCTGCCAATATAATTGTTGACAGACTTGAAGAGGACTCAAAGGTACCTGTAGAAAGAGGAACTCCGCAGGGGTAATTTCAGGGTTTTAATGTTTGTTTTGTAAATAGATAAGTTGGCTACTTCATTCAAGTGTTTGGATTATGTAATGATGCCTTTTCATTCGGTAGATACATGCATATGTACTTTTACCGTGCTAATGCCGTTGGCAACTTTTGACTAATGTATGTGTATTGGTTGGCTAGCAAATCATTTGAGTGATCAGCTCGTGTTGCAGGTTTTGCTAAACCTGTTGTATGCGCAACTTTGCTTTCAACCGATTTATGTTTCGACAGGCACTCCCGAATATTTCGGGTGTAGTGGTTCTGCCGATGAGCCCGTTGTTCCTTGATATTTCCATAAGTAAAATATCGAACGTGGGTTGTGTTTATATGTATTTCCGAACTCTTGCTATTTACGGCACTCGTAGAGGCATCTATAGCAGATGGAAAGGTAAATGTCTTTTAGCACTCGTAGAGGCTTTTTTGGAGCACGATCTTCTGCCTCGTACTATGTTTGCAAAGTGATGGGGCTTAGAAGTTTGTAGTTACTGCAATGCTTTAACAAAAAATCGAAGCTTAAGTTCTCATTAATAAGGTAAGCACGAGGCTAGAGGGTGATAAAAAAAAGGAAGGCCCTGTTTAAAATAAGGGGAAAAAAGAGAATAAAGGCTGATAAATTTCTTAAGCAAGGAAGGGGTTCTTCTCTTCTTCTGGCTTCTTCACCACGTTAGTGGTTGCTGCAGCGTTGCTGGTTTCATCAGGGGTTTGGGCAGTGGTTGCCAGCGTCTTGCTATCTCCTATGCCTTCTGTGCCATCAACTGCCGAACCTTTTGCTGCCGAGGCTTTTGCTGCCGAAGCTTCTGTTGCCGAGGCTTCTGCTGCCGAAGCTTTAAGGGCAAGGTCGGCTGGCTTCTTCTTGATTTCCCTGTCTTGTTTCTCCTCCTTGATTTCTCGTATCGACAGCTTGGGTGGAGGCTTGGTAATCTCTTGTTTGCTCCCAAACTTCGCAGCAATCCTCTGAAAGTCGCGATCACAATTGTCCGAGCGTGAGAAACTTCCATAGACTATGATGTTTGTCCCGTTGTTCCCAAGCATTTTCAGCTTGAGATATGCATAATGCGGCACAACCATTAACTTGGCATAAGCTGGTCTTCCGAGTATAGCATGATACTGTGACTCCCAGTTCACTACTTCAAACTCGATCTTTTCCTTCCTGAAATTGCCGGTTCTGCCGAAGATGACATTCAGGTAAACTCTGCCAAGAGAGTAACCCGGTGCAGTTGGAAGAATCCCATGGAAGCAGGTGTCTGTCTCTTCTAGCATCCTCATGGTGATCCCCATACTCTTGATTGTGTCGACGAAAATCAGGTTTAACCCGCTTCCACCATCCATAAAGAATTTGCTCATCTTGAATCCCCCTATCTGTGCCTCGACTACTAGGGCGGCGTGTCCTGGTTTTGGTATGGTCATCAGGTCATCTGCTCGACTGAACGTAATGTTCTGAGAGGACCACTCGACATACTCGGGGATGTTTGCCATGATGCTTTCGGCCAGATTAATCTCTCGGGTGAGCTTCTTCATCTCTCTTCTCGAGACACCTGTCTTGTGGATCATGTTCATCTGCCCGCGTGGCGGTGGGAACGCCTCGTTGGGTTGGTGAGGTTGAGCCTGCTGGACTTGGTGCTATGGTGGAGGTGGGGGTGGAGGTGGTAACGGTTGCTGTCCTGACTGCTGGATGAGTTTGTGCATGTCGAGGAACTGCCGACAGTCCCTGAGGAGGTGACTCGACTTCGTTTTGTCGTCCTTGGAATCGACGTACGAGTGCATGTAACAGGGGGCGTTGATCTGCTCTGCGTAGGGTAGCTCAGGAGTCCTCTGCTGTCGCGGTTTATAGTTGCCATGATTCCCAGAGTTGTTCCGATTGCTGTCCTGTCGATCGTCTCTTCTTTCGTCATACCGATCGTCATGTCGATCGGAGTATCCTGCGGCTACCAGGTTGTTGTCATCATAGTTGCGATTCTTCCTTCTATTGTGTCGATCCCTTCGGCTGCCCGAGTCGTGCTTCGGCTGGTCGTCATCTTCATCATCGTTGCGCTGCCGCGGTCTTCGCACGTTGTCCTCACCATCAGCCCAGCTGTTGGCGATTTCCATTAGCTTGGTAATGGTTTTTGGCTTCTTGCGTCCGAGTTCTTCTATGTAGCTTTCACGTCGGACGCCATCGCTGAAAGCGTCGATCGCTCTGTCGGCAGATACGTCTTCGGCAGCATTTAGGACTTTGGTGAATCTCCCGATGTATGAGCGCATCGACTCCTTCTGTTTCTGCTGACAGTTGCGTAATTCTTCAATCCCGGTGGGTCTCTTGTATGTTGCCTGGAAGTTAGCAACAAAGGCGTCCACTAGATCGTCCCATGATTTAATGGAACCCTTCGGCAGCCCCCTTAACCAGGCTCGCGCTGAATCCGTTAAGTAGAGCTGCAAGCACTGCATTGCTGCTATCTGGTTCCCCTTATGCGGAATCACGATGTGCAGGTAATCGTCTATCCAAGATCTTGGTTCTTGCTGCCCATCATACTTGGCAGCGTCGGTGGGAGTAGACTTGAACTTCTTGGGCGGCACCGTCTCGCGGATTTTGTAACTCAAGCAATCGGCTCCCCTGAGTTCGCCATCATACTCCTGATCCTCATCCGAAGAATCACTGTCGTCGTCCTTCCTGGCGGCGCGTCGTCGCCTTGCTTTATCGATCCGACTCTGGGTGATTTCATCCCGAGCATCTCTTGCATGATATTTTGAACCACTAGCATGCGCTGTGGTCTTCTCTTTCTGCGGGACTAGATTTTTTCCCAATATCGCGAGACTTTCCAGGGCGCCTCGGTGAGCTTGAGCCATGGATCCTTCAGGGCGCTGGTTGATGAGGTATGCAGCGAGATTGGCAGTTGCTCCCGCAAAGTTTTTCGGCCGTGGCATGCCCGCGGTGTCCGTGGTCATAAAGGACTTGGTTAGGTTCGACGTTATTTCTCTAGCGTCGTCTTCCGAGAGCCTGGACAGCCTTGACCGGTGCTTGCCTGCCCCATGAGTACTTCGGGAGGCGCTTCCTTGTGAAGCTCTCCGTCGCTCGCTGGATCGGTCTGCTGCAGATAGACGCCTCTCGAGGGTGGCCTGTTCTTTCGACAGGTGCTCCCGGTTTTTCTCTAGTATAGAGCGGTAAGCATTTAAGGTTCCAACCGAGGTTCCTGCGGGGAGCGGGGTGTTGTTAAGCACGGCTGCCCTGGCTGCTACCCACTCTTCGTCTGCGATGGTGTAATCGTTGTCGCGGTTGCTGGCGCTGTTCTCGAAGCTTGCTCGCCTGCTAGAACGAGGCGTGCGGTCTTCGTCTCCTCCGTGCCTTGTGTTTCCTGTGTTGTTGGCGGCATAAACCTGATGACGTGCCGATCTTCGGGTGGTTCCTTGGGAGATGCTGCCGACACTGTCTTCTCCCGATGAATATTGGGCATTGCAGATGAACGGTGTGTCGCTCGATCCCAAGCCATGCCTGGCGTCGCAGTTCAAGCAGTAGTACGAGGTTAACTCCGAGGGTGTGGGATCATCGGATCCTACTGACATGGAAGACGCCGAACGGGGGGTCGAATGCGCAGGCGAACTCATCAATTCTGTCAGACCAGCCAACAGGTCGACTGATGATGATGCGCTTGGACTCGTTGATCCAGAGGTGGGCGATTCCAGCAGTTGAAGAATTCCTTCTGCGTTGACGTTGTAGTGAACGCTGCCGATGGTCATCTCCATGTTCCCTTGTAGATCCGAGAAGTTTGAGCGAGAAGAATCGCTGTGCGGGGTGAACTCATAGGAGCCGAATCGAATCGAGCTTCCCAGGTTTGGTGATGATGGTGTCGATGAAGACGCCGATGACATGATTGGATCTGCCGATGACTGATCTTGCGCCAGCAGGTTTCCCACAGACGGCGCCAATTGTCGAGGGAGCTCATCGGCAATGCCCTCTGTTAGGGGCTTAGGGTTGATGGAATCCTGCAAGCTGACACGAGACATCGGTTCACAGACAAACGGGGGGAGCGATTTACCCAGGTTTGGGGCCCTCGATGAGGTAAAACCCTTACGTCCTGCTTGTCTGTTCTTGATTATGATGAAAAATAGGTTACAATGGGGTGCCGAATAGTTCGACTGAAATCTCGCCGAGATGCTAAGCTTAACGATGACCTAGCTCTAAGCTTTTGGTGGCTAAGACTGCTAAGATTGATTGTGTCCCTCGATAGCCCCTCTCCTGGCCTTTATATAGGAGGCCAGGTCTCGAGAGGTCTAATCGAGTACGAATAGGTTTATAGTAGATCTATCTCTAAACTTTCCTTGTTTGGCTCCTTCCGTGCCTTGTACTTCAAGTAACCTTCCGCCGCACCGTCCTAGTGGCCCATCTTGCCATCGGGTACCTTCATGGGCCTCCAGCTGGACCGTATAGGGTAGAGCAACATCGGTTACCCGAAGGGTAATGCCCACGTCAGTGGGTTTGAAAGTTTTAATCCCATTATTTTTGAGCTTGATAAAAATTATGTGTTTGTGGATAATGGAAAGCATGCTGTATGTGATAGTTATATTGTTGAGTGTGTTCATGATGCTACTGAAAATTATTATGAGAGAGGAAAATATGGTTGTAGAAATTTTCATGGTACTAAAACACCTCTCTACATGCTGAAAATTTTGAAGTTACTCTTGTTTTATCTTCCTATGCTTGTCACTTTGTTCTTCATGAATTTATTTGTGTACAAGATTCCTATGCATAGGAAGCGGGTTAGACTTAAATTTTTTTCATACTTGCTTTTTGATGCTCTCTTTGCTTCAACTCTCATCCTTATGTGAGCATCATTAAAATCACTGAGCCCATCTTAATGGCTATAAAGAAAGCACTTCTTGGGAGATAACCCATATTTTATTTTGCTACTATTTTGTTGCGTCTTGGAAGTTGTTACTACTGTAGCAACCTCTCCTTATCTTTATTTTATTGCATTGTTGTGCCAAGTAAGTCTCTAATAGAAAGTTGATACTAGATTTGGATTTCTGCGCAGAAACAGATTTTTAGCTGTCACGAATTTGAGTAGATCTCTCTGTAGGAGAAATTAAAAATTCTGCAAATATTCATGCGTGTTCCTCAGATATGTGCGCAACTTTCATTAGTTTTGAGCTTTCTGATTTGAGCAACGGAAGTACGTCGGAAAAATTCGTGTTTACTGGCTGTTCTGTTTTGACAGATTCTGTCTCTGTTTTTTGCATTGTCTCTTGTGAACTTTAAGTAAGGCTTTCTAGACGTGGAGAGCTGTAGCTAATGTTTTATTGAGTTCTTGCAATGTGTCACTACAGAACTAAAGTGGATTAAAGTTTTTGAGTACTAACCCCTCTAATGAAGTTTATGAGAAGTTTGGTGTGGCGAAGTTTTCAAGGGTCAAGAGAGAAGGGTGATATAATGTGATCAAGAAGAGTGAAGAGCCTAAGCTTGGGGATGTCCCCGTGGGTCACCCAAGCATATTTCAAGAAGACTCAAGCGTCTAAGCTTGGGGATGCCCAAGGCATCTCCTTCTCCATCAACAACTTATCAGGTCATCTCTAGTGAAACTATATTTTAATTCTTCCACATCATATGTGCTTTACTTGGAGCGTCTGTGTGCTTTTATTTTTGTTTTTTTTGAAGAAATTCGGATCCTAACAATCCTCGTGTGGGAGAGAGACACGCTCCGCTTTTTCATATGAACACTTGTGTTCTTCGTTTTTCATGTTCATAGCGAAGCTGAGAGCCGCAGCACTTATTGATATTTGGTTGGAAACAGAAAATGCTTCATATTGTCTTGAATAATTTGATACTTGGCAATTGTTTTGAGCTCTCAAGTAGATCATGTTTAAGCTCTTGCATCATGTAGTTTAAACCTATTAGTGGAGAACTACCGTAGAGCTTGTTGAAATTTGGTTTGTGTGATTGGTCTCTCTAAGGTCTAGATATTTTCTGGTAAAAGTGTTTGAGCAACAAGGAAGATAGTGTAGAGTTTTATAATGTTTGCAATCTGTTCTTATGTAAGTTTTGCTGTATCGGTTTATACTTATGTTTGCTTCAAACAACCTTGCTAGCCAAAGCCTTGTACTGAGAGGGAATGCTTCTCGTGCATCCAAAACCTTGAGCCAAAACATATGCCATTTGTGTCCACCATATCTACCTACTATGTGGTATTTCCTACCATTCCAAGTAAATACTTCATGTGCTACCTTTAAACAATTCAAAAGCTATTATCTTTTATTTGTGTCAATGTTTTATAGCTCATGAGGAAGTATGTGGTGTTTTATCTTTCGATCTTGTCATTTACTTATGACAGACTTTCACCAATGGACTAGTGGCTCATCCGCTTATCCAATAATTTTGCAAAAAGAGCTGGCAATGGGGTTCCCAACCCCAATTAATTACAACTTTCATTAATAATTCTCTTCACATGTTTTGCCCTGATCTATCAGTAAGCAACTTAATTTTGCAAATAGACACTCCTCCATGGTATGAGAATGTTGAAAGGCACCCGAGGATTCGGTTAGCCATGACTTGTGTAAGCAAAAGGTTGGGAGGAGTGTCATCCATAAATGAAACTAAAATGCATGTGTAAACAAAAAAGAAGAGGGATGATCTACCTTGCTGGTAGAGATAACGTCCTTCATGGGAGCCGCTCTTGAACGTCTGGTTTATAAGGTAGTTAGAGTACCCGCTACCATTCATTGACAACAACAAACACCTCTCAAAACTTTACTTTTATGCTCTCTATATGATTTCAAAACTTGAAAATCTCTAGCACATGATTTAATCCCTGCTTCCCTCTGCGAAGGGCCTTTTTTTACTTTATGTTGAGTCAGTTTACCTACTTCTTTCTATCTTAGAAGAAAACACTTGTGTCAACTGTGTGCATTGATTCTTACATGCTTACTTATTGCACTCATTATATTACTTTGTGTTGACAATTATCCATGAGATATGCATGTTGAAAGTTGAAAGCAATTGCTGAAACTTAAATCTTCCTTTGTGTTGTTTCAAACCTCTTATTAAGAATTTATTGCTTTATGAGTTAACTCTTATGCAAGACTTTTTGATGCTTGTCTTGAAAGTACTATTCATGAAAAGTTTTTGCTACATGTTATCTATTTGTTAGCAAACTATAGATCATTGCCTTGAGTAACTTCATTCATCTCATATGCTTTACAATAGTATGAATAAGATTATGTTGGTAGCATGTCACTTCAGAAATTATTCTTTTTATCGTTTACCTACTCGAGGGCGAGTAGGAACTAAGCTTGGGGATGCTTGATACGTCTCCAACGTATCTATAATTTATTATGTTCCATGCTAGTTTTATGACAATACCTACATGTTTTGTTCACACTTTATATCATTTTTATGCATTTTCCGGGACTAACCTATTAACAAGATGCCAAAGTGCCAGTTCCTGTTTTCTGCTGTTTCTGTTCGGGCAATATTCTCGGAATTCGACGAAACAAAAGCCAAACCTCCTATTTTTTCGAGGGACACACGGAGCCAGAAGGGCAAGCCAGGGGGAGGCCCACGGCCTCCTCCCCATGCAGCCACGCGGCCGGGGCCACAGGCGGAATTCGTCGGAATTCGACGAAACAAAAGCCAAACCTCCTATTTTTCCGAGGGACACACGGAGCCAGAAGGGCAAGCCAGGGGGAGGCCCACGGCCTCCTCCCCATGCAGCCACGCGGCCGGGGCCACAGGCGCGCCGGCGTGTGGGGAGCCCACCTCGGGACTCCACCGACATCGCCCCTTTGCCTATTTATTCCCCCACGTCGCGAAAACCCTAGGGAGATCGATCATATTCCAGAAGAACTCCCGGAGCGCCGCCGCCATCGCGAAACTTAGTTTCGGGGGTCAGAAGTTCCTGTTTCGGCACCCTGCCGGGACGGGGATCGACCCCCAGAGCCTTCTCCATCGACGCCACCACCTCCATCATGCTCTGTGAGTAGTTCCTCCATGGACTACGGGTTCTAGCAGTAGCTAGTTGGTACTCTCTCTCCCATGTACTTCAATACAATGATCTCATGAGCTGCCTTACATGATTGAGATTGTGTTGTAACTCTGTAATTTTGAAAATTTCCAAACATCATGCATTGCATTCATAACATCATGTCATCATTGCATTTTAGGAAAAATCAAACTTTATTTCAAAACCCCAAACCTAAAATGGCAATTATAGCCACATAGGCATGTATGCCAATTTTGGTTCTTCAAAAATGTTATTTTGTTTTAAAAGTGGTTCCATATTGAAGTCCTTTTTTACAAGGAATCCATAGATATTTTATTTGTATTTTTCTGAATTATCTTTGGTGCCCAAAACGCTTTCGAAATGCTAAGTAGAATCCAGTGGAGAGTCGATTTGGTGCTAAGCTAGGATGTTGGCGTAGCAAATTACTCTCTTTACGGGGATAGATTAGTGCTAATCAATTTAGTCTTGACGAGTTTACCAATATTTATGTTATCCTTTCTTGAAATACCAGTGGGTGTTAGGAAACGTTTGGATTTCTTCAAGTCTAGTTTTTTTTGGCAAACAGATGACAACAAGAAAAAGTATAAATTGACTAAATGGAGTATGGTATGTAGACCAAAGGATCAAGGGGGCCTCGGCATTGAAGTGTTAGAACTTAAAAATAAATGTTTGCTGAGTAAGTGGTTATTTAAATTACTCACTGAAGAGGGAATGTGGCAACAAATATTACACAATAACTACTTGAAGAATAAAACGTTAGCGCAAGTTGAGGTTAAACCCACTGACTCTCCATTTTGGAAGGGCCTAATGCGTGTAAAATCTGAATTTTTCACTAGAGGTCTTTTCAAATTGGGAAATGGCTCCTCTGTACGCTTTTGGGAAGATGTTTGGCTTGGAGATACTTCCTCGGCGCAGCAATATCCATCTCTATACAATATTATTCAGCGGAAAAAGTGTTGGTTGCATATGTGTTTGCACAAACACCGCTGAATATAAATTTTAGGCGGACCTTAAATGATAACAAATGGAATCAATGGATTCATCTATGCCATCGCTTAATGTCTGTTCACTTAAATAATGATTCGGATAATTTTTTTTGGAGACTTACTGAATCTGGAACATTCACGGTGAAATCTATGTATCTTGACTTAATGAATGTACATGCTAGCTTTTTGTCTAAGTATTTGTGGAAGCTTAAAATCCCTACAAAGATCAAGGTTTTCATGTGGTATCTAAACAGTAAAGTGCTGCACACTAAGGACAATCTTGCTAGGCGCAACTGGAATGGGTGTCAAAAATGTTGTTTCTGTGATTCATTAGAAACCGTGCAACATGTTTTTCTTTATCGTCCTTTTGCCCAAATTATTTCGCGTATGATATATTTTGCTTATAATATTCCACCTCCTGTAAATATTACCAATATGTTTGGTAATTGGTTGAATGGTGTTGACAAGAAAGACAAAGCCAGGATACGAATTGGTGTCTCATCTTTATGTTGGTCTATTTGGACGTCCAGGAATGATTTTATTTTTAACAGGCAAAAGGGAACAGATTTTTTGCAGGTTATCCGTCGAGCTACATATTAGATTCACCAATGGGCCCACCTTCTCCCGGCGAACCAGCGGGAAGCTATGGATACTGGATGCAACCGTCTGCTAATGGTTACTCAGTACTTTTATTTCCAGGCTACTGGGTGGAGTCTGTAAACACCCGGATTTTTAAGTCCGGATGCCCTATTACATCATACATCGCAATCCTAGGAAGATTGTTTTTGCGAGACATAATAGTAAGTAGTTCAGAGTCATCATTTATTACAACACATAAGGTCTTACATCAAGGGATCACATGATCCAATATTACACAAATAGATTGTTCAACATCACACATAAGTAGCGGAAGCGTAGTAGTAGTGGACTATATATTCCACAGGCAACGCTTGACGTTAGAAGACGATCCTAGTTATCGTAGACCTCATGTTGTCCGTCATCCTGATACTGTTGCTCCTCTTCAAAGTCTGGCATTTGAATAGCCAGGGCAAAGCCATGAGTACTTTTAAAGTACTCGCAAACTAATACTAAAGTAAAACATATTAAGTGTAGTAAGGGGTACTAAGCTCTAGGTTTATTTGCATAAAGCCAAGTTTTCATTTGATAAACATTTAGTAAACACCCATTATTTGCTAGACTAACTCAAGTGGGAACATTAGTGTCATTCCCACCATTCAGTTGGGATCCAAGTCAATTCACCATTCACCTTCATCATTTCAACATAAATTCTGATAACGGAAATAGTATGGCCTTTCCAATCGTCCGTAACCGCGGACACGGCTATTCGATTAGGTTTAACACTCTGCAGAGGTTGTACTCTTATGCCACAACTTTTGATTACATCCGTCGAGGATAACCCCGAATCATCGTAACTCAGTACGCGGATCATCAACCATAACCTTTCACTTATATGTCCTAGTATAGGCACCTCTCCCCATGAGCTTGGCCCCCGGTGAGAACCAACTGTTAACCCGGGAACTGCACAGGGCTTGGGTCGTACATTCACCTCATATTCACATCATTTCTCCTATACGGAGGCAGCCTCGGCGTAACCCCTATGATGCTTGTTTAGAGGGAACCCATACTAAAATACACAAGTTTCTAGTTAAGCCCTACCCATAATCAGGTATTGTGGGGGTACTTGTATAATTGGAAAGGTATCGCATTCAAACCCATATCAGGTTTATATCAAAAATCACCATCTTCTCTTGGTCATATTCACCTTCAAAGTCATTCAATGGAATGAACCATCATTCCAAGGTTTAAACTTCATTTCAAAGTCACATGTTCCCATCTAGAGTAGTCCAATTTTAATTGATTAGCACTAGCCACTATTTCATGAGGAGTGCTATCTAGCTTTGGAATGGTGCTAAGATAACCTTTGATCTTGTTCTTCGCTATAACAAGAAAAATCATAAATTCAAAAGTACTTTGAAATAAATAAGCAAAAGTAATTGCAAGATAAAAACATGGGATAGGTAAAACATAAATTTAAAGGGGTGATGGTGCATTGCTCTTGTAGAGCTTGCATCATGGTGGTTAGCAAGATTATTAGCTTGCCTTGAGCTGAGTAGTGATCAAAGTTCTCCTCTTCTTCTTGGGAGTAGGCTTCCTCCTCTTGATACTCCTCGTTACTAGCGTCTATATACGAATACGAGGTATAAATACTAAACCAAGCTCACATACTATACTAGAAACACTTAAAAGATTTCACACATTAATCCTATTTTCAATCAAACATGGCATGGTGAATTTATTGGATGAGTCTTGATTTAAGAGAGAAAACTAATTTCCTCTCATTATTCTTATTTCTTAACTTTTGTATGTAGCCCATTAAAGAAATTTATTTCCTCTTATTACCTTATATTATATTTTAATCTCTTCATATAATAATCAGGTATGAAATATAGGTTGACCCAAGGTCAACATTTCATATCTATTATATGTGATTATATAGTAATTGAAGTGCTATACTTCACATGGTTTTAATACTTGTCATTTAATTGAATTAAAATCTCTAAGTAATAGCTATCAGAGGTTCAATATTCTAAGTCATTCCCTCTGGTTGTATTACTTAGGATCAAGATTTAAATGAGAAGATATCTCTCATATTAATTATTAAATTTGAATTCAAGTTGAGAAAGCACTATAATTGACTACATAGCCATTTTATTTCATCTAGTCCATGATCATGCAAATAACCTGTCTATATTATTGCATAATCAATTAGAGGACATTATTTGTGATTTATTGAAATTGGAATCAACTCAAAATTATTTATAACTAATTTTTAATATTTATTTGAAGTTAGAAAAGGCCCTGCCTTGTTATTTTTATCATTTAAAATTAAATACGATTTTGGATATGAGGCTAGTGGCATTATTTAGATAATTTCATGAGCTTTCTAAATATATAAAATTGGTTAAATTTGGTGTAGTAGATTTCGAGCTATTCAAATTTGAAGTGAGCAGCAGTATTGAATTTGGAATTAAACAGAAATTCGATTTTTGAATTGTTGGGCTTGGCGGGAACGCGAAATGGGCTAAACGGGGGAAAAAGACTTGGGCCGGCCCAGCAGTATGACTTGCACACGCGGGCCGCCTGACATGGTGGGCTCCACCCGTCAGTGGCTCTTAAGGAGCGAAACGGTACGCGGAACGTGGAGCGTCAGATCAGAGGGCCGATCGACGGCTCACGACGGTCGTCGTCTCCGGCGAGATTCCGACGAGCCCGTGGCGTCAGTAGGGGGTCGGAGAGCGTACCAGAGTTCCCGCGGTGTTCTACTGGTGACGAGGCGACGTTGTCGAGGGTGCTGAGGCGACTGGTAGCAGTGGCGAGGCTTGGGGCGGCGTGGATCAACGGCGGCGATGTCCTGGCTCCGGCGGGCTTCGTCTTGCAATTGGAGCAGCTCCGGTGGTGTGGTGTCAAATTGATGGGGGGAGAGTGATCAGAGAAGGGAGGGGAGCAGATGGTGTGAAGGAGTTGTGGGCTGAGGAGCTCTATTTATAGCGGGCGATGGTGGCCGGGAGGTGCTGCGAGGGCGCGTCGACGGCGTGGCCTCTCCGTCGATCGAAAGGGCAAGGCGAGGACGGCATCTTGTAGGCGTCGTCCCGGCGATGCTCGAGGACTAGGCGGCGCAGCGAGGGGACGACGGAATCACTCGAGGGCGTGCGGTGATCATGACGGTACCCGCGGTACTCCGCCGGCGAGGACGACGGTGACAAGGCTCTCGCGCGTGCTTGAGCATGTCTAGCGGCTAGAGGGCGCGGAGGCGGTGCTCGACGCAGCGGTAGACTTTGCGGGGAGGCGTAGGTTGCTCGAGTGCGTGGCGTCTCGGCGCGTCCAGGGCGTGATCACCACGCTGGCCGGCATGTCCTGGCAGGTTTTGGGCGTGCCGATTCTGGCCAATGCCAAGCATTTGCGAGCTGGGGCTGTGTACCGTTGACGTCCTTGTGCTGCAGGGATTCTCCAGGACAAGGAGAAAAATATAGAGAGAGGCCAGAGAGAGGGGTGGCAAGCATGGCCGGCATGGTGCACGGCATGCTTAGTTTAGGTGCATTTTCTCACTTTACACGATGGTGCAAGTACATGGCATCGATGCAGGGATGGCAGGGGAGTGTGATCATCACAAATTAAAAGAGGTTTAGGCTAAGAACCACTGGACAATTGAGTGTAACTCAATTCTGGAATCATGCCTGCCAAGTGTTCGACACAATGCCCGCATGAACATTTTTGTCGAATTTTGGAATTCTTTTTGGTACATCTCAATGATATAATTAATGTGAGGTATTGATGGTGGTGGCACTTAATTTGGAAGTGATTTGCAACATTTCAAATTTGAGGTGATCTTCACATTGATTTAAAGTCTCCTCTTGTCAATTTTCTACTGGTCAACCTAGTCAACTCTAGCCATGGTGGTCAACATCAAAGTTACTCACCTTGACATGGTCTTGGATGACATGGCTTTGGTTGACCAATTTTAGTTCAAGAAATGAGAAAACCAGAGGGGTAAAGTGGTGAAGAAAATATTTTTGGGACAAGTGACCATTATCATATGTATGTAAGATTTTTGATTTTCTTGTGTTTGATTCTTGATCCAATGATGCAATAGTGTTAGTTTATCATATTGAAGTATTTTAGAAACAATGGGGCAAGCAATTGTGGCCTAGGTTGAAGAATTGCAAAATGGCATAATGTGTATGTAAGGGAAATATGGGTTTTTCCCATTTTCTTTATTTCTCCTCAATTTAGGGTTTGGTGATCTTGATTAGGGTTCACATAGCAATAGTTAAACATGCTAACACTCATCATGGCAATAGCACATAGATAACACACTCAAATGCACAAAACTATATGTGGCACTATATGCATGTAAAAAGTTTTTGTTTGTTGTAATTTTTGAATAATTGAAACTCTCTCTTGATTTTATTATTGTTGAAACTTGGGATGTTACAAACCCTTCCCCCTTACAAAAGATCTCGTCCCGAGATCTTAAAGAAAACTAGGTACTAAAGAGATGCGGGTACTCAGTCTTCATGAAATCTTCTCTCTCCCAAGTGGCTTCTTCTTCGGTGTGATTACTCCATTGGATTTTCAGAAACTTGATACTCCGGGTACGGGTGGTTCTGAATGCTTCTTCCAGGATGCGAATAGGTACTTCGCGGTATGTCAGATCTGAATTGATATCCACAGCTTGATGGTCGATGTTCTTGAATACCTCGGTCTTCTCAGGTACCTCTAAGCATTTCCGGAGTAATGAGATGTGAAACACATTGTGCACCGCTGACATTTCTTCTGGTAACTCCAGCTGATAAGACACTTCTCCTCGGCGGCTCAGGACTTTGAAAGGTCCGACATAACGGGGTGCAAGCTTTCCTTTAAGCTGGAATCTCTGCATTCCTTTAAGGGGGGACACTTTGAGATACACGAAATCTCCGATCTCGAAGGTCATCTCTCGGCGTCTTTTGTCGGCGTAGCTCTTCTGCCTTGATTGAGCGGTCTTGAGGTACTCGCGGATCTTGTGAACCTTCTCTTCAGCTTCTCGAAGAATATCTGGTCCAAAGACTTGACTCTCTCCAACTTCCGACCAATTCAGAGGGGTACGGCACTTTCTTCCGTACAGGGCTTCAAAAGGGGCCATTTGTAAACTGGCTTGATAGCTGTTGTTGTATGAGAATTCTACGTACGGTAAGCAGTCTTCCCACTTGGATCCATATTCTAACACACATGCTCTCAGCATATCTTCCAATATCTGGTTGACTCGTTCAGTCTGTCCATCCGTCTGCGGGTGATAGGCTGTGCTAAAGTTCAGCCTGGTTCCGAGTCCTTCATGTACCTTCTGCCAAAATCTGGAGGTGAATTGTGATCCTCTATTGGATACTATTGACTTCGGGGTTCCGTGCAGGCTGACTATCCGTGAGATGTACAACTCTGCAAGTCTTGGTCCTTGGTAGGTGGTCTTGACGGGGATAAAATGGGCGACTTTGGTCAATCTGTCAACCACTACCCAGATAGAATCATTTCCTTTACTCGATTTGGGCAATCCGGTAATGAAGTCCATTCCTACCGAATCCCACTTCCATTCGGGAATCTGCAGGGGCTGTAGCAGTCCCGCGGGTCGTTGATGTTCTGCCTTGACTCTCTGACAGATGTCACACTTGGTGACATAGCTCCCGATGTCTCGCTTTATTCCATGCCACCAGAACTGTTCCTTCAGGTCCTGGTACATCTTGGTACCTCCGGGGTGAATAGAATACAGGGTGTCATGTGCTTCCGTCAGAATAACTTGTTTCAACTCCGAATTTGACGGCACGCACAAGCGTCCGTTGTACCAAAGTACCCCTTCTTCATCTATGGTGAATCCTGGTGCCTTTCCCGCAGCTATTTGGCTTTTGACTCCATCAATGCTAGCATTCCCCTTCTGGGCCTCTTTGATCTGACTAATCAAGGTGGGTTGGAGTTCAATGCTGGCGAGAAAACCTTCGCTAACCAGTTCCATCCTAAACTGTTCAAACTCTTGGTGCAGGCTAGGTTGCTCTTCGGCAATCATGGAGTTCAACTGACACGGCAGTCTACTCAAAGCATCTGCTACCACATTGGCTTTGCCTGGGTGATAGTGGATTTCCATATCATAATCCTTGATTAACTCTAACCATCTTCTCTGCCTCATGTTTAGCTCCTTCTGAGTGAAGATATACTTCAAGCTCTTGTGATCTGAATAGATCTCGCATCGATTACCCATGAGGTAATGACGCCATACTTTCAAAGCCAACACGACGGCTGCTAGCTCTAAGTCATGGGTAGGATAGTTCTGCTCATGTTGCTTCAGTTGCCTTGATAGGTACGAGATCACTTTGCCTTCTTGCATCAACACACATCCAAGACCAATCTTGGAGGCGTCACAGTACACATCAAATGGTTTGGTGATGTCCGGCATGATCAGTATTGGGGCTGAAGTCAGTCGGCTCTTGAGCTGTTGGAAACTCTCTTCACACTTGTTCGTCCATTCGAACTTCTTGTCTTTCTTCAATAATTGAGTCATTGGTCTAGCTATGCTTGAGAATCCTTCAACGAATCGGCGGTAATATCCCGCCAATCTGAGAAATGCACGGACCTCGGTCTGGGTGGTTGGGGCTTTCCATTCTGCAACGGTCTTTATTTTGGCGGGATCAACGGCAATTCCTCCTGCTGACAAGATGTGTCCCAGGAATCCTACTTCCTTCAACCAAAACTCACAC
Source organism: Lolium rigidum (assembly GCF_022539505.1). Taxonomy (NCBI): domain Eukaryota; kingdom Viridiplantae; phylum Streptophyta; class Magnoliopsida; order Poales; family Poaceae; genus Lolium; species Lolium rigidum. The sequence continues at coordinate 4,327,228 of NC_061511.1, read as the reverse complement.
TTGCTGAACTTGGCGTATAGCTGGTGTTCCCGAAGAGTATCTAAGCCTACTTCCAGGTGTTGCTCATGTTCTTCTTCGGTTTTGGAGTAGATAAGGATGTCGTCAATGAAGACAACGACGAACTTATCCAGGAAGTTCATGAAGATCTTATTCATGAGATTCATGAAATATGCGGGGGCGTTGGTCAATCCAAATGACATGACATTGTACTCATACAATCCATATCTGGTGGTGAAGGCAGTTTTGGGGATGTCCGTTGCACGGATTTTCAGCTGATGGTAACCTGTCCTAAGATCAATCTTAGAGAACACGGTGGCACCGGTCAACTGGTCAAACAGGTCTTCTATCTTGGGCAAAGGATACTTGTTCTTGATGGTGACGTCATTTAGCTTGCGGTACCGTACATAAACGGATCGTACCATCCTTCTTGTCCACAAACAAAACTGGTGATCTCCAGGGTGATGCACTTGGTCTAATCAAACCTTTGGCTAACATATCATCCAGTTGTTTCTTTAGTTCTACTAATTCTGTCGGGTTCATACTGTAAGCTCTCTGGGCTATGGGTCCGGTTCCGGGGATTAGCTCAATGATAAACTCGATATCCCGGTCCGGGGGCATACCGGGTAGGTCATCTGGAAACACATCAGAGTATCTACAGACGACTCTGATTTGATCCAAGGTAGGTTTGGCTAAACTCTGGTTGCAGGTAAATTTTCTGGGCAGTTTTTCTGAGATGTGCTCTACTAACACTCCGGTGTCACTAGTCATGGTGATGGCCTTCTTGGCACAATCAATCAGTCCATGATGTTTGGACATCCAGTCCATACCCAGTACTACTTCCAAACCTTTTGTTCCCAGAACAATCAGATTGGCATAAAAGTCTATTTCATGAATTCTGATAGGGACATCTTTGCAAATTTTTCTAGCTTTAGTGGTTGATCCAGGTATTTGCACTACCATGACATGCTTCAAACTGATGGGTTGAATCTTACTAGTGCATGCAAAATCTTCCGTAACAAATGAATGCGATGCTCCAGAATCAAACAGCACTCTTGCAGGTATTGAGTTAACAGAGAACATACCCAACACGACATCTGGGGCTTCCTGAGCTTCTTCCGCACTCATGTGAAAGAGGCGACCGCTACGGTTGTTCGGGTTGTTGGGGGTGAACTTCTTGTTGGTGGCGACACGACGTTGCTGCTGAGCAGGGCCAGTGGTGTTGGCGGCCATCTTGGCGAGTCTCTTGGGACACTCGTTGGAGTAGTGCCCCACCACGCCACACTCATAGCAGTTGATGGTGGACTTTTCCTTGGGGGCGACAGGGACAGCGTTGCTCCCAGTTCTTGGAGCAGTGTTGGTGTTGGGGTTGGCAGGGGCTCTTGTCGGAGCGCGGTTGAAGTTGTTGTTGTGGTGGACGAAGTTGTTGCTGTTGTGATGCTGTCCTCCCGTCCTGGGGTTTCCTCCACTCCGGTTCTGATAACCGGGGCGCGACATCTGTGCCGGTGGCCTGTTGTTTCGGGGGGTGAATCCTCCGCTAGGGCGAAACTTGGAGGTGTTGCTGGGCCCACTCTGGTGCATCATGCGGCGCTTGCGGTTGTCATTGGCTTGGTTCAACTTGCCCTCCATCTGGATGGCGGAGTCAACAAGGGCTTCGAGGTCAGCAAAAGGGATGTTGACCAACACGGTCTGCATCTCATCGTGCAGTCCGTTCAGGAACCTCTCCTTCCTCTTCTCGGTGGTGTCAGTCTCATCCGGGGCGTACCTTGACAAGGTGAGGAACCTGTCGCGGTATTCTACCACGGTTAGACGGCCTTGCTTTAACTCGCGGAACTCATCCCGCATCTTCTTGATGAGACCCGGTGGCACATGATACTTGCTAAACTTGAGCTTGAAATCTGCCCAAGTCATTAGTTGCCCCGCATTCAATGCGCGAGCACTTGTCCACCAGGCACGTGCAGGTCCTGCCAGATAGTGGGTGGCAAACAGTACCTTGTCATTATCTTCCACTCCGGCAACCTCAAGATTGTTCTCCATTGTGTGGAGCCAATCGTCAGCATCAAGGGGTTCCTCTGTTTTGCTAAACACCGGTGGGTTGGTGTTCTGAAAGTTCTTCAGTTTGGAGCCCGGGTGGTCATGGTTCCCGTGGCCTTGGTTGTTCTGTGCCAGCTGTTGCAGAGCAGTGATATTGGCTTGCCTTTCGGCGCGTTCAGCCTCTCTGTCCTCCATCATGAGCTGCAGCATCTGCATCAGCGCATCGTTGCGATTTGGGGGTGCCATCTGAACAGAGATAGGGATCATGAGATGAGAGGGAAATTTCTATGGCTCATTTTGAGGGTAAAAATCACATAATTTAAAACTTGATTCATAAGATCATAATATTACACACCACCTAGTCATGAAGGTAGCACTTTATTGCAAGCTAACAACCCGGAGGGTTTGAAGAACCCTTTTAACAATCTACGATACATGGGGCGGATACAAAGGACCGATACATCTCATACTACGCGGAGCTCAGAGAGGGATGGAAACTATCCATCGATGCGGAGCGGGAAGGTGGTGTCCATCCCGGCAGGCAGGTGCTGGTAGAAGTCCTGGTCTCCTTCCTCCTCCTCCTCTTCGTAGTCATTGTCGTTGCTGACATAGGAGTAGCCATCCCCTTGGATGTCTTCCCCCTCGCCTTCTCCCTCCAGGATCTGGAGTTGCTCTGCCTGAGTGGAGATGGTCTCCTTCAGGACGGAGATCTTGGTCTTGAGGCGGTGGATGGTGGAGTCCCTCTTCGCGACCAGCTGGCGAAGAGTTCTGCGCTCCTTTGCGATGACCTTGATGGTCTCCGCATACTGGTTCAGCTGCTGCTGAGTGTGGTTGGCGGCGGCGCGGGAGTTATCCAGCGCAGACCGAGTCTCGAACAACATGTAGTCGAGATGATCCACATGGTGCCTCAGCACGGGGTGGTATGGCAGGCTGAGGGGCAGCCCAACAGAGGAGTGCCTTGCATAGTGTGCAAAGCGTTCCCCTTCAATAGCCACCGAGTTTTGCCCGCACAGACGAGCGAGAGCCTCCTGGAGCGCAAGGGCGAGTCCATCCACCCAGGTGTTGTCTCGGAGAGAGAACTGAATCTGGCGGAACATGGGTGACTCCGGCTTCCCAGGAAGGTTAGCCATGATGAGCCACTGGAGCTGGCCGTTGGCTTGGTCCGTGATCTGGCCTCCGTAAAACACGGGAGGCGAGCGTCCGAGGAACTCGGTGAGGGCAAACAGATCCCTTTCAAAGATCAGATCCCCACCGTTCGCCAAGTCGTACACTTGGGTTTGGATGAAGGGCTCCGTCGGGACGATAGGCTCCATCTGTAGAGGGAGTGACAAGCTAGTTAATACAATGCAAGTGTTCAAAATTTTAAGTAGTAATAACATGAATTGGTTATTTTTGAAAAAGATCTCCAAGGTAAGGGTATGATTGTATTTTCATAACTATTTCTTTAAAAACTAAGTTTACCGGACGTCCATTCTAACTAGGGTCTCCTAAGGTCAAACAATGGCTCTGATACCAACTTGTAAACACCCGGATTTTTAAGTCCGGATGCCCTATTACATCATACATCGCAATCCCAGGAAGATTGTTTTTGCGAGACATAATAGTAAGTAGTTCAGAGTCATCATTTATTACAACACATAAGGTCTTACATCAAGGGATCACATGATCCAATATTACACAAATAGATTGTTCAACATCACACATAAGTAGCGGAAGCGTAGTAGTAGTGGACTATATATTCCACAGGCAACGCTTGACGTTAGAAGACGATCCTAGTTATCGTAGACCTCCTGTTGTCCGTCATCCTGATACTGTTGCTCCTCTTCAAAGTTTGGCATTTGAATAGCCAGGGCAAAGCCATGAGTACTTTTAAAGTACTCGCAAACTAATACTAAAGTAAAACATATTAAGTGTAGTAAGGGGTACTAAGCTCTAGGTTTATTTGCATAAAGCCAAGTTTTCATTTGATAAACATTTAGTAAACACCCATTATTTGCTAGACTAACTCAAGTGGGAACATTAGTGTCATTCCCACCATTCAGTTGGGATCCAAGTCAATTCACCATTCACCTTCATCATTTCAACATAAATTCTGATAACGGAAACAGTATGGCCTTTCCAATCGTCCGTAACCGCGGACACAGCTATTCGAATAGGTTTAACACTCTGCAGAGGTTGTACTCTTATGCCACAACTTTTGATTACATCCGTCGAGGATAACCCCGAATCATCGTAACTCAGTACGCGGATCATCAACCATAACCTTTCACTTATATGTCCTAGTATAGGCACCTCTCCCCATGAGCTTGGCCCCCGGTGAGAACCAACTCGTTAACCCGGGAACCGCACGAGGCTTGGGTCGTACATTCACCTCATATTCACATCATTTCTCCTATACGGAGGCAGCCTCGGCGTAACCCCTATGATGCTTGTTTAGAGGGAACCCATACTAAAATACACAAGTTTCTAGTTAAGCCCTACCCATAATCGGGTATTGTGGGGGTACTTGTATAATTGGAAAGGTATCGCATTCAAACCCATATCAGGTTTATATCAAAAATCACCATCTTCTCTTGGTCATATTCACCTTCAAAGTCATTCAATGGAATGAACCATCATTCCAAGGTTTAAACTTCATTTCAAAGTCACATGTTCCCATCTAGAGTAGTCCAATTTTAATTGATTAGCACTAGCCACTATTTCATGAGGAGTGCTATCTAGCTTTGGAATGGTGCTAAGATAACCTTTGATCTTGTTCTTCGCTATAACAAGAAAAATCATAAATTCAAAAGTACTTTGAAATAAATAAGCAAAAGTAATTGCAAGATAAAAACATGGGATAGGTAAAACATAAATTTAAAGGGGTGATGGTGCATTGCTCTTGTAGAGCTTGCATCATGGTGGTTAGCAAGATTATTAGCTTGCCTTGAGCTGAGTAGTGATCAAAGTTCTCCTCTTCTTCTTGGGAGTAGGCTTCCTCCTCTTGATACTCCTCGTTACTAGCGTCTATATACGAATACGAGGTATAAATACTAAACCAAGCTCACATACTATACTAGAAACACTTAAAAGATTTCACACATTAATCCTATTTTCAATCAAACATGGCATGGTGAATTTATTGGATGAGTCTTGATTTAAGAGAGAAAACTAATTTCCTCTCATTATTCTTATTTCTTAACTTTTGTATGTAGCCCATTAAAGAAATTTATTTCCTCTTATTACCTTATATTATATTTTAATCTCTTCATATAATAATCAGGTATGAAATATAGGTTGACCCAAGGTCAACATTTCATATCTATTATATGTGAGTATATAGTAATTGAAGTGCTATACTTCACATGGTTTTAATACTTGTCATTTAATTGAATTAAAATCTCTAAGTAATAGCTATCAGAGGTTCAATATTCTAAGTCATTCCCTCTGGTTGTATTACTTAGGATCAAGATTTAAATGAGAAGATATCTCTCATATTAATTATTAAATTTGAATTCAAGTTGAGAAAGCACTATAATTGACTACATAGCCATTTTATTTCATCTAGTCCATGATCATGCAAATAACCTGTCTATATTATTGCATAATCAATTAGAGGACATTATTTGTGATTTATTGAAATTGGAATCAACTCAAAATTATTTATAACTAATTTTTAATATTTATTTGAAGTTAGAAAAGGATCTGCCTTGTTATTTTTATCATTTAAAATTAAATACGATTTTGGATATGAGGCCAGTGGCATTATTTAGATAATTTCATGAGCTTTCTAAATATATAAAATTGGTTAAATTTGGTGTAGTAGATTTCGAGCTATTCAAATTTGAAGTGAGCAGCAGTATTGAATTAGGAATTAAATAGAAATTCGATTTTTTAATTGTTGGGCTTGGCGGGAACGCGAAATGGGCTAAACGGGGGAAAAAGACTTGGGCCGGCCCAGCAGTATGACTTGCACACGAGGGCCGCCTGACATGGTGGGCTCCACCCGTCAGTGGCTCTTAAGGAGCGAAACGGTACGCGAAACGTGGAGCGTCAGATCAGAGGGCCGATCGACGGCTCACGACGGTCGTCGTCTCCGGCGAGATTCCGACGAGCCCGTGGCGTCAGTAGGGGGTCGGAGAGCGTACCAGAGTTCCCGCGGTGTTCTACTGGTGACGAGGCGACGTTGTCGAGGGTGCTGAGGCGACTGGTAGCAGTGGCGAGGCTTGGGGCGGCGTGGATCAACGGCGGCGATGTCCTGGCTCCGGCGGGCTTCGTCTTGCAATTGGAGCAGCTCCGGTGGTGTGGTGTCAAATTGATGGGGGGAGAGTGATCAGAGAAGGGAGGGGAGCAGATGGTGTGAAGGAGTTGTGGGCCGAGGAGCTCTATTTATAGCGGGCGATGGTGGCCGGGAGGTGCTGCGAGGGCGCGTCGACGGCGTGGCCTCTCCGTCGATCGAAAGGGCAAGGCGAGGACGGCATCTTGTAGGCGTCGTCCTGGCGATGCTCGAGGACTAGCTGGCGCAGCGAGGGGACGACGGAATCACTCGAGGGCGTGCAGTGATCATGATGGTACCCGCGGTACTTCGCCGGCGAGGACGATGGTGACAAGGCTCCTGCGCGTGCTTGAGCATGTCTAGCGGCTAGAGGACGCAGAGGCGGTGCTCGACGCAGCGGTAGACTTTGCAGGGGAGGCGTAGGTTGCTCGAGTGCGTGGCGTCCTGGCGCGTCCAGGGCGTGATCACCACGCTGGCCGGCATGTCCTGGCAGGTTTTGGGCGTGCCGATTCTGGCCAATGCCAAGCATTTGCGAGCTGGGGCTGTGTACCGTTGACGTCCTTGTGCTGCAGGGATTCTCCAGGACAAGGAGAAAAATAGAGAGAGAGGCCAGAGAGAGGGGTGGCAAGCATGGCCGGCATGGTGCACGGCATGCTTAGTTTAGGTGCATTTTCTCACTTTACACGATGGTGCAAGTACATGTCATCGATGCAGGGATGGCAGGGGAGTGTGATCATCACAAATTAAAAGAGGTTTAGGCTAAGAACCACTGGACAATTGAGTGTAACTCAATTCTGGAATCATGCCTGCCAAGTGTTCGACATAATGCCCGCATGAACATTTTTGTCGAATTTTGGAATTCTTTTTGGTACATCTCAATGATATAATTAATGTGAGGTATTGGTGGTGGTGGCACTTAATTTGGAAGTGATTTGCAACATTTCAAATTTGAGGTGATCTTCACATTGATTTAAAGTCTCCTCTTGTCAATTTTCTACTGGTCAACCTAGTCAACTCTAGCCATGGTGGTCAACATCAAAGTTACTCACCTTGACATGGTCTTGGATGACATGGCTTTGGTTGACCAATTTTAGTTCAAGAAATGAGAAAACCAGAGGGGTAAAGTGGTGAAGAAAATATTTTTGGGACAAGTGACCATTATCATATGTATGTAAGATTTTTGATTTTCTTGTGTTTGATTCTTGATCCAATGATGCAATAGTGTTAGTTTATCATATTGAAGTATTTTAGAAACAATGGGGCAAGCAATTGTGGCCTAGGTTGAAGAATTGCAAAATGGCATAATGTGTATGTAAGGGAAATATGGGTTTTTCCCATTTTCTTTATTTCTCCTCAATTTAGGGTTTGGTGATCTTGATTAGGGTTCACATAGCAATAGTTAAACATGCTAACACTCATCATGGCAATAGCACATACATAACACACTCAAATGCACAAAACTATATGTGGCACTATATGCATGTAAAAAGTTTTTGTTTGTTGTAATTTTTGAATAATTGAAACTCTCTCTTAATTTTATTATTGTTGAAACTTGGGATGTTACAGCGTCATACTAGTAGGCTCCAAAATGGATAGCTAAATGTTGCTTTTCTTTTAGATGGTTGATACTTGTCGCAACCATCTCTGGTCCGAGATGTAAACTTTGGAATTCTTGAACTTTCTAATAAATGAATAAGGCTGTGTGCATCAATTGATGCAGAGGCCGGGGTACGCCCCCATTTCGAAAAAAAGGCTTTGCAAATAAATAAAACAGAAAATAAAAATAAAAAGGAAAAGAAACAAGAAAAGGAAAGGAGTCCCAACTGGACCGACCCAGGCGGCTAAAACGACCCAGCACCGCCGGCCCACGCGCCCCCTCTCTCTCCCCCTCCTGTCGGCGGGCCTCACCCATCAGGCCCTTCCCCAACCTCCACCCCACTCTCCCTTTCCCACCCCGGCCACCTCTCCCTCCCACACGCCCCACCTCCCCAGTGCCTCCCTTGGCCCGAGCCCCTCCCTTTAAAGCCCCGCCCCTCCTCCTCCATCACCCCGCACCCGAACGCCGCCGCCAGGCTGCACAAATTTGTCGCCGGAGCCGCTCGCCGCGCGCCGCCTCCATCCGCCACTCGCCGCCAGCAGGGATCTCCCTAGGCCACGCCACCGACTCCCCCAGCTCCACCGCCGCGCGCCGCACCCCGTCTTCGTCTTGGCCACCGCCGGGGAACGCCGCCGTCGATCACCACCGAGCCGCCCTGGGCGAGCTTCTCCATCACCGGTGCCACATCACCATCCTCGTCAGCACCTCGTCATCGCCACATCAAGGCCTCTTCAGCGCCACATAGGTTTCCCCATTTTTTCTTTTATTTCTCTTTCCCTTTTCTGTGAACAGATCCAGGCCGTCCATATCTAATTAGATCCAACGGTCTCAAAGCCTGATCAGTGTGAGAGGGGTACCAACCAATAGCAGAGCGCCACATGTCCTGGACACAACCCCAGATTTTGTTTAAATTGAATTTCAGTAGTCCGCGATTTGTAAAAATTATAGTCGTAGCTCCGTATGCCCAAAAATTACAAATAATATATCGCTGGAATCCTAAAAACACAAAGAACACCCTGGAACAATAAAACTTGAGCTTACAGAAGTCTAAAAATTTGTCAAGTTTAAATGCCTAGTTTGATTACTTTGGCTATAAATGAAATCTGTAATCCCAAATTGAGTAAATTCTTTTGCACCAGTCTTATAAAATCATCTAGCATGCAGAGATGTCTCTGGAAAAATATTTTATGGTTTATAAAATATTATTGCGCCTATTTATCATATGTATTTATTTTAATAATATAGAATACTATGCATGCCTTATTTAAGTCTCATAAACATCAAATATTTTATAATTTGATTCTTGACCAGAGAAGGCAACTTGATTTTATAATAATAACAGAATACAAAACTTCTTTGCATCCATGGCATCATACATGTAGTAGACAACCAGAGAATAACTAAGTGGTGTGATCTCGATTAAGATACATACTGTATTCATGTTTTCTGTTTGAGCATGTCAAAGTATGGCACCATGCTTATGGTGCATTGTTATATGCTTGTAGATTGTGATTGTGCCGACTGCAACGTGTGTGCTTGTGAAGATTGTACCAACTCTCCATTTTATCCAGGCAAGTAACACACCAATCACAAATGTTCCAGTTTTTTTCTACGCACAGTAGTAATTTTTGTAGTATACATGTGTATGGTCTTATGCTTGCTATGCAATCACAATAGTCTAGCTACCCCTACTTCACTTCTTTGTCGCCATTAAATTTAGTTGTTGCTCAGTTATGCTATGAAATGATTTTATTAGTGAGTTATGAAAAAACAACTAAGTTTAATGAACTACCTGGGTGGAATTGGTATTGCTTGGTTTATGTTGAGTGGTTGCAAGGGTCATGTCTATGAACCGCCGTGTGCATCGCACTTGTGGACGTCCACCCAGGAACAATTAAAGAGATTGTAGACAACCTTGCTCATTAGCTACCGTACAGCCACATGCTATTATGGGCTCTGGCTTGATGGAGTATGTTGTGATAACCCGGGCCCTACGTGACAGATGATGTAGGGGAATATAGGTTGGTACGGGTCTGTAGAGAAAGGTCTGGAGGATCACTTCGCAAAAGTCTTGTCCTAGTCAACATCTGTCCATTTGAGCAAAATGTGCATCATGGAAGAAGAGCAGACTAGGTCATGTGGGTAAATTTGTACAACCTCTATAGAGTGTTAAAACTAAGTACTTAGCCGTGTCCCCGGTTACAGACAATTTGAGCGAACTGACAATGATCATGTTCGAAAATATCCTCATTCCAACTTAAATAAAATTTGATGGGTGAACAGGGAATATGACAATTGGCGCAAGTGACTATCGGCTAGCAGGTCTTGTGCCATGTCTATGGTCTGAGTCTGCAGGGTAGACATCCCTAACCAAGTTGATCATATGAAATAGGAAGACTCACTAATGTCTATCGGTGATTTCTAGGTTCATTGATGTCTATCAATGGCACTGCTTAGATTAGTATGAAAGAAAATGATTTGTCAAATGATAGGATAAAATTGGCTTTATGCAAATATGTCTGAGCTCTACCAGCCAAATGATCACTTATGTGTTAGGTTGCCATTTGTGTTCCACCAAAGTGTCATCTTGCCAATACAATTCCAAATGTATTGACCTTCGGCTAGAACGTTTTATGTTGCAGGTTACTTCTCTAGCTGAAGAATAATTATTTAGGTTCATGACTCTTTGCCCAACATGTCTGCCTGTGGCTTCATGAAGGAAGAGGGCTCCATGCTTGAAGATTTCCTTGCTGCTTTAAACTCTGAATTTGTGCTAGCCTGAGAGCTATGCAACTTGTATCGAACCATTTTATTTCCGTTGGATCTTACGTTGTAATGAAGACCTTTGCTACTTGGTATTTCATCTTAAACTGTGTGTGCTAGCAGTTCGATCCGGGACTAGCACTGTTGCACAGGGACTCTCACTTTTTCAGGTGAGGTCACTACAAATTCTATAGACATGTCTTGGACCCGCAAATGTTGTACCACTCTGAGGGTTGTAATACTAGTGGAACGGTGTTTTATTGATGTTATGTCAACGACTTGCGTACTACAACATATAGTGGTATGCTAGGTCACCGGATCTGAGGAGGCCTGCAGCGGCGAGCCATCAACGTGGTCAGTGAGACCACACTTGGCAATGGCCGGCGGGAAGCTGGCGGCGCAGAGGCCATAGTTCTCCTTCTCATAATCGATCACGACGAGAACGTGATCACAAATACGGAGACCTTGCACCTAGGGGGTTGGCGGAGGTTGGTTTGCTACCGGGACTCTGAACTCCTCGTTGGAGTCGGAGTCGGTCGAGAAGATCGAGGAGGAGGAGCTCATTGTTGGAAGGTGGGTCGCAAGCAGCGGAAATTGTGGATCGGTTTAGAAGACTGACGCCATGTCATAATCAGAGCCGGAGCGAGAAAGGAGAGAGGGATTCGTGCAACACTTTCTCGGTATTGATCTCATCGAGAGGTTGCAGATATATAGGTTTACAGGGAGCTAACTAACTCACACTACTCACTAGGAACTAACACATACTAATGTATATGGATATACACGGTCACTAACACGGGCAAAACCACCTTTGCAGCAAAATGTTTTGTTAGCAACCAAAACAAATGCAGAAACAGGTCCATGTCGCATTTTTCCTAATGCGGCATCTAGCAGATCAAACAGTAACAAAATCATGCGAGGAACCACCTTTGCCAACCGGAGCAGCGGTGGAGACCCGAATTAATACTGTACATGTCCATCTGACCGGCTCGGACGCTCACGTTAAACGAGACCGCGAAGCTAGTTAGCTGCCAGGGGCAAGGAACCACGATCGAGCCGTACACGTGATTTGTCACAGCATCTTCACCGGCGCCTCCAAATAGACGTTGGTAGATGCTGGCATAACTTTATCGAGGACATCGGCACAATTTTTTTGGCGAACAGGCTCCCACACCGGAGTCCCCTAAACCGGCGGCCCCAATAGAATTTTTTTAATAAAAATTTAGAAATACGGATAGAATTTTAAATTCAGGTTTTTAAATATGAAGTCTAGGTCAACATCTGGCCACCAAATGTCGCTGGTGCCGATGCTGTCACGGACGCCGCTGCAGCAGCTTGCGCCACCAACACCTCCTTACCGATGCGCTCGCGGTACATCTCGTGCCACGCCCTCGCCAATGGGTCCATGGCTGCCATGTTCACCATCAAGATCTTGGATTCTTGATTCATCTTGGCTAACGAAAGTTGCGTCGCTTCATTCGTGGCTTTCATGGCCGCGGCGTGAGCTTCTATCTATGCAGAAAAAACGATTTTGACCCGTCGGTGGTCTACAATATGTGTACAAGATCAGAAAACTCACGTTGTCGTCGCCCGTGGACACACCGGACGTGCTGCGGAACACCTGGTGGGCGCTCCTGCTGTCGCCGCTGAAGAGGCTGCGGGGGAGGCCGGTGCCGTTAGTCACAAGGCTGGCGTTGCTGCCCGGAACGTGATGGCGAAGATCTGGCGACGCTTTGAGGTTGGGGAAGCGAAAGGTGCCGCTGCCCCTCGGCGTTGAATGCGGTGAGAACGTCGCATTGGGGTTGACGGTGTCGCTCTCGGCGTACTCAGGGGAGTAGCGGGCGCGGCCGTCCATCTAGGAGACTAGGACAACCGCATCAGTGGGAGCGACGGTGCCTCCGCGAAGTACCCGGTGACGGGGGTGAGCCGCCCAAGCTAAGGCACACTTCGGCCGCGGTCGCCGCTTTCGCAGCCTCGGATTTGTGCGCCTTAGCAGCGAGGCGGCGCCTTCTGCAGTCGGTCGTGATGAGCGTGCATCGGCGTTTCTCCTCATCCCACGCTTCCTGCGACATGCTTGTCGGCTTCTCCTTCGGCGCCATCGTGTGTGGCTTCGCCGGCGCATTCACTGACTTCACTGCAGCTCTCTTCTTCGGCGGCATGGCGGCGGCGAGGGTTTTGCGATGATGGTTTTGCGCGGCGGCGAGCGTTTTGCGTGGCGTGAACTGGACGGGCGCGGGAGATGGAGCGACGGGTGATAGAAATGAGCGGCGGACGGGAGGGGAATACCCTTAAAAATTGTAGGATTTGTGTTTCTATGCGGCCAAGCGGCCCCAACCGCGAAAACCGTTGTGCCCCTTGGCGCTGGCGCGCCCGATTCGTGCCCTTTGCGAAGGGACCGGCAGAGGGTTGCTGGCGTTTCTATTGGGCTCGAAACCGCGCCGGCGCTTTTTAAAACGCACCGGTATAAGCCTAAAAATCGCGTCGGCCTTCAAATAGCTATCGAGACCACTATTAGAGGGGCGCCGGTGGAGATGCTCTCACGGCAGTTTTGCTTCTCGGCGAAACAGGCCAAGCACACTTCAACGTCTCCAGCCAACGCCCCTTCATGGCTACTGCTGTTTACACGCGTGCAATGATGCGTCTCAGCGACACCCACGTCATCAACCCACGATCATGTGAATGTGATGATGAAACGTACCTGAGTTCAGGTAGCCAGCAGGTAGGGGTAGGATTGGTTCGCCCGAGTCAGGCCTTTCGATGGCAAAAGTGATAATAAACCATGGCTTTCAATGGAAGAAATTTTATGAAATCCTTCTTCGGAAAGTGATTTTGACACTAGGTCAGGTTTACTGCAACTTCCGTCTCGTAATAAGTGACTTAAATTCGTCTAGATTGGGTTGCTTACTTGGTTGTTGCTTGGTTCTTTTGGAGAAACATTCTATAGTGCACATAGTATGGTAGTATAAATAGTATGGAAGTTTATATGGCTTATATGATTTAATAATGTCGTGCGAGTAGTTGTCATGTATATTTTTGTACTTTATAAATGATTGATGATGTTTTCTAGTTGGTGCACTCACTGCGTGCAGAGGCCACAAAAGAATGTTTGGCTACTTGCACCCATAACACATGTAGTACCACTAACATTGGTAGATGAATCAAAATGTTTAGCTGTCTTGCAATATCTAAGCTACACATTGGTTATGTGTACCAATCCATGCAGAGGTTGGAGGTGAGATGAAGATGGAGAAAAAGAACTACACACATTATGTGACTCTTTGATTCACATGATCCAAATTCTTGCAATATTAGAAACAAAAACTCATGATTGTGATATTCATTTGAATCATACAAGATTTAGAACTCTGTACAAGAGGTTGGAGTGGATGCAAATTTTCCTGTGAAATGATGTGCAAGGAAATCCTTATGAAAAATAATTGTAGGATTCAATCATATGATTCAAGCAACCAATATAAGAAAAACTATTCAAAAAAATCCAATCCCCCAAAGTTTCTATGAAAATCATTTGAATCCAAGAGCCCATGTGTATCATTTGAATCCCCCAAAGTTTCCTTGCATATATATACCTCTAGTACTCAAACACATGGTCAAATAGTAGCAAGCAATATACGTAAAATAATTGTAGCAAAAATAATTTAAGACTATTTAGCTTATCAACAATGTGTGTTGTAAAAACGAGTGTCAACATCACTTGCATGTTTGTTTTTGTATGGCAACATGCCCTGTAGACTGACTCGTGGTACGACCTAGGTTGTGGGAGTAGGAGAGTGTATGGTTTTCTCAAAACTTCCGCGGCCTGTTTATTCTAAAGGGTTTTCAGGGGTATTTTGGAGGATTAGCTAGAATCCTTATGATTTTTATTATTATTACAATCGTTTGATTCAAACTGAATCCTGTAGGATTTTTTCCCTACGGATTGCGATGGTGTTTTTTCAGTTAAATCTATCTATGTTTATTGTGTGAATGGGCATACGGTTTTTCTTACAAACTACTTATGGAGAATTAAGGTACCGCTGAAGGTAAAGATTTTCGTGTGGTTTTTTTATTAAAAAATAATTCTTACTAAAGATAACCTGGCAACCAGACGATGGGATTGGCGTACTAGGTGTGTGTTTTGTGATTCTCATAAAACTATTAACCACCTTTTTATTTCATGTCCATTTGCTCCTGTAATTTGGAGAGTACTCCACTTCATTTATAATAGTACTCCTCCAGCTGATGTAACAAATTAAATATGTTTGGTACCTAGCTAAATGGGATAGATAAACAAACAAAAGCTCTAATTCGTGTGGGAGTTTGTGCTTTAGTTTGGGCAATGTGAAATTGTCTAAACGGTGTTATTTTTAACAGACATGCATAACCGAATTTCTTTCAGGATATACATAGGGTGGCTTCTTCAATCGACATGTGGTCTTACTTTCTTCCTTTGGAGCAGCGGGAGCCTATAGATACTGGCTGTAATTCTCTGATGGTGGTCGTACGTGCTATATTCAGCTAGGATGGATGGCAATATTCTAAGCAAATTTAAGATCGTAGAGGCATTCTTGTTCTCTTTTTTGATGGCTCATTTTTGCTACTACTTTAAGTGATCCGTGAGATGTAAAACTTGTACTTATGAATTTTGCAATAATATAAAGGTCACGTGCAACGCTCCGATGGAGAGGTTGGGGCGGCAATGCTCCGATTTTGAAAAAAAATCATGGGATATTAAGCATCCACTAAAATCTCTTGGAAATATTTCTTTGGTTTTTCTATGCCGCAAGCCATGCACCAAAATTCCGTAGGATTAAAATTGTCATGTCATTGCAACCATGTAGTTTATACACTCTTGTGATTTTAGAATCCTATGAATCAAATATGCTTACAGATTTTATTGAGAAGCATTTGTTGTCAGAACCAACAACAGTATAAGCTTGCATTCCGTTTTTGTGAGGGTGCCTCAGTTAAAAAGTGTAAGAACATGTGCCCCCCTGTTTTTAGGTTTCAACCATAACATGTGCCTCAAATCAACAAATGGGCTAATTCACATCTACTTTGTTCAGCTTTTTGCTATGTGGTTACCTTTATTACTCATAAAATCGAGTTCGCAATCTTAAATCACTTTTTGTGCTGTGCTCGGGGTGGACTAACTCATATGCATGAAAGAACCGACAGCAAGTTCACATTCACCAACAGGTTTCAACTGTCCCCTAAAAACACAATGTTGGATTTGTAATCTAGAGGTTTCTACTCCCTACCTCCTTTGCTTCGAAAACACGGTGCATGTGGCATGGAGTTACAACGTGAAAAAGGGTGGTCATCTCCGTTGAGAAGTAAGACAGTTGTGTGGCGGCGGAGAATAGACCATGGCGACTCAAGAAACTGCCTCGGCCTCCCCCTCTCTTTTTTGCGCGGTTATTAAAATTACAACCTCACATGACTGTTTTAAGCCATGTATGTTGGGTTAAATTGATTGTTGAACCCATCACAGACCATTTGTACTTGCCTTGAACGTATAGTGCAATGTGTTTTTTATCAGTAAACATGGCAACAAGTTGAATGAGAAATATGCAATTTCTGTTCATCCTTTATCCAGAACAGATTTGGCAGCGCAGTGCCCAAAAGAACACAACAACAACAAGCCTAACGAATTTACTTGCCAATATACAACCAACGAATATATCGCACCAACTCAAATCACGACACATTTCGCGCGCTAACCGGCGTCAAAAGATTCAGGGTCACCTTCCCGTGACACAGCCTATGTAACTTTCTAGTAAAGCCAAAAAAAACCCAAAAAACACACGCACACACGGATTATACCAAGGTGTAGTTTACAATGTAGAAATGGACTATGTATGGTATCATGTGTGTTGTTGTTAGGTTAATAGACCATGTCGTCGCGGAGAAGGCTGGCGATGGGCGGGTGCGCGTAGGGGCCCTTGAGCCAGGTGTTGGCGATGAAGCGGTAGGGCGCCTCGGTGAGATGGATGCCGTCCCAGCTGACGTGCGAGTCAGGGTCGTCGCACGTCGTGGCGCCGGGCAGGCCACACGACGCGCTCATGTTGTAGTTGTACGGCCCGCCGCCGCCGCAGCACGCTCGCAGGGCTCCCCTCCGGTACCCTGCAATTCACCGCAACTTACCGCGTCAGATTACGCATTATTCGACTTGTGGTAATTATTTGCAATTACTACTTGCAGCCCCAAACATTATCACAAGTAACTTTGGAAAAAAAACTTGGACAAATGCTCTGTTTTTCTCTGCTTTTTTTAGTACCTTTATTATGAGGTGTCTTTGGATGATCAATGTGTCACATGTGTGTGCTATGTGATCACAACTCACATGCCATTTGGGTGATGATCAGTTGAGCGCGCTAAAGCAATTGGCATTTTCTGTGTCTAATAATCCATGGAAGTGAAGCCCCTACAGTGCCCAACTTGGGCTGAGCAGGGATGGGGAATGGAACCCAGTGCCAGAACAGCAATCTCTGCTGCGTGTTGGTGGGTGGAGCTCACTCACAAGCAGGCCCTGCTCACAACGATGTTGCTCTGGCCTCTGACACAGGCGTATCTACAGCACCATCACTCATTCACTCCTAGGAACACTACCTCTGCTGCTGCACTCATCAGGCCCAGCCTCGCCCCGAGATCCTCGCGCGCCCATCGCACAATCAATCACTCACTACAGTTACGGTCGGTCGTCATCCTGCAAGCTCGTACTAGTAACGTCGCATGGGGCAAAAATTCATGTACCTGTCGAACCTGAAACTAACGCCCATAATGGCCGCCACTGCTCCTGACACGGCGGCACTAGCTACTCCCCTGTGTCTATCTATCTCATCGTAATAGCAGAGAAGAACAGAGCAGTGCCATGGGAGTACTAGGAATCAATCAGAGGAAGAAGAAGACAGCTGACATACCGTAGAGGTGCGGCGTCCTGGCGAACTGGATGTAGGGCGTGTAGTAGTCGGCGTAGATGATGCGCGCCTCGGGCCGGCGGCGCTGCAGCTGGTCCAGCGCGATCCGGAGCATGGCGTTGTGGTACAGCGCGACGCTGTTGAACTTCTTGAGGCACCCGGTGCGCGGGTCGTAGTCTGACCGGTCGTCGGTGGCGTACATGGTGAGCGTGATGGGGATGCAGCCGGCGGGGAGGTTCCCCGGCACCACCACGTGCCGCGCGCCCTCGTCCAGGATCGCCTCGATGCCGCCGATCATGGACGCCACCACCGCCGGCACCATCTCCGTCTTCACCCTCTCCAGGGTCCACTCCGCCTTCCACGCGAAGCTGTAGTCGTTGCCCCCGAACTCGCCGAACACGAACAGGGCCTTGCCGAACAAAGAACTGCACTCTGCATTTCCATTTATTTCGGGTTTTAGGACATGTATGTAAAAAAGAAACTCGGAACATGGAGGATTGACAGCAGCGGGCGTCGTTCATTAATGAATTGAGTTACCTTGCGGTGATGAGCAGATTGTCTTCTTGACCTCCTGGAACCACTCGAGCTGGCAGTTCATGGAGGTGTTGAAGGGCGGGATGCTCCACACGTTGTTGTCCCTGAAGTACTTGAGGTCCAGCGCGGTGGCGCCCATGACCGCGAAGTTGGCGCCCTGGGTGAAGTTGGTGCCCTTGTTCGCCGACGGCGGCAGCAGCGGCACCCCCAACGCCTCGGCTGCAGCCACCCCATACATAAATCAGTCAAACCCTCTATTCGATTCAGGAATTCAAACGGAGTGCATATAGTCGGACGTACCTAGGAAGTCGATGACGAGTCGTCCGTTTGAGCATCGCGCGTAGGGCGGCGGGAACTTGGGCATGTTGGGCAGCTTGCCGGAGTTGATGATGACGAAGTTGCCCGTGTCGGAGAAGGAGTCGCCGAAGCTGAAGATGGCGTTGTAGTAGGGCGGCAGCGGGTCCGCCAATGTCTCGGCCGCGGCGGCCAGACACAGACACAGGAGGAGGACGCACCACGACGGCGACCCTCTCGTCCTCCGCTCCATGGCCACCAGATTAAGTTGGCACCTCGCCAAACAATGTGCCCAAGGAAGAGAAGGAGAAGTAGAAGTAGGACGGCTAAGAGACAGAGCTGCTTAGGGGATTGTTATATAGCAGGGCAAGGCACATGGATCATCACAGCTTACAAGGTGGTGCTGGTAATTATGCTACCCTGTTAGAAAAAGAATTTCCTCTCTCTCTTCTTTGTTAGTGGGCGGCCTATGATGGGCTAAGCCAAGCTGTGGATTACTTCTGGAAGGAAGGATGAACAAGGGAGATTAAATGGAGGTTTTGTTTGGGTGCATGACATGACTTTGACAGGAAGGTGGTTCAAGACAAGGAACACATGCCTTGCTTGCTCGGTGGGTTTTTCAGGGAGCGCATGTGTCGCCTGGGGACAGCTACACGGAAGGGATATGTTACTTATCTAGCTTCTTAACCATAATCTACTACTAGCCGTTAAGGGGGACAGAAAACATTTCGTTACTGTTGGGAAAAGGCACATACATGAACATGAACATGAACGCATGCATTTTCATAATCTTGAGCGCACTACTGAAGGGCAAAAAGAATGCTCAAGATTCCTCCTTGCCATTGTTATATGTTTTCTAACTCGAGGTTCATCTGGACAGGACCAAGGGTGGAGTCAAAGGGAAGATGGAATCATACGGCGCGCAGCAGGGAGAGGGGCAGCACTAACGCTCCCCAGATAGGGCTGAGAAAATTAGTATTGGGGATTTGGCCATCTCCATACCTCCATCTGTACATCTCCATCCCTGTTCATGGCCAGCCACCACGACGTATCTCTCTCCCCCCGATCGTGCTGTGCAAATTGTAGATCGGGCCGCATCGCCTGTGCCGTCGACACCTACCTGCCAGTACAAGGAAAGGTCTTTTGTCAAGGAAAAGTCTTTACCTATGCGACGTGCGCGAGAACCTTTATCCATACTCCATCTGTTTCATAATTCGATTCTAGTTCAAATTTAAACTAGTACAATCAGAGCCTCTTCAGCGGTTAGACCATTCCGAACATCATTGGTGTCTATTTCAGTATGTTTGGTTTAGAGTTATTCGTTTGAATCTGATGGCCTTAGCGGCCCGGCGCACTTTGGTCTGACCCGTCCATATTGCTATAATTTCATCTCATCTTCAACACAATCTCTTCATATCTATAGAAACAATAAAGTTCAATCAAATTAATATAAATAGCTTTGTGCATTTATTACATCCAGATAAACGACATAGTTCAAATGCAATGTTGTGCAGGAAATAACATAACATAGTTCATAATTAAACAGCTAAAAATAAGATGGAATGGCTACTCCTCATTCTGCTCATGGTCTGCCAATGCACACTGATGCTCGATCAGATCCGTCCAAAGATGATTCTGAATGTGGCTATCACGGAGCTCAACGTGAATATGGAGGACCTCCTCAAACGACGAACCTCTAGGTTGTGGTTCAACTTATTCTCCTTGAAATTTCCATCCTTGGTTATGAAGGTTGTCATCGTGAACTTGCTCAAGGATCATGTTGTACATGGACACACAATAGGTCATCACCTCCCATATGGTATGAAAGTTTCATGTTCTAGCAGGGCAAACAATAGCCCTCCGAGTTTGGAGCACACCAAATGCATGTTCTACATCTTTTCCTGCATGCTTTCTATTGTTTGGCAAACCTCTTCTCCTTATCTCTTGAGGATCACAGATCATGTTCACTAGTGCGGCCCAACTAGGATAAATGCCATCAAATAGATAATATGACTTATCATATGCATCGCCATTGATCACATAGTGAACCACTAGAGCATTGCCTTCGATTACCAGAGAGCAGTGGTGGAACTGAGGCAAACTATACGCACAATGACAAGGCCAGATCTTGCCGCACTAAACCTTGCTACTAATCACCATGCTAAGACTAATTTCCAATGGAGAGTTGTTGGACGAGCCCGGGCAGCCGCCCAGGGTCGTCGTCACCGACGCCTCGTAGAATAGTCAAGAACAAGTCTCTGGAAGCGGTGCCGGAACAAATTTGGCATGAAGACCAGCTTCGTGGGGGTGGAAGTAGTGCCGCTAGAGCCGGTACTGGCCAGACTCTCGAGTGCGCGTCGCATTGGCCCTGCGAGCCTCGTCGAGCCCCAGTGCACCGGCTTTTGCCGCCCATTATGGTCATGGATGGGGGAGGCCGCGGCAATCATGAGCTCCGAAGAGCCGTCTGACTCCTCCTCCTCCTCCTCCGACTCCATGACGATGTTCAAGAAGAACTCGATCGACTTGCTGATGTCCATATGTGGCCAATAAAAACACATCAATGGCTACTCTACATGGCTCAAACGGCCAGAAATGGAGTAGGTTTCCGTACCTCAAAATCAGTCTCGCAATTGGGCGAATAGATCCTAGACGTCGATGCCGGTGGCCAGGTCCGAACTAACGGGAGGTGAACAGGGTCCGGGGACGATACTACAACGTTTTACTTATTTTTTATCCACGTAGATTAAAAATGGTCACATTTGGTCCGTTTAGATTGGACCGCTCTGATGCGCTCGTAACACAAATTACGAAACAGAGAGAGTGATGTTTGTACCACTGGACTTAGGTGGCGGTAGGGATCGTAACGAGAAAGTTTAGGTGATGGATTAAAAAGGTGGCGCAGTAGGATGAGTGGGAGGACTGTGCGATCAGGGAGCAAAGTTGCGGAGCGTGGCCTGCGAGATTCCGGTTGGTGGAAACGGACAAGGGAAGTTTACCCGCCTTTCTCAACGGCTCACAATTTTTTCTTCGCTTTCTCACTATCTGCAACGTGTAATCGAGTACCAGTGCGGGACTCTGTAAAAGTGCTCGGTTATTCTGATTGCAGCTGTACCGATCGATGAGGATACCCGAGAAACAGAGCAGGGTACCAGTCAAATTCATCAAGGAAAAAAAATTCATGAAGGAAAGAAAGGTTACCAGAAGAATATGATGGCGCAAAGAATACTCCCAAAAGGTAAGTAAGAGTAGTACTAGTACATACATCGGCTAATAGTGTAGTATGAGAAAGATGATGATGATTACTCGGCCCATCGTCTGCCATAGCTTTCCAACACAAGCGTAAAGTACAACGAGGAACGAACAGGGTTCACCTTCACCGTCCATAGAAAACGCTAAAACTGGTAATAATCAGGGGATCAACTCGACCGATCATTCTTGATCCAAGTGATTAACTGGGACGTTCTCCGAGCAATGCTAAACCAGCTAGCAGCGACCGACAATTCCACCACACCGACCGACATTGTTTAGCCGCCCGGGCGCGGCGCCCACGTCGCCGGAGACGACGCTCCTCGTAGTATTAAGTTATTAACCAAGTTTTCTAATGGCGGACGCATGGACTTTGCCGAGGAAGCCCGTGTGGTTCCGAGCCACCGCGCGCAGTTCTTGGTTTCCACGATCGTCTCTCCCCCGCATCCCGTGGCGCATTAATCGCCGCGCTCCCTTCCCCGTCGATCAAACAAACAGATCGTGATCGATCTTCCTGCGCTTTACTGCTCAGATCGATCTTAATTAATCACCATCAATCACCGTCACATCAGATCAGATCGGCCTTCTGAAGAAGAATTGTTATGACTTTCCACTGTGCTAGCTTTTGACCTGCAGGCGAGCTTAGTGTGGTTATTTTAGCTTTACGTTGACATTCCAAGGGCTCAAATCAGATGGAGGCATGGAGCAGAGTCTCTCCGCGACGCGTAGGATGTGGATCTGTAGCTCCAGCAGACCATAACATGCGGCCTTCGGCTCCACAGCACCGCTTCTGTTGCTTCACTTCTTCCTTCCTGTCTATCAGTACTTAACCTTATGATTCCCCGTCATGAAATTAAGTAGGAGTAGCTACTGGTGTGTTCAGTGGACTAATTAGTGGACCACTAAGAAACGGACATTCCAAGTGACAAGCATACCTTTTTATAGGCGAAAACAAAATGTCTAGGTGCTACATGCCTACTACAGTGCTTTAACTTGGAGCGTTTCATGTATGGCTACCTTTCAGATAAAAATTAATTTTTCATTTCATGTATGGCTTCCCTGCAATGCATCCTAGGGCATACTTAGCAGATCCCATATAATTAGCCCTTAGATTGCCGCGTATCAATCCACTTCTTATATTTGGTGCGGTAAATAAAAGCGGTTCCTAGTCGATCCCCTTAAACTAACATTTTTCCTCGTCTAAGCCAATTCGTACTTGGAGGACAGAGAAGGTGAGAAGTTTGGTTGGCGGCCGAAGCTATAAGAAGGTTGGCCGGGCTGCGAGACAATCGACAGTCGACGGAGGAGACCGGAGAACGAAGATTCTACTCTAAACCTGGTTGTCGGTCACGCAATAAGCTTGTCGCGGTCGAAATTTCGTCGACCTTCCACGATTCTAGCGCCGCCTAGTTCTATTGCACGTGTTCTCTACAACATCTACATCCTAAGCTGCCTCCGTTTTGAAACAAATCAAGCTCGGAGTGGCTCCAATTTGGAACAAGTCGAGGCGGCGGTGACAATAGAGATATGGCTGGATTCATGCGGCAACGGCGACCAGGAAGCGAATCGGAGTGGGGCACGAGGGAGGTGAAGACTGCGGGGGTGATGGTGGAGGCTAATGGTGGTCGCCGGAGGCGACAATGCTGTGCCGGCGGGGGAGAGTGTCGGCACGGTTGTGGAGGCTAGAAGTTTTTCTATAGCGGGGGTGTTGGCGGAGGCTAATGGTGCCCGACAGAACACAGAAGGAGTAAAAAATTATACTCCTAGGGTTGGCTATATCCGGTATATACCCTATAACAAAATATTTTACTCCTCTAACCGATTTTAAGGGATAGGTTAGAGATAACCGATTTTAAGGATAGATTAGAGATGCACAGGGTTCACTGAACCACACCGCAGCCCACGCGGGCATGTGCTGATATGAGTCCCGTGTCACTTCACTTGGTTGGCCTAGCAACATTGGCTGTCTCGGTACGTGCCCATACATGACTCGTCGCTCGTGCCACGACCCAGAGTGGGCTAGCTCCTGCCAGATGGTTTCAGCCCGTTCTTGTGCGCGATGTAGCTGGTGGTGCTGTCACTCAGAGCTCAGAGAACTATCAGCAACCGCATCTTAATTATGCATCATTCCAACTACGACACGGGCATTTGATCGATCTTGAAGAGTATGGCTAGACGCCATTCATGCATGATTCACCCATACGAAAAAGCTCACACATAATTTCCTGTCAAGTATCACAACTGCTCGATGAGTTAAATAAACCTTGAACTAATCATACGACCTCCTGCAGTACTACGGGTGTTCACTGAATTTAACCCTTGTTCTCTTTTTGTCGACCCACACGGCCCCTACAGTTATAATAGTGGGCCGCTTCAATCCACACAAAGTTGGACAATGTCTCTTTAGCTGGTAGCCTGGTAAGGTGGTGGTGGTGGGACTGATTTCAAGGTTTTTTGCTTTGCACAGTACACTGCATGTTAAGAGTCTATGCTTAACTTTTTTTTAGTTCTCATTCGTGGGCTGTGTACATCATTTCTATGCAAATGCTGGGTGTAACTTGCTTGGTTCTATCGATTTGATACAAACTATTGTGTTAGAAACAAAAAAAAAAACTCCCTTTATGGAAAACCTTGAAAGTATTGTTAGGTTTGGGTAAAGTTTTTGTATAGCTCGTGATGATGCTTCTGGATGACGGTAGTGAACCTGTAGTAAACTGACAGTGAAAGCCTAATTAAGCAAATGAAAGATAGTGGAGGACAGTACGATGAAATTACACCATCTACGAGAACCAACATGAGGTTAGGTGATTAAGAGGGTGGTTGTACCCCTAGCCCACCAGAGTTTAAACCCCAGGTTTGACATATATGTGTCCCATAAAGGCGGAACATTTATTCAGTGGGAGGCGACGTTCCCGTCGACAGCGAGGCACATGTGGTGACTTCGTCAATTTCAAGATCCAATTCGCTGACTCAGTATACCGGAGGTGCTCATAGGGGTAGGGTGTGCGTATGTGCGTTCATAGGGGTGAGTGTATGCGCGTGTATGTGAGCGTCTGCGTTTGTACTGTGTTTCTAAAAAAAAGACACCATCTACTGTACTTTTTTTTCTTCGGACAGGAAACAAAAGCTTTTTTCCTTGTTTTATTCAATTATTAAGAGAGAGTTTAAACGAGCGAACCAAAAACAAAGAACGACAATTGATGCAAAATAATAATAATGGCCAAGAAAATAAAAGACTACTGCCCTGCCCTGCAATGACCGTTACTCTCATGGCATATGTAGTGTTACCAGATTTTGCGCCCTGGCCTTGACCCAATTGGCCACCTCACTTTTGATCTTTGCATAAATGATCGTCGGAATGGTTGATTTCTCGCATTCCTTTCATTTCAAATTGTCCAAGCAAAGAGCACTGCAAGGGTGACAACCGCTTTCCTTTGGTGCTTACTGTTGGTAAGAAAGTTTCCACCATTCCATGGCCGAATCCTCGAAAGACCAAGAGTCCCTACTGAGAGCATGCATGCTCAACCACTTCTTTATCATACTCCAAACACCGACAATATAACGACATTGGAATAAAAGATAAGCCACCGTGCCCCATGCTCCTTTGCAGAACCGTTGGGTCAACCACTTCGTTGAACTTGGTTGGTCGTACACACTATTTTGGAGGAAAATTAAGCCACGCAAAAAATCACTTTTGCGTACCGAAATATTCAAAGTAGTTTTTCTTGCATGGTTGACGAGATAGCCTCAACGATCTGGACTTTGTAGGCTGAGGAGGTCGGATATTCACCATTAGTGTTGAATCTACGTGCCATTATTTGTACCAGAGATGAGAATACACTCTTTTCAGGCACTCACTTGGCTTGGTGAGAATGGCTTAGATACTTGGCTCCTCTCAATTTCATGGCTCTGCAAAGGAAAAAAGAATTTCACGGTTAAGCAATTGCTCACCGATAGCACTTGGGTGTGACATATTAGTGCAGAAAAGGGTCTTACGGCCCATATATCTCAGTTCATCAATCTTTGGACTGAAGTCAACAGTATCGCCCTCAACAACAATGAGAAGGACATCACCTACTTGGTCTCCACATCAAGATCTTGAGTTGTCACATTTTCACGGTGAGTTATTGGCACGATGTGTCAGCCAATGATTTTTTTTCTTCAAAAAAGCTAGAGGTTTCACCTTATTTGCACTTCAAATCTATTTTTAGCACCATGAAACACTATGTAATTTTCCACGCTGAAAGCTAAGCAAATAAAAGATAGTGGACAGTGGCTCATTTTGGGATGAAATGACATCACTAAATCTTTTTCCTCACTTCATCAACTAAGGGAGAGTTTAATGGAGACGGAAAAAGAAAACGACAATACAACCACAATGAACTGGAATTTGCAGGCTGGGGTAGCGAAATATTCACCATTGGTGGTGAATTTCGACGCGGTTATTGGCAATAATAGATAAAACACACACTCCATAGTCTTGGGGGCGAGCGGCATAGAGACTTGGCTCCTCTCAATTATTTTGGCTTCCTGAAGGATAAATTCAGTTGGGCGCAATGTGTCAATGTGGAAGAGGGCCTTAGGGTCACCCACATCTCTCAATTCATTAACCTTTGGACGTCTCCTCTCTCCCGCTACAGTAGAGAGAGGCGATTTTTTCGCCCGCCCGCAGATCCACCGCCTCACCGGAGTTCCGCCGGATCCCTCGTCCTCCGTCGGCCGCTCCGGCGGCGGGAGGGCGGGGGATCCCCGTTTCTCGGTTGTAGATAGTGTAGGGTTTGTGTGCTCTTCAGCCGGCGGCGCCATGGAGGAGGTTGGGTCGCCGGCGGTGCTTTTGGTGCAGGTACGTGCTTCCTTCGGCGGCGGAGCTCGGTGGAGTCCCGCGGCGGTGTGCCTGCCCCCGCCGCTCCCTCGGATCAGGAGATCTGTTCGGAGCGCCATCCCCCTCCCAGTTCCCGCGTGGCGGCGGATCTGGGTTGCCGAATTTGAAGCCGGTGATGTTGAAGGAAGACGAAGATGCAGCTGGAGTTGGGTGGAGGCTCCACGGAGTTCGAGGTCCGGCGACTTCCCGTCCGCCAGGGGTCGTCTTCTGTTCCAAGGCTTGAAGGAAGACGCGGCGGCCATGCCGGCGTCTTTGAGTTGCAGAAGGGCTGGAGTGTAATTTTTATCTTTGTTGGGTTCCTTTCTGTAATGTTCTCCCTTTAATATTGCCGTGGTTTCCTCGCAAAAAAAAAACATCAACCAGAAGGGCATTTTTAACTACTTGGTGTCCACATCAAGATCCTGAGTTGTGCGAAAATTTCACCGAAGCTAGGTGAGTTGTTGGCACGATGTGTCAACGACGATGTATCTTTTTTAAGGGAGAGCTGGAGGTTTCACCTTGTTTGCACTCCAAATCTGTTTCTCTGGCAGCTTGAAACACCATGAAAGTTTCTAAGTAACATCACATGGAATTTTGATCTAGGTCAAAGAATGCTTATGGCTGTCCTCTATTACGACGACTTCATTAAGAGTAGTACGTACTTACTTAACATACAAAAACACAATCAATTCCTTGGACCTTGTAAAAAGAAAGTTCCTTGGTGTCATAGTGGTGCTGACAGTGTCACCTCGACCGATTCAATATAGATCTATATATGCATCATTTCGAAGCATATCCAAGTTGCTTAGTCAATCATTTTACCCCTTCTTGCAGGGAATCATTTTACCTTGTTGTTTAGTCAATCATTTTACCTTTATCTCTCGCCGCTCCATTTCTAATTCGTAGCTACTAGCTAGTCACATCATCATCAAGGGGGCAATGCATATGATACTCTCAATTGAATTGTTGGAATTACTCATGAATGGATTTGGACGTGCGACGCAATCAAGTGCCCCCGTTGGCAGCTCCTAAAGCAGGCCAAAAATGCGCTTTCAAAGATAGTAGGTACAACGTCCGCCCATGATTCTTCCTTCAGCCGAAGCAACTGAGATATACGGGTATGAATGTAGTAGCAGTAGTAGCAAGTACACAGACCCACGAGCTTTTCTAGTGCATGGGTATGGCAAGGATGAGGAATACGTAGTGGGAACGGCTTCTTCCCCAACAACTGGTCTATTCATGGGGAGGCTACCATGTGCGGGAGAAAGCTCCAAAGACAAAATCATGTCGAGATCCTTGTGTTAGTGTCAAGCTGAAACCGTTTTCTAGCCACCGAACGTGCACGTCCTTTGCAAGCAGGCGGTGCCAAAACCACTCGCTCGAGGAAACTATTCCCACGTATATGTAGTACGGAGTATCTACTTTGTCTCCATCTCGATAGTGATTTGTGTAGTGACTCAATGGTGATTTCACTTTTAATTTCTTTTTCCAAAGACGTTTCTTTTGTTGAGAAAATAAAAGGCTGACGCTGGTATAACAATCAAAGATTACCATAGTTTGGGTTTGGTCCCTCCCCTCATCTCCAAGTTTTTGTTCTTCCAATGCCAAATGACCTTTTAGCCTTCGCCGCCGTTGAAGGCAGCTCCAAAGATGATTGTGTCAATGTTTTTTGCACGTATGACATGCCACTCACCAATTTTTGTTGACAAAAATAGGGGGAATCATGAACAACGAAAAAATGTAGAAGTATTTTTTAAAAAAAAACTCCACTAACTAGAAGAAAAGATAGGTTTCAAAGGTAAGCAAAGGAAATTTAGAAATCAAAAAATGGACAATCGCATTTTTATAATTTTTTTGTTTGAAATTAAGGATTTACAAGAAAATTCAGCATAACACAATATATAGGAAAATTGCATGAAAAATAAGACAAAAAAGATATCCATATATTGCAAAGAGATTAAATATGAAACTTTTGAAAATGGTTTTAAGATACCTTTAGTAACATAACTATTTCCATGCTTTTCAAGAATATCTATATTCCTTATTCATTTCAAAAAATATTTAAAATATTTAAAACTTTACTAGAATATTAAATTTCTGAAAACGTTTGATTTCTATTGATTTTTCATGTTTGTATACAGATTTATTTTGGCATTTTCTTTTGATGAATGTGCTGTCATGTGTCTAGAATACAACATTCTCTACTTCCAGGTATTCTCTTAGAATTTTGAAAAAATTCAAAATCTTAGAACTCTCAAAAACTTCAAAATCAAAAGTTTTGAAGTTTCAAAAAACAAAGGGTTACATGTAAGCTACATTTGGGTTATCATGTGACCATAAACCATATTATGAAATGCAGTTTGCGGTGTCCCACAACTACATCTGGGCATGGGCAGCCCGGCCCGGACGGCCCGGCCCGAAAATTCCGGGCCGGGCCGGGTCGGGCTTGCACTTCGGGCCGGGCTCGGGCCTGAAATCTGAGCCCAAACGTCGGGCCGGGCCGGGCTCGGGCCTTCATTTTCGTGCATTTTAGCCTAGTCGGGCCGGGCTTTTTGCTCATTCGGGCCGGGTTCGGGCTTAAATTACAGGCCCGACGGTCGGGCCGGGCCGGGCTCAGGCCTGACTTTTTACCCGCGGGCTTTTTTAAGCCCGGCCCGAAGCCCGGCCCGGCCCGAAGCCCGGCCCGGCCCGAACTTTGCCCAGGTGTACCCACAACTCAGTTGCACAGGGTTAAGTACTCCCTTCGTCCATAAATAGATGTCTTACATTTATCTAAATTTAGATGTATCTATGCTCTAAATAGTGTCTACATACATATGAGATTTAACAAATCTAAAACATCTATTTGTGAACAGATGTAATAGTACGGTAGAGTTAGTCGTTCCTCAAGCAAAAAATAAAGAACATTAGTGCTCTGAGTCAGTCTTAAAAAATAAACTAAATGTTCCTTAAAGGGAAACAGTTAGTTGGAGCATATATATAGTACAGTTATATTTGTGTCAGATTGACCTTCATGGCTTCATACATGCAGTAGTGCACTACACGTACGTATACAACCCCATTCTCCGGCAGGCGTGTCATGCAGCTTATGTAAAACCGTTCCAAAGGCACATCATGGAGACGACTCATCGTGCGGCAAAGTACAAGGATTCCATCGGTTTGCATCAATGCGTACCAGCTAAGTTGTCATCGTGCCCGCGGTCCCTCCACTCTGCTTGCATTCAACAGAACTATATTTGCCTAGATTCAGAGGTAGAATATTGCTTGGTTTGAGCAACTCTGCTAGCATATCTCCTAAATCGGATAAAATTATAAAATACTCGATATTTTGAGTTTAGACTTAAAAAAATATTGATTTGAGATCTACTAAATGATTTAAACCGTAATTCTTTTATACTGCTTCCCGCATGCCCACACCTACTTAGTAGGGCCTATGTTTAGACATTTCCCACAAACCAAAAAAAATCATGGCGCAGCGGAAATTTCAGGACTAAGCCTTTCCACCGTCGTCGCTGCCCCCGTCATCAATTCAAGCGGTCCCTAGGGCCGCCCACAAGGTCCCCAACGGGTGCCGCGCTATTCACACCTCTCGCGGAGCTTGCGGTGCCTCCTATGCTTTCACCACGAGTCCTATGAACTTCCAACCACGAATATAGCAAAGTGCTCCACGGGAGGTCTATCTTGAAGGGCTCAAAATTGCCGCCCCTGGGCGTTCGTGAGCCACAAGCCATCCACTTTTGTCCCCCCACCCCCTCCGTCTCGGATCGGGGATACACTAAAACTAATGTGACATTATATGACGCTTATTTTGTGATGATATAGTAAAATACGTAAGAAAATACTCAAATTTTCACAAAATGTGGCGTTTTTTTTTTTACCGAAACGTCATGGAATGAGCATCATATAATGTCACATCTATTTTAGTGATCGTGGGTTGAATCGAGTTGCGTAGTGTCGCCGTTGTCTCCCGTCCTGATTCAACCTCTCTACCCAGGTAGGCGCGCTGCGGATTTGAGGCCGGCGTGCCCAATTCGTTGGCTTTTTTTTGGCGGTTTTTCTTGTGCGTTTCTTTCTTTTCTTAGTTTCCCGTGTTTAAAAACATTCTATACAATAAATGTAGAGAGGTACACATACCAACATGATAAAAAAAATACAGCCAATGTTATCACAAAATACATGCACTAACACGAGAAATACACACAGTAATATGAGAAACACACACTAATTTGAAAAATACACATAGAATTAAAAGGTACAATAAATACGAAAAGTATTACTCCTTCCGGTCCTATTTAATTGACTCAAATTTAGTATAAAGTTGTGCTAAATCCGAGTCAATTAAAAAAGACCAGAGGGAGTACTACATACTTGGAAGGCTTCATTAACAAATTTCACAGGATAACAATTGATACTTAGACGGCTCTGTGTTGCAATGCTATACTAGCATTGATTAAAAGGACGGATTCGCCACCAATTTGCTACTGCCTCGTTTCACAAAAAACAAACTCATTAGAAAAGCAAATTTGCTACTGCAGGGAGTACCTTTGAACACCATCTGAGGCTGCGAGCCGCGTCGCACTCGCACGTACGCTGTGGGCGTGGGGTCCCCGCAGGACACGTTACGCGTGCACGTTCGCGTCGCGGTCGCGCGCAGCATAACATGCGCAATGGCAACGCCGTGGATTCGGATTTGGCTGGGACAGCTAACTGCAGTGTGGCCTTGGGCGGCGGCATGAAACGTTCGCCGCAGATCGCGCGGCCGGTGCTGGGCGGCTGGCCTGCGCGCGCGGCGTGGGGCTACACGGCAGAATTGCCCAGCCATCCACAAGGCCACATGCGCCCCAAAAAACAAAGGCTTGCTCCGCCCTAGCTAGAATGGCCCCCGATCAGAATGTGTGAGAACGTGTCGGGCACCTCCGATGGAAGCTGCTACGGAAATCCAAGAGACAAACTTTGCATCGTAAGCTAGACCGGCCTTATAATCTCGGAGTAATTGTCCAGACTCTAGAGTAATCGCAGAGTTTGTTAGCAATATTCTCCACATCTTGATCAGTGACTGTGATGCAAAGTCACGATTGTAAACCCGGCATGTTTCACCCTCCAACATTGGGTTAGACAGATGGAGTCTCTAATACCCCTCCGTCTATAAATAGATGCCTAAGGTTTGTCCAAATTCGGATGTATCTAGACATTAAATAGCACCTAGATACATCCAGATTTAGACAAATTTTAGACATCTATTTATAGACAGAGGTAGTACTATATATCATCTATAGATAACGATATAGATTGCTATCTTAAGTTGTCTATTCTGCCATGTGAAGCGGGTTCTAAATGAAGCGGCGCATATCTTAGCTAAATCGTGTGCTAGTGTAAACTCTAGTTGTGTTTTTAATTCTGTTCCGGAGTGCATCCGGGAAACTCTTTGTCTTGATGTTGTTTGATCAATAAAGCACCGTTTTCTGTCAAAAAAAAAGAAGTTATATATGAGTATAAATTACAGACATCCTTCATACAACAATAAAAATGATGTCGGTAAGTTTTGTTTTTGTTTGGTTGCATACCACGCTTATCACGTGGTCGGTGTCTGAGCTGACTACAGACTGTCTGGAATTTTACAGACAGTCTCCTTCTTTCTCCTCATTCTCTTTCCTCTGCATCACCAAAATCACCTATTTTCGATAAAGGGCGCTTTTATTACTCGATATATCAAGCATTACACCCAGCCTCTGCATAGCTAAGATGCACACAGCCGTTTATGAATCCGACATCCAAGTAAAAACTAATACATCAATGATAAAGGAAAAAAGCCAACTAATCGATAGCTCCATTGGCTTCTATCCTACGGCTATGCTGCCACCCATGTTGGGTAATAAAATCCTTGGCCGTATTCTCCAATCGTGTAGACACCTCCATAAATAGGTCTCGGTCCTCGAAGCGTTGAAGCGGTGACCATGAACGGAGCATAGCTGTACATCTGTATATAACCTGCATGATAGAAGAATTTTTATCATTAAAAACCTTGTCATTTCTACACAGCCAAAGCGACCATATAACTGCAATCGCTCCCACTCGGATAATCGTTTTATACCTTGAATCCACCCCATTTAACCAATTACCAAATATATTGGTTATACTACGGGGTGGATACAGGGTAGAACCTATCTGAATGATTGACCATATAGATCTAGCAACTCGACAATTGAAGAAAAGGTGTTTTATTGTCTCGTCTTCGTGACAGAACACACATTTCTTGCAACCCTGCCAGTTGCGTTTTACAAGGTTATCTTTAGTAAGAATCACACCGCGACGAAGATACCATGCGAAGATCTTTGTTTTCAATGGTAACTTCATCTTCCAGATGGATTTATTATTTAAAATCGGTTGGGTAGGAATGCAAAGGGCTTTATACATTGAGGCTACCGAGAATACACCATTCTTGGTAAGACTCCAACGGAATTCATCAGACCCCGTAGATAACTGTATTGAATCTAACCGCTGAAGCAGTTCGTTCCAAGAGTCGAGGCGGGGACCAATAAGATCGCGTCTGAACGTTACCGAGGGTGGAGAAGATTCCATCACCTTCTGCAAGGTATCCCCTTTATAACGAACAATATTGTATAAGGCCGGATACTGTTCGCGAAGAGTGGTTGTTCCCAACCATTGATCCTCCCAAAAACGTATCTCCGCCCCATTCCTAATGGAGAAGGAGCCAAGCGGAAAAAAGTATTTCTTTGTTGCCATGATGCCAGCCCAGAAGTGTGAATCCCCTGGTTTCCAAATAACCTGGGATATCGCCTTTGAGCCTACATACTTTTTCCGCAGTAGCTGTTGCCATACACCGTCCTCCGTTAATAACCGGGCTAACCATTTTCCTAGCAAGGCCCTGTTCTTAACTTCTAGATCGTGGACCCCAAGTCCACCTTGATCTTTTGGACGGCATACAACACTCCATTTTGTCAACCGATATTTTTTCTTTTCACTGTCCCCTTGCCAAAAGAATCTTGATCGAAAGTAATCCAATCTATGCAAGACTCCTTTGGGTAACCGGAAGAAAGAAATCATATACAGTACCATATTTGTAAGCACTGAATTTATGAGGACTAATCTTCCCCCAAGGGATAGGAGCTTTCCTTTCCAACTAGTAAGACGTTTCTGAAGTCGTTCTTCGACGATTTTCCATTCGGCCAGGGTTAGTCTCCGATGGTGAATCGGAATACCAAGATAGCTAATTGGAAAACAACCAAGCCCACAGCCGAATAGCTCGGCATAAAGGTTGGCATCATCTATGGCCTCGCCAAAACAAAACAACTCACTTTTATGGAAGTTGATCTTAAGACCTGACAATTGCTCGAATGCTGAAAGAATTAACTTCAGATTACTTGCCTTTGCCAAATCATGATCCATAAATAGGATTGTATCGTCGGCATACTGAAGAATTGATAAGCCCCCATCAACTAAATGGGGGACAACACCTTCAATCTGGCCATCGAACTTAGCGCGTTCAATTATAATTGCAAGCATATCCGCCACAATGTTAAAGAGCATTGGGGACAAAGGATCGCCTTGCCTGAGTCCTTTTTTTGTCTGAAAGTAATTACCAATGTCATCATTGACCTTTATGGCAACACTACCACCAAAAATGACATTATTAATTAGAGCGCGCCACTCATCAGAAAATCCTTTCATCCGAAGTGTTTGTTGAAGAAAGGACCATTTAACTTTATCATAGGCTTTTTCAAAGTCGATTTTGAGTATGACCCCATTCAACTTTTTGCGGTGCATCTCATGAACTGTTTCATGCAAAGTGACAACTCCATCTAGGATGTATCTACCTTGCATGAAAGCTGTCTGAGAAGGACGCACTACATGATCTGCCACGGAATTCAGTCGAATAGTAGCAACTTTTGTGAAAATTTTGAAACAAACATTTAAGAGACATATGGGTCTGAATTGTTGGATCCGTTCCGCATCAGCAACTTTCGGTAAGAGAATGATTTCACCAAAATTGATACGGAATAGATCCAACTGTCCCTCATGAAGCTCCGTAAATAATTCCAATAAATCAGTTTTCACAATATCCCAGAAAGACTGATAGAATTCGGCAGGAAAACCATCCGGGCCTGGTGCCTTGTTATGCTCCATCAGAAAGACCGCCTTCTTAATCTCCTCCTCAGAATAAGGTGCAATTAGAATGGCATTTTCTTCTGGAGTCACCTGTGGAATATCATCCGTCCTGGATTCATCCAGTGATAGATCTGATTCCTCAGGTTCACCAAACAGGCCCTTATAGTAAGTAGTAATATAGGATTTAAGCTGCTCCTGACCTTCGATCGTGCCCTCTTCCTGGACAAGAGAGTGAATGCGTTTCTTTCTATGTCTACCATTGGCAACACTATGAAAGTATCTCGTATTCGCATCTCCTTCCAATAGGAACTGGGCCTTAGATCTCTGGTACCATTTGAGTTCCTCTTCACGAAGTAAACCGGCTAACTTTGCATTGTATTGACTTTTAAGTTCAATTTCTTGCGCAGTCAGCAGGCGAACCTCCGCGATTGCCTCTAATTCATCAATGTGTGATGTTAGGCTGAGTTTCTCTTGTTTGAGCTGCCCAGTCATGTGCCTAGCCCACCCCCAAGGTATCTACGCACCGAGCGTAGTTTATTATTCCACCTTTGGATTGGGGTGTTCCCGACAACCGGCTTATCCCAAATGAATTTAATCATGTCCGCAAAACCATCCCGATATAGCCATCCAAGTTCAAATTTGAACTGACATCTATGTTGCGGCAATGGTGTCCCAGTAGATAACAAAATAGGCGCGTGGTCTGACAAGGCTTCGATATGAGGGAGAGCTCGTACTGAGACTAGAGGGAACTTAAATTCCCAATCAGAGTCCATAAGTACTCTATCCAACTTCTCGTATGTCGGCTCCGGAAGACTATTTGCCCAAGTGAATTGTCTCCCAACCATTGTAACCTCTCTCAAATCCAAGCTATCAATGACAGCATTGAATAAGAAAGGCCAATGGGTGTCAAACCTACCCTTGCTCTTTTCCTGAGGGTATCTAAGCAAGTTAAAATCTCCTCCTATGATAATAGGATGAGGATTGTCCTTAGCCAAATTTACCAACTCACGGAGAAAAGCGGGCTTATGCAAATCCTGCGCGGCTCCATAGACAGAAACCAAACTCCATATGAAATTATCAGACCTATTCCGAATGTGAAGTTTGATATGAAACTCACCACCGGAATTATCTAGAATCTCCATGGTCGAAGTTCGGACTCCAACTAATAAGCCACCAGAGCGTCCCCGAGGTGGGCGGGATATCCAAGCAAAGTCCTCCCCGCCTGAAAGGCGATTTAGAAAACTTACTGAATAATTCCGTTTACCCGTCTCGGAGATAGCAACAAAATCTAAACAATGTTCCCTAATGCTTTCGGCAATATGTAAGTGCTTAGCCAAGTCTTTAAGACCTCTGCTATTCTCAAACATGCCATTCATTTGGAAACAATTGGAGATTTAGTCACTTTGGCCTTTTTGTTAGGCCACGCATTTCTCTTAATAGAGGACAGTCTAGATTTCCGTTCGGCAGCTTGGAGTTCAATGCATGAACCCAACGCCCCGTCATCCAGACCAACCTCAGACACCTCTCCAACTAGATGTGTGAGTAGCTGGCCATCTGAGACAGCGTACGCTTCCTCATCCTCATCTTCGGATAGAGAGGTATCCGACTTGCTCGAAATCGTAGGAGTAAGTATGATTCTATCATACTCCATACGTCTAAGAGCATTAGCCGAAACTGAAATAGAATTAATTGAACTACCCAACGAAACCCCCACATTATTAAGCTTGGAAGCAATAAGTGGTGTTGGGAAAGTTAAAAAAGATTTATTACACTTATTCATACCTGAGAAGTCGAGATTCGACGCCGCTTTGCGTCTCATAGCCTTGGCCATCGAGTCCTCGTCCGTGGCTGCAGCCCCATCCGGACCAACGCCATGCCGATTGCTGCGCCGTGAAGGCAAGCAACCACCAGGCTTCTTCGGATGCGTAGGAGCTGCAGACGTAGGGAGGGGGTGCGTCGAGGAAGACCCTCCCCTAGCAGCCTCCACCGGCGGCACCACCAGCGCTCTCAGGCTCGGCGAAGAAGGCCGGGAGCACTGGCCGTCGACGGGAGGGGGGCGTGGTGGTGAAGAACCCCCTCCAAACTCCTCCTCGGAAGCGCAGATGCCCTCCCCCGGTGTGCGACCCTGCTGAACTGCATCCGAAGGAGCAGCAGCAGCGTCGTGGGTCACCGGAGGGAGAGCGCTCGGGGGCGCCACAGCGTCCACTGCACCCAGGGACGCGTCAGGCCCGACGGTGACGACCCGCGTCACCGACCGAGGGGGCGAGGTGGAAGAAGAGCCCCCTCGACCGACGGAGATGGTGGCAGCCACCACCTCCACCTCCTCCCGAGGTAGCGTAGGTGACGAGGACGAAGGCTGTCGAGGGGGTAGGGGCAATGAAGACCCCCCTCGCCCAGTCATATCCCCGCCTGTGTGCCGCTGCTCCCGGGCGTCGTCGGTCCTAGCCTGTGGAAGAGGTGAAGACGAAACCACCGAAGGAGTCGCAGCCCTCCTAGCTGCCGCGGGTGAGATGCGGCCCATGGTCCAAATCCGCCCTCGCGCCGGTCTATCCGACCTAGAGTGCTCAGCAGCCGCAGCATCAAGAGCGTCACGCAGAGCCTCCGCCGAAACACGAGGAGAAGGTAAAGCCGAAGACCGACCCTCCAGCGTGGGGCTAATCGCCCGCAACTTCTTCACCGCCTCAATAGCATGGGGAGTCTGCGGGTTGGGATTAAAGGGCGTAACCGCATAAACTGATGCCACCGTGCGGGCTGTGCCAGGCGCCAAGGTGCTAGGTCCCGCCTGCTGTGACTGACTAGACACGGTGTCCTGTCCCAACCTAGTCTCAGAGGTATCCATCGCATCATCATCACCCTCAGCCGCACCATCCCCTCCCTCATCAGAATCATCCTTCCTCACCCAGATCAGAGGTACAAAATCAGGCTCAGGTACATAATCAGATGGCTCCCTGCGAAAACGAAACTCGAAGGTCTTGAACTTGACCACAGCATCTGCTTTAGCAATGGGACGTGTCTCATCAGATGGGTCTCCAAGAACCCCGGCCTGCAACATAGCCACCTGAATCCGAACAGTCGCCCTGCGTCTCAGACTCGTCAGGTCAACATCCACCGTCTTGCCCACCAGAGAGCCAACTGCCCAAAGCCCAAGAAAGTGTCGGAGTGTATGCGGGACACCTTCTACATGCAGCCACACCTTTTCTAACTCTGCCTTATGGGGTACCTCCGCTGTCCGCCATGCAGAAATAGAGATAGAAGAACTGAAAGAAGGCACTCCCACCTGTATACCATCAACCCTGTCAAGATCATCGAAAGAAGGAACTGAGACCAGAAACTGCATGTCCACATGAGGAACCGCCTCCCACTTCCAATTTGGACTATCTGAGCATCGGCGAGCCACCTGTCTAGCAACCACATCAGCTGGAACCGCATCACCAGTGACCGTCACCAACGCAATGGGAGACAAACTCGGGGCTAGATCCTCATTTACCACAGAATCTGGGAAAGCGGTGAAGTACGTCTCCAAGAGACCAGACCCAGACACAAAAACAGAAGGCCTCGGCAACTTCAGAATCGGGCATCGAACTGTGGGGTGTGCCTTCTTGTCACAAATGTAGCAATAATGTTTGACCTTGCAATCCTTGGCCGCGTGCGAGTTATCTGAACACTTCCGGCACCATACTCCCCTCTTCGCTACCGGCTGGCCTAGCTGGCTCCACACCCTCCACCAACGCCCCCGGCACCGAGCGAAGACTGGCCATGTGACTGTATAGGGGGAGGCGGCGCATATAAAGTCTGCATCGGTGGCGCTTGAGCTGGCGGCTGCTGGAACTGGGGATTAAAACTGCCATGTTGCTGAAACCCAGACGGAATGTACGGGTACTGATACATATGGTGCTGACTCTGTAACGGAGGCATCGGCCCCTGCGATCCCATACTCTGCTGCTGCGCTGAAACATGGCCAAAACTGGGAGTACCAATACCAGCCGAAGACAACCCTTGAGTAACTGATGGCACAACCGTCTTCTTCTTCTTGTTCTTGCGTTTAGGCGCTGCATTTTGGATCGGCGGCGGCTGCGGTTGCACCGGCACACTCACACCCACTTGGAGCTGTCCCGTTGGCAGCGGGAAGTACGGCCTAGACGGCACACCAGGGGCATAGCCACTTGGCAACGCCCCGCCCGTGGCCTGCCCAACGGCACCCGCAGCCGCGTGGGGACGCGGCGCAGCATGTATCAGCGGGCCGACCGCGAGCTGAGGCCGGTAGATAGGCATCCCTCCCTGTACCGAGGGACGAGCAGGAGCAGCAAGGCCACCTCCTCCGGGCGGACGAGGCTGAAGGGAACCCCCGGATTGCTGCTGCCCCGACATCAGCGCGGGTCTCCTGGCCACCACTTCAGCGAAGGAGGGTCGCAGCGGAGCCCAACCCCTCCTGAGGACGTGAAGAGGAGCCGCGGGAGAAAACCGCGGCGGCGAGGAGGCAGCGCCCGCACTAGGCAGCGAAGGCGCGGCCGCTGCGGACGAAGAGGAAGGAGACCTTGACGTCCCCCTTGGAGAACCCGACGAGGACAAAGCCGAGCTTGACGTGAACGGCGACGACGGCGACCTTGAAGCCGGTGACGAAGACCTTGACAGCGAAGCAGTACTTGTGGACGACGCGGCCAGGAGCACTCCTTCCCGCGAAGGAGTAGAAGACGTAGGCGAGACCGTCCGGTGCGACGGCGACGTGACCGCGCGGCTGGGCGATGAAGCGGCCACGGGCGGCGCGCTGGGCGAAGCTGAGATTGCGGGCGAAGGCGGCGGCTGCGTAGACTCACGTGGGGAAGGCGATCGTATGGAAGAATCCTTCCACAGAAACTGCAACACACGATTCAGCCCAGCCCACGAGAAAGTCAACGGGGTGGGCCCGCCTGCATGCGCCGTTACCGTGTCCTCCTCCACGATCCGCGCACTTTCCGAAACCGTCCGATTTTTGAATCTCGCCGGCGTCCCGGCAACCGCCGCACCCGGCAAGAACTGCCCAAGAATGGCCGGGGGTGAGACCCGACGAGGAGGACATGGTCCCCGCCAAGTGCCCGCCCTTGCCCTCCGCTGCATGCGAAGACCTCGAGTCGATGGAGCGACCTCACGGCGTGCTCCTGCAGTCGGCTGAGACCCAAGCCGTCCGTCCACTGCCGCAGCCGGCCCCTCCAGGTTCCTGCAAGACAAAGACGGCGACGTACCTGCGCGGGACGAGGAAGTCTTCTCCCACACTCGCGAGGCCGGCGTGGGGAAACCCAAGTCCGACCAGAAGTCAGCCGCCAGCTCCTCGTCCGTGCGACGCCCCCGCCGCACAACTGTCGACCAGCCGGGAACCTCCGGCGAGCCAACCACCTGCATAGCTGCCTCAAACGGGACGTCGGAGAAGCAGGACTCGTCCGACGAACTATCGGTGGAGGTGTCCTCCACAAGCACCTCGAAGACGTTGGGACTCTCTCCATCTCGGCCGGCCAGGCAACCCTGCAGCTCGCCGGGGGCAAGGGTCTTGCGTCGACGCCGGTTAGCCGCCACGGCCGGAGGGATCGCGGCCTCCGCCACGCGTTCGTCCGTTCCGCTCATCCGCTGGTCTAATCCTTCACCAAAATCACCTATAACTACCTCTTACAAATAACTGTGTCATTACAATTGTACATGGCCTGATGGATCCATCTTACAACAAGGTAAATTGACTTTAGCGGCTTTCCAGCTTCTCCATGGTGTAGAGTAGCGCGATGAGCTCTTCTTCTTTTGAGAATTAAATTAAATAATTTGAAATTCTAATATCACACAAATGCATTGGCCTAAACATAGTACCATAGAATAATTAGAATATTTTATTACAACTAGAACTACACAAATGCTACTACTGCCTCTGCCTCTAGCCAACGTTTCACATCTCCTAATAAGGTGATGAATTTCTTATCCAACTTATTCTTCTCCTTGTACAAATTCTTAACTAGTAGAGCATTTTTTTTTATTTTCTCTTCAATTCTAGCATTGTCGCTATATGTTTTTATACATGCTTTCAAACTAGAGAGTGCATGTTGCACAGGCCGTTTGGGATCAACCCAACAAATAAAGCCATATTGCATCCTACAAATATAACTGCCAACACTACAATTAAGCAAATAGCATTAAAAACCCTACAAATCATATTTTCTCTTCAGAATATAATTTAGCTACACATACTCATATTGTGTTGCGAGGCACACACGAAGAGCCATCAACTTTCTTGCTTTCACTTCCACGAATCACCATGGAGAACTCAAACCGATGAACCAAATGCAATTGCAAGAACACCACAAAGATGCTTAAGTACCTCTCTCTCAAATTCCAATATAGCTACAAAAGCTATTGGAGAAATGAGAGAGGAAGAACAAAAAAAGATGAGGACCACCAAATTTCTCTTCCAAGAATTAAATATACGAATTCCCTCACAAAGAGGGGAATATAATTAGTGGGATGGTAGATTTAGATCTCCTCTCTTTTTTTCTCAAATATGAGCAAGAATCATGGAGAAATTAGAGGGAGATGAAGCTTCTCAAAGTCAACAATGCAGAAGGAGGAGAGAGAGAAACAACCAAGCCAAGAAGGAAGAAGGGGGCTATTTATAGCCCCCACGGAAATATGGCCATTGGGACTTTCTAGGCCGAAATATCCGGCCTAAATGAGGGCTAGAATATCCACCCCCTCCCCACCCCCTGAATATCCGGCCAGGCATGAAATTTCTGGCCAAATTTTCGGGGGGGGGGGGGGGGGTGTACTATAAGCCCGGCGCCATATATAACTCCTGTCTCCACGAGCCCCTCACCAACATTAGCGGATCAAGAGGGCAAAACCAATTCGTCACCCATTAGCGTGAGTTAATACAACGCACGCTAATGGAACGAGCTGGGCCGTGGCCCATTTAGTGTGACTATTTAAGTTCTTCCGGTTTTTATGAACATTTCAGAAGGTTTGGGCCGGTATTTTTCGTTTTTCTTATGGTTCGAGGTTCTCTCATTGGTTCTTCCTGGTTTTCTACGGTTTTCCTTTTTTTCTTTTTCTTTATTTTCCTGACTGGATTTTTCAACATTTTTATTTCTAAACAAATTTTATTCTGAACAAAAACAATTTGAAAAAAATTGAAGCTATTTTTTGTTTGAACAATTTTATTTGTAAACAAAACATTTTGTGGAAAAATAAATTTTGAGAAAATTGTTTTTAAGCAATTTTTAGTTTGAACATTTTTCAAATCTGAATATTTTTTTTGCTAAAAACCCTGAAGTTTTTCCAAATAAAAGCGAGAGAAAAAAGAAATCTGGAGAAGTACCTGGGCCGGCCTACCAGGGAGCCGTCGCGGCCTGGCGGGGGAGCTGTGCGTGCGGTGGTTTATCCGGAACACTTGTTAGCGATGTATAGGTGCTCCCGATCCAGAGCCGGCAAAACCTATACACCTACCAGGTTTTGTTTTTGGTTTTGTTTATATTTTTTTAGATTCGAAAAAATTTAATTTTTAAAAATTGTTCAAATTGATTTTTTTTTTGAAATGTTCAAATTTGAAAATCGTTCAAATCTAAAAACCGTTCAAATATGAAAACCGTTGAAATTTAAAATTTGTTTAAAATTTTAAAACGTTCAAATGTAAAATTTGTTCAAATTTTAAAAATGTTCAAATGTAAAATTTGTTCAAATTTAAAAAATGTTCAAATGTAAATTTTTTTGAAATTAAAAATTTGTTCACATCAAAAATTGTTCAAATCCAAAAAAAATTCATAAAAAAAAATAAAAAACTAGAAAATAATGCTTTCAATTTTTCAAAAATATACAAATTTTGGAAATTTTTGTTTTTCCGAAAAAATTTCACATTGCATTTTAAGTTTTTAAAAAAGAAAAGAAATGAAACAGCAGAAAAGGAGAAAAACAGAAAAAATAAAAACAAACGAAAACAAACGTCACTGGGCCGGCCCAACAGGCACCCTGGGGGGTGCGGTGCCTGGTCCGCACCGACCAGGGTGGTGTATAGCACCTCCCATCCAGAGGGTGGCCAGGTGGTCCATGGACCACCCTGGGGTTTCAGTTCGGCCCATATACCATTTAGGATTTTGTTATTTTTGAGAAAGCCCATTAACGATGCAGCGTCGCTCCGTGCCTCCCTGGAGGATTTCCGTTCGCTGGAGCCAACCAGAGACGAGCTCACCAGCATCTCCTCGCCGCCCGACGCCGTCGCTCCCTCTCCGTCGCCGGTGACACCACCCTGCGGCCGCCGCCCGCCGCCACCACGCCACCTCCGGCCACCGATCTTCCTCCCCGCCCCGAACCTTCCAGGTCCACGCCGCCCAGCGCCTCCCCTTCCCTTCCCCGCTCCCCCCGAACCCTAGCGGCAGCCGGCAGAGAAGAAGGCCGGCGACGCCCCACGCCTCCCATTCCCATCCGGCGATTCGCCAACCACTTTGGTGCTTCGGAGATGGGTCGTGGGGTTCTTCTCCCCCACGCGAGGAGGCTGATGCTGCTCCTGCGGCCGACGGGCTTCTCCACGACCGCCTCCGTCGCTTCTACGCGCGAGCCGCTCCACGTCTGCGTTGTCGGCAGCGGCCCCGCCGGATTCTACACGGCGGAAAAGGTGCGGGTCTTCGGTTCCCTTGGTCTTGCCTCTCTTTGGGGGCTGACAGTGATAGACCGTTTCAGTGCTTTCTTCTGCACTAGCATTTCCCCACTGATTCCAGTTCTATGAAAATCTGATTGCTAAGGTGCAGTCGTAGCCGTGGAATTGTGTATTTCAAGAGAGAAGTCCAATTTACCCCCCTAAACTCGTCTCAAAGTTCAGATTACAACCTTTAACTTTACTTTGGTTCAACTTTCAACCCCGAATTCTATAAACTGTTCGGAATTGAACCTTCTACCCTTTTTAAACATGTTTTGAACCGGTTTTTCTCGCCAGTTAGCGGTTTTTCTTCCTATATACTGTGTCAACTCATCAACATACAACATACACGGTACAAGAAAACCAGCTTAATACAATGCAAGGGGTGATTCTGAACCGTTTTTAGAATTCAAGGTTGAAAGTTGAACCAAAATAAAGTTGAGGGTTGTAAGCTGAACTTTGAGACAAGTTTAGGGGGGTAAATTGGACTTCTCTCGTATTTCAATAGTGTTTGTCAAATGTGCTGTAAGCTGGATCCTATAGCTGTATAATAAAAGCTCAAATACTAAACCATGCTTGGGTAACAGTGCATCTGTAGCTGCTCCTAAGATCATAGAATCGATGTTGCAGAATAAGAAGATTTGCTGTAATATACCCCCATAGGAAGCAACAATAGACACGTGTGATATATTTGCAGAAATAGAGATTTTAGGCGCAATAGAAAGGAATGCTGTTTTCCTTGCATATGTTGCAACACGACAAAGAAGATGAAGATGGTTAGGCAAACATTCTTGAGAAGTTTTTCTTGGGAGTTGCATACTTATTTCTGCAGCATTTCCATGCTTATATCGACTCTTCCTTTGGTTGGTTAAGCAGATGCTAAAGGGTCA
This sequence comes from Lolium rigidum, assembly GCF_022539505.1. Lineage (NCBI taxonomy): Eukaryota > Viridiplantae > Streptophyta > Magnoliopsida > Poales > Poaceae > Lolium > Lolium rigidum. The sequence continues at coordinate 4,283,075 of NC_061511.1, read as the reverse complement.
TGAAGGAGCGCAGGTCGATATTATTGACAGACTGCCTACACCGTTTGGCTTAGTTCGTTCCGGAGTGGCTCCAGATCATCCAGAAACAAAGGTGAGCATTATTGTCTTATGTGAGATTTGAGTCCAGTAAATTTGTATGTATCAGCAGCCGCTACCATAACTTCAAAGTCTGACACATGTTTTGCTTAGAGCTAGTGTGCTACTTCATAATTCCTCAGTTCTTGTACAGTTATATAGAAAAGTAGATTATTAATTACACAAATATCTATAAGAGTTACTTTGTCAGATCATGATTTTACCGCCCCCTCTCATTCTGCATAACTATTATAGCACTAAAGAAATTCCATAGAAGATTAAGTTCTCCATATACTTTCAACAGATTGTGGTAAACCAATTTTCTCGTGTAGCTGCGAACGCCCGCTGCTCATTCTTTGGGAATGTAACGCTTGGAAGTGATGTATCTCTATCAGAGCTTCAGAAGACATATGACGTTGTAAGCAGATAACCATTGATCTTTAATTTTTGCCAAGTAGCTATTTTCTGTTACCATGACTTTACAAAGTTCTTTATTGATAGAGTGCTTTTTTTTTTGAACTGTTATTGATAGAGTGCTGATGTACTATGTCCTCCTTAACAGGTCGTTCTTGCTTATGGTGCTGAAAGTGATAGATCATTTGGCATTCCCGGGGAGGTACAACTTGATTTATTTGCTTCCTTCTATTTTATTCCACTTTTTTTTATAGGTACAAACTCATCTTAGCTTTAGTAATGGTTTATCATGAATACCACATAAGAGCAGCGATCATTTGGTGGCTACAATGATATTATTGCCATAATAAAGAAACTAGAAAAATCTATCACCCAAGATACTTGCATATGGAACACAAAATCGGTATCATCAAAAGAAAGCACAAATTATGCACAGATGCTGGAACACTGTATGTGCTACTGACATAGCATCTAGTGTGCAAACTTGTGTAGTGTTATTATTATGATTTTATTTCTGTTTTGCTTTCTTCGGTTTTGGTTGGTTGTCATATTCCTCATATTGTCTTTTGTATCTAGGACCTCAGGGGAATACATTCAGCTCGAGAGTTTGTATGGTGGTATAATGGGCATCCAGACATGTGTAACTTGGCACCTGACTTAAAAAACACAGATTCTGCTGTGGTCCTTGGACAGGTATCTGAATTTAGTCCTATGAAACGAATCAGTAGATAAACGTTGAACAGTGCATCAACGTATTTAGTCAACAGAAGTATTTCATAGTTTGTAACTTTCCAAACTTGAAACTAAAATACGTCAAGAGCATAGGTTATTCCATGGTTTGCCAAATTATTATTTTTATCTCTTTTTGTAATGTTTATTTTTGCTTTTGTGTTGTTCACTCAAGGGAAATGTTGCTCTTGATGTTGCCCGTATTCTTCTTCGGTGCACAACCGAGTTGGCTTCCACAGATATTGCTGGTTATGCTTTGGATGCTCTCCGTAGCAGCACAATAAGGTATCCATACCTTTTCATTTGAACACTTCCTTTTGTTTGTGAGCTCTTATGAGTGTTAGGGTGATAAAAGAAGTTCTTGTGTTGCAATTGTTGGTTAATCTAAAGGAAGGTTTTCTTGGTTGGACGACGTGGCCCCGTACAGGCAGCTTGCACAGCAAAGGAACTACGTGAAATATTAGGTATTTTCTTGTTGCAAAGTTTGTCAGTCTTTGTAGATTCATATTGGCGTATTTGATTGCTCATATTAGATTCTAAAACTGATGTCATGTAGGTTTGAAAAATGTCCACGTTTGTATCAAGGAAGCTGATCTTGTGACCTCACCCGCAGATAAGGTTTGAGCAGTAAATTACCGCAGTAGTTGCATATTTGTAATGGTTGAGTTCACATCTATGGCTTTCTATTTAAATATACCTAGCTCAGCTTCTGAAAACTCGCGAATTTGGGATCAGAATGTATCTCTTTACTGGTACCTGCCCAGCTGAGGCTAGTTTTTTTTTTTTTTTGCTGGGTTGTGTTTATTCTGATCAAGTTTGCTTGTTTTTATGCTCATAAACAAGTTGAAATATGGAAAAACTTTGTTACTAGAACTGTGGCACTACAAAGCATGATACTACCAGTAGGGAGGTTTGCATGATGTACATGGCTGTTAGGCAACACATAGGACTGGTTAAGGCCGTAGGGTTGAGGAATGACCATTTAAAATCAATAAACTTGTCAAACCCCTTTTATTGTATGCGAACATTAGAAAATCAGGGAACACATGGAAATCATAATAGGTTGGCATAGTGATTCTGGAGAAAGTGGACAACTTAACTGATGGATCCTGTTGACAAGTATCAGCATTCTTTGCAAATGTTTTGACCCCTGTTCTGGTTATGCGATGAGAATGACACTGGCTGACAAGTGTCCAATCCTATGCCATTTTTGCAGCTCTTGGGTGTAAATTGTAATATTTACAAACCAACCACTTAATAATATCTGAATCACAGTGCTACAAGACTTCTTACTCGTAATTTGCTGACAACATGCTGTAAATTTACTCTGACGTCGACCTAGTACAGTAACTAACCTGCTACAGTGGCCGACCTGCTACAGTGGCCGACCAAGTACAGCTAATGTCTAGATGGCGTTTTGCTGCTACAAGCAAAACCCAAACTGAACTAGTGCTGCTAGCTTAACTACTAAGCAACTACAAGATTATTTCCAACACCGTCCACATTCCCATATTTGGTCATCTTGCCTGTGATAGAAGAAAACTTATCTCGTTGCAGGAGGAGATGAGGAATAGTAGAATTAAAAGAAGAGTTTACGAGCTGCTATCAAAAGCTGCTACCGTGCATCAGGAAAAGAGCAATGATGATCGAAAGGAGCTTCACTTTGTCTTTTTTAGGAAACCTACCAGATTTCTCCCTTCAGAAGATGGAACCACAGTTGGTGCTGTGGAACTTGAAAAGACTCTTCTAAAAGGTTAGATGTCAGGAGTCTTCTTGATTATTTTCTTGCACATTTCTTTGACAATTACTTTTGTTGGTAATATAGATGATGGAGTAACTGGAAAACAAGTGGCAGTCGGAACTGGTGAGTTTGAAGATCTGAAATGTGGGTGAGTCCTTTAGACGATGCTTTCCTGTTTTTTGATGACCAGTTAAATCGTTGTTCCTAAGGTCTATCTTTTTCTTAGACTGGTTTTGAAGAGTATTGGTTACAAATCCTTGCCAATAGAAGGTTTACCCTTCGACAAATACAGAGGTGCATGTTATTGCTTTTGTTTAATTCCTTGGAGCGTAGACTTTATTTACTTCCTTCTTTGATCCATAAAAAATCTTTTCAATTATACTTATAATGATCTTCTGTTCATTGCAGGAGTTGTACCAAATTTGAGGGGCAGAATTCTGAGCAATGAATCAGAGACTGCCACGGTGGAACAAGGACTGTACGTGGTGGGATGGTTGAAGAGAGGACCAACTGGGATTGTTGGAACGAATCTCCATTGTGCTGAGGAAACAGTATGTACCCTATGCTCCTCCATTTATGAAAGAGCAGCAGTATGCACATTGTTATTATTATTTCCTATTGTTGTGGTGCAAAAGATTTTCAAGCACCCAATTGATAAAATGACTTATATCCTGTAGTGATTGGGGAGTAGTTTTGATTGGTTCTTGTCTGTGAAAACATCAGAAAATATCTCCTGAAGTAGCCTAATTCCTTGGGATAGGGCAATTTATTCAGTGGCATACCAGTAAACCATCTTGCACATTTAATACGAAAGTTCTCATGTTTGTGTGCAGTGTACATTGTTGTGGAATGGCTTGCCTATTATTGATTCTGAACTGCTTATCATGTACGTTACGGTAGAGCGAACAGACTTCGTGTGAAATTATCAATTGATCTCTTTCAGGTTTAGGGTTGTACACTGTTTCATTTCTTTGGTGTTTGATAATACTTTTAAGGCCAACACTAGGCGTCTGCCAGCTGATTCTGGGGGAGAATCAGCCGGCTCCTCGACCGTCCGATCTACTTAAGTGGTAAATCTGGCATGTCCAGTCCTCCTAACAAAAAACCCGGAGCGCAACAATTCTTGGTGTGTATGAAACAATTTCTTCGCTTCATTATCTTTGATAAGTTTTAGTTCAAATTGAGATCTGACTTGTGGATCAAGTTAGTTGTCCTATGTAAAGGACTAGCTTGTACTCGTTTAATCAAGCAAGCAATCCTTATTCAACATATCTCTAGCCTCAGCACCTCTCTTCCACGTCAGGGACAAGCCATGTCGCCAAATTGTTGAGGCAAGTGCCTTATCCCAGTCTTCAGACCTCTACTCTACCTAAATTATCTCATTGTGGGTATAGGTCAGTAAGACATTGGGTGGAACTGCTTTAAGATATTTTGGTATCTTGGCTGTTTTTTGTTATTCGAGAAACCAATAAACATGCAAGTAATTACTGAAGAATAAATATGTAAAGGTTATCTGGAAATTATCAAAATGGTCACAGGTGAATTTTATCCCACTAAATTTTTTCTTCCTAGTGCTGAAAAAAAATCTAAAACAACTCGTAGACGTACATGGTGGTAAGAAGTGCGAGCCTGGAAAATTTGGCCAAACTTATATTCATTTGCGTGGTTTAAAATATTTATTTAATTTGCATATTCTTATAGTTGCTTTATTAGACCTTCCGTTTTTTGGCACATCATACAAATTGGCATATTTTTGGCCTAAAGGCTGAAGATTCTGACCAAATTCTTATACATCTAAGAAATTGTTCAGTTTTTGTTCCAAAACTCAAAATGGCATTTAGTTCAAAAGTTAGAACTTGTCAGGATTAACCATTGTATCGTACGACATAATTTGAAGCTATAATTTTAATATTGTCAAATAAGTTGCTATGTTTGTTTACAGTGTGAGATGTGTAGCAGCTTTTTTGGCAACACAACAATCAGAAATTGGTTGAGACTTTAGTATGCTCTGTATGCTGTGTTGTAATTATTTGTTGATTAACAGGTGGCTAGCATACTTGAAGATGAAAAGAAGGGCGTGCTCGTGGCCTCATCCGATTCGAAAAGGCAAGGGCGGAGGGGACTACTTGAGATTCTAGAACAAAAGAATACCCGCTATGTGCCCTTCCATGACTGGGAGAAGATCGATTCTAAAGAGAAGACAGCAGGCCAGCTGAAGAACAAGCCTAGAGAGAAGATCACAGCCTGGGATGAGCTCCTGAAAGCTGCAAAAGAGGGATAATTGAAGAGCAGGTCCTTCCACAATTTTGGTACCTGGCGTAGACAGATCGCTAGCCATGTATAATCAAGATAATAAAGCAAGAAAATTTTCACCTGAGCGTTAGAACATACCACTACGCCAGAGCTTTGCAACTGTAGACGCTCAATTTTTTTGCCATATCGTACCTTGGCATTGCAATGGTGGTGAGTGTGGTGATGTCAGGTACAAATTGTTGTACACGCAAATCAACTCCATAGGTACATTGTCACTATAAACAATTTCATGGACGAGTTTCAGGAGTTGTCCACGGCAGGTTTCTATTACAGTTGGGTATCTGGGGCAATGTGATCACGGAGGGCGAGTCTGCCTGGGAGGATTACAAATTTTCCCAATTCCTAGCTCTGCTAGTACAGTAGTACAGTTGGTGCGTAAGGCCGGTTGGAATCTGCATTTTAAACAGGGTCTCATGGGCGCTTCATTATCTACCAAGTTCTCCTGCTAACATCTAAAAAAATTATTTACCAAGTTTACCAAAATATCAGGGAATGGATTAATGTGGAATCCAATGTCAAAATCACTGAAAATCAACTCAAGCAGAGGTTAGGAAACATAGCAAAGTAAACTGAAGATGAAAACCTCTCTGAATTTCATTCTGCTTCTCACTTTACAGTTAATTAGACAACATTTTAAAAGATTATTCTTTCTCTGGAAGTAACGTTAATTAGCTACCCCAAGAATAACCAACAACTAGATACAGCCCATCATCATAAATAAATTAGCAGTTACACTCACACAGATCGATCGATCAATCCCATCGCACTCACGCCAGCCATTCCAGAACTGAACCCATCAAGCAAATCAATACTCCTAATTACAATCAGTGCAGGATTCGTGGTGTGGCGTAGGGGCCCTTGAGCCACCCGTTGGCGATGGAGCGGTAGGCGGCCTCCGTGAGGTGGATGCCGTCCCAGATGAGGTAGTTCTGGGGATCGGAGCAGGCGCTGGCGCCGGCCATGCCGCACCTCGCCTTGTTGTTGTAGTTGTACTTGCCCTGCCCGCCGGCGCCGCAGCACACCTTCAGCCCGTACTTCAACCCTGCATCCAAAACGGTATTAGCAAGGCGATTTCACTAATCAATCTGCTTGGTAATGCGTGATCACGAGCGCTTTGTCACGTGAACTGATCAGTGGCGGCCCTGAGGAGACGATTAAAGTAGTGTGCTGGATGAGATATATATAATAAAAAGATCATGAACATGGGCATGGTGTTATTTTTGTGAGCCTGCGTTTTTGGAGCATCTCCCTGTCACATGTACAGTGCTTTAGCACCAGTATTATACACTGTTAGGTCCTCATTTCATAATAACTGGATCATGTGCTTGCTAGATGGCAATTGCATGCCAACTGGTTTGATTTCGATAGATAGATATATAGTTAGGTATTGATTCCCAAATTATATGGACAAACATAGGTCTTCATGGTCCCCGTCCGGAGCATAACTTGACCACTAATTAGCCGAATAGGTCGAGTCACTGGTGGGCTAGGAATCCAGGAGACCATGTATACTTTGAACCTCTTTGTGCATGCACCTACTCCAAACTTTGGATAAATGTGTAGGCTATGACCCATGGGACCCGTGCCCTGCTGTCTAGACAAGAACATGCCGTGATCGTCGAAACTTCAACTTTGTCACGGCAACTGGATTCTCGCTAGCTAGCTATCAAAAGGTGAAGTCTACCGGTAAAGATGATGTTGCCTTGCTGCTATGGACATGGGGAAGTCCAGCCACCTATCCAGAATGCAAAAAAAAAACTAACGATCGTAGTACAGTAGAAGATAGATGGGCTTACCGAAGTTCTGAGGTGCCCGGATCATGTGGATGACCTGTGAGTAGAAATCGGCGTACATGATCCTGGTGTGCGGGTAGGTCCTCTGGAGGTTGGCGAGGCTCCGTCTCAGCAGCGAGTTGTGGTGGGAGGAGAGGTCGTTGTAGCTCTTGAGGCAGCCGTCGCCGTCGTAGTCGGCGCCGTTGGAGGTCCCGTAGAGGGTGATGTAGATGGGGAAGCACCCGATGGGGAGCACCCCCGGCACCACCACGTCGATGGCGCCCAGCCGTATCATCGTCTCCAGCCCGCGCACGATGTGGCTCACCACCTGCGGCACGTAGCCCCGCACGTCGGCCATGGTCCGGCCGGAGAAGAGCGCCGCGTTGTAGTCGTTGCCGCCGAACTCGCCGACGACGAACAGTGACTTGGACAGATGCCGCTTGCAGTCTACGTGCACATGCAAGATTAATCGATCATTGGTTACTCGAGATTACAAAATATTTGTATAGTTAAATTAAGCCCGTCGAACTGGTACCCTTGCCGCAGGCGGATGGGAGGAGCTGCCGGAACCACTGGATCTGCGTGTTGAGGGGCCCGTTGTTCCATATCTTGTCGCTGAGGCCGATGGACTTGAAGAAGTCGAAGTCCATGGTGGTGGCGCCGATGATCGCCATGTTGGCGCCCTTCTTGAAGTCGCCGCCGGCCTTGGACGCCGGCAGCAGCGGCAGACCAAAGTGCTCCGCTGCATGCGCATTCGTACAAACGTTACCATCACGTCCATCTTACATATATAGTATGTGCCATTCCAACTTTCGAGGCGAGTGCATGATCGTATCGATAGGAACAAGGAATCACGACGAATGCGTTTGTTGGTAGGAATCAGTACCGAGGAAGTCGATGATGACGCGGCCGTCGGAGCAGCGGCCGGTGGGGCGCTTGAAGAAGGTCTCGCCGTACGGCGACTGCCCCGTGGTGAGCCACGCCGGGCAGCCGCCCACGCAGAGGTTGCCGGTGTCGGAGATGGAGTCGCCAAAGCTGTAGATGGCCTCGTACCGCTGCGCTCCGCCGTGCCCGAGCGCGCACAGCAGCACCACGGCGCCGAGCAGCACCGCGCCTCTCACCGGCGTCCCCATTGCTCGATCGGGATTAGCTATACGGCTCGCACGAGAGGTAGACGATGATGTGTGTGTCTGTGGTTACGGCCGGAGATCCGTTGGGATTTTATAGGCGGGGCTGGGCGTCCGTTAGGACGTCGCCTTCCCCGGTGGACTGGTAGCTCCTGGGGGCGACGTGCTTCCTTCCATATTCTTCCCTTCACTGACGACACCCTAGCTAGTAGCTAGAGCAGTCTGTCACGTACGCATCTTTATAATCTTTACCGATGTTGCCAGATACCTAAAGCGTTTTCGTGTTTTTTCACCTCTTCTTTTTTCTACTGATGCTTTGCTGGTGAGTACAGAACCTTTGGTGTTGATCGACTTGGATGCTTGAGGGATGAGAGTAACTTGCCCGTAGATACTTTAGGACTATGGTTACTCAGTCCCTAAGCTTTCTCGACGCATAAAAAATGCTGGCCAAACTGAGATGGTAATTCTACATCTAGTTGTCAATACACTGATGATACTACCTTTTTTTTTTATGGAGCATGATCTTGGAAAAGCAAAAAAGTCTCAAATTAATTTTATCGTAACTTTTAGTACTCAAAATAAATTTTTAAAAGAATGACTTATTTTGTTTGGGTGAGACCCAAGACAAGCCGCCCTATATTGTTTCTTTCTAACTAATTAATATGTTTTATAATCATAGTCCTAAATGCTGATTCAGATATTGCAATACACTATCGGAGACTAAGCAATGCTGAATGGGAACATGTCATGGAGAGATTATAAAATATATTAATTAGTTAGAAAGAAAAAATACTTTCACCTGGCAAAAGATTAGTTCTCATCAATTCGTTACTAAGCACAACCGACATTTCCCAAATATAAGCCTTTTTAGAAAGGTAGATTAGCTTTCTTAAAACCTAATTTAGCTTTCTAACAAAGAATATTTCAGAGCGGAGGTAATAATATGGCACTGTATATGATTGCTTTCTTCAAGCTACCCAAAAGATTATTGCATAGGTTGGATTATTTCCGATTGAGATTCTTTTGGTATTAAGATAGTGAGAAAAAAAATATCGACTAGAGTGTGGTTTGCCAAGCTAGAGATCAAGGAAGGCTAGGGATTCACAACCTTGAGATAAAAAATAGAGCTCTTTTAGGTAAATGGCTTTAGAAGCTTCATAATGAAGATGGGGTGTAATAAACTCTCCTAAACACGAAATACATAGGCCTCATGTGCATTGTCCCAAGTCTATTGAAAACACGAGGAGTCACATTTTTGGGTTAGCCTGATGACAACGAAAAAAATACTTCTTTCCATATGGTTCATTTATAAGTAAGGATGAATCGTAAATTAGATTCTAAGAGGATAGGTGGCTGGGACATTGTTTGGCACAAGAGTGACACCATCCCCCCCCCCCCGGCGTGCATCTTAAAATGCTTTGCTATAGCAATTGATAATAGTTGAACTAATGAAAAAAGGGGCTGACAAATTTTAATAGAATCTAAATGACAGGGTCAATTCTAGACTCCATATAGTAGTCCACCGAAACGCCCGTGTATAATAAAAAAATAGAAAATGAAGATTTCTTTTAAGACAGAAGTATTTGAATGGTGTCTTGGTGGAGGGATTAATCCTCACGCCAAAGGAGATCTGGTAAAATATAATTGGCATAGAAGTACAAAGTGTGTATTTTTTCATCATAATAAGAGTATCGAACAATTATTCTTAAGTGTAAATTTGCTAGATTAAATGGCCGGTGTGACATCCTAGCCCAGAGCTTAATAGGATACTCATACCAACAAGTTGCAACTTCTAGTTTCCGGGTGCGCACGAGTGAGGATAAAGTGCGTAGGAAAGACATGTGTTGGTATGTGGGGCTAGTCTAGAGATCCTAGAGAGCTGCTAGGGGTAACAGGCCCGACCGAGAGGTGGTCGGGGTGTTACAGCCGGTCATCCAAGTAGGTTCTACCTTATATCCACCGCGTAGCATTGCTAATATATTTGGCAATTGGCAAGTGTTGATCATATGTTTAGAATACTTATTAGGTGAGAGCGCTTGTCGTTATTTGGTCGTTTTGGCTATGTAGGAATGACCGGGGTTTTAATGATACTTTTTCTCATGCAGGTTACTATCGCGCACATCTTTGCTTCGTTCACGATCGTCTCTACAACATGCGGAGAATCGGAACTTGCTTTATAAAAGGTTTTTACACGATTAGAGGATACATCAAAAAATATTTTTATCCAACATAAATAAGTGCATGATCTACGCATTGATCCTCCATTGTCTTAGTCGTCTTTACACTTTTCCCGGATTACTTCTATATTGCTTTTGTTTTTCTCTTTTTTGGTTGGAGTAGGATTACTTTGTGCATTCTAGTTTTGCGTAGGTCAAATAAATACACACATCTTTTTTACTTAATAAAGCATAGTTTATCGAAGAAAAACTTTAAGTTTCCTGACGTGTGAACGATAGTTTTTTCTTTTGAAAGAAATAAAATATCTGCATTGAAAAATACATATGGCCTTTATTAGAATGTACGAACGAAGCTGTTAGAGATATATTTCGTATAGGTATATTTGGTAGTATATGATTTGTAATCATCTCCTGCCTTATCTCTAGGATAGCCTTCTTGGCTCCCAAGACTTGTACCCCTATATATACTCGCCAATGAGGCGCAATACAACATCCATCATATTCCGCATATCTCTCTCCCTCTCTATCCTTTTCGTAAAGGTATATTTGGTAGTATATGATTTGTAATCATCTCCTGCCTTATCTCTAGGATAGCCTTCTTGGCTCCCAAGACTTGTACTCCTATATATACTCGCCCATGAGGCGCAATACAACATCCATCATATTCCGCATATCTAGGGATGTAAATGGTACGGATAATTTCCGCTCCGAATCCGCATCCATATCCGTTTTTGAGGATATGGTATGTATTTTTAGAAATCCGCCGGATATGGATACAGATGCGGATAGTGATCAAGCGGATATCCGGCGGATATGGTAGAGGATATGGTATTGATACTATCCGGCGGATACGGATTATCAGCCATTTTTTGCGGATTATCCGAGGTCTACAAAGAGGATAATCCGAGAAAATTAGCCCAACCCTAAATATTTAGACAATATAGTTAGTTCATCATCCAAAATATGTATGCTATTAGTACACAAATTGCTTTGTTGTACGAAATAGAGTGTATATTTTGCTATATTCTATAATTACAAGCATATTTTACATAGAAAGCATACTTCTATTTATTTATGTGTATATTTTCTTAATAATCCGTTTCCGATCCGAGTTCGGTCCGAATCCGCTCCATATCCGTAATTCGATATAATCCGCATCCGAATCCGCATCCGATCATTATCCGCTCCGATCCGAATCCGTTACAAAAATATGGTAAAGGATATGGTAAGAGCAATATCCGATCCGATCCGATCCGTTTACATCCCTACGCATATCTCTCTCCCTCTCTATCCTTCAACATGGTATCAGAGCGGCACGCTCCTTAACCTAGCCGCCGCCCAAGCTTCCGCGCCGCGCCGCCTGTCGTTGCCTAATCGACAATACCTCGGAAGAGGGATCCTCACGAGGGGGAGAAGAAGTAGGGGCCATAGGGCGGAGTGCACACGGGACGGTGGTACGCGAGTTACCCAGCTTCGGAACACCTGCTCGATGACAGGGCCTACTGCTGCTTGTCTGGAATTATCTGGGCGCTTGCGCGTTGTTACAATGGTTGTGGTTGTGCCTCTAGGGCTCCCGGGATCCGGCTTATAAAGGCGCACGGATCTAGGGTTTACATGGAGAGTCCTAGCCGGAATACAAGTTGCCTAACTACGGTACAATATCTTGCCGTGTACGTCAAGGATCCGCCTTCCTTATGGCCGTCTTGGATCCGGATACTTTATGGGCCTCCACGGATCCGGCCTCCTTCGTAGGTCGGTTAGGATCCGGCTCCGAGTTCCTGGGCTGGACTTCATCCTTCTTGATCATCAGCAACTGGGCCGCCCGATGGGCCCCATGCCACCATCACCGTCTGTGGGCCACCCGGGCTTGCCGGATCTAGGCCATGTCGTTGATATACCCATAAAGTATACCCACAACAGTAGCCCCCGAAGTTCTCCGAGATTCATCATTCTTCCGTCTTCAAATAACTCGGAACCGAAGAGAATCTTGTAGAGCTTCCAAACTTTCCTGTTTCCGATATCATTTAACCGGAAATTCTCATGTCCTTCAGTATCGATAATGTAACGGAGTTTGCATTTTTCCCGCGCACAACTTCCTATCTTCCCGCGCTAAATTTTCGGAGATGCAAATCTTTAGCCGGAAATTTCGGGAGTGCACGGTTAAATCACCTCCACGTAATTTTACCGTTTTTAACCTAAGACACGTGTCATGTATCCAACGGTGAGACCGTTCAGTTTCCGCCGTCGGATCCGGAACGCGAATCTCCGCGCATGGTCTATAAATACCCCAACACGCGGTGATTTCTCATTCTTTTCACCCGGTTACCACTTCGTCTTCCTCCTCCAGCCGCGCCGCCAGCCAAATCTGAACTCCGACGAGCTCCGCCGCAGAGACCTTCGCGCCCGGTCGCTTCAAGCCTCCCTTCGCTCCAAGATCGCCGCGGTTGATCGGGAAATCTTCCCCGCCGCCGATTCGTGGTCACGCGGGCCGGTTTTCAGCAAGTTCGACGTCCGTCGTCCTCGCCGGAGCACCGTCGGTTCGCCGCGCCATTGACGGTACGTGCACCGGACTTGTAGAAGAAGAAGTAGAGTAGATTCCGGTTACTCAAACACTTTGCATGGGTGCAGCCGGAAGCATGCCAATCGACTCTCATTGTACTGGTAGTTCTCCGAACAGCCCGGATCCCAGTTCATTAGAGCCTATCTGTCCGGATCCCATAGCATATCTACCACCATATGTTTCCGACATCCGGCTGGCTCAACCTTTTTCCGCATCTTCCAGCACCAAGTTAGGCCGGATCCCAACCGCACAAGAAATCGAAGAAGAACTTCAAGGGCAAGCTAGAATGGCTGCCAAGGTGCAGGAGACGGAGAACAAGAAAGCCTCTAAGGCCCGGAACCGCGAAGGAGAGCGGGGTCAATGGTGGCCCTGCGAAACCACTGATACGGAGCTTAGAGAGCTCCAGAACGAAGGTATGATCTCTGCACATTGGAGTTTCATACGCGACACCGTCATCCCCAAGCCAGGAGACGGAGAAGTGGTCATGACCAAGGCTTGGGTGGAACGCGGATTATCGCTCCCTTGCTCGGAATTCTTCCTCTCCATCCTCACAACATACGGGCTTCAGCCCCACAACATCTGCCCCAACTCCTACCTTCGCTTTCCAACTTCGCAACTCTCGCGAAGGGCATCTCGGAATCCGGCCAGACGTCAAGTTATGGCAGTTTTTCTTCCGAGTGAAGAAAGAAACAAAAGACAAAGCTATGCTGAACTGCGGGAGCATGACATTCATGCTCCGACCTGGTCGTATGTACCCTCCACATGACTCGCACGAATCCGTCCGGTACTGGAACGCCGGATGGTTTTACGAGAAGAATGTGCCAGTTCCGGAGATCCATGATGGTCTCCCCAAGTTCAACAACGAGCCTCCGGAAGAGCTCGCAAGCTGGAGTTTCATCCCGTCGCTTTCCCTAACTCCCATTCTGGAGAAGGCAGCGCGGAGAATCTCCTGGTTGGTCCACGACGGGCTAACCGGAACCCAGCTTACACTGAGCTGGTTCACTCGGCGGATCCAACCTCTACGATATAACGCGCGATTAATCTGCGCATACACCGGGGCGGACGACCAGCTTCGAGCTACCCGCCACGATCTTCCGGCCGATTCTCTCAAAAGGAGATTCAAGACGTTGGTGAAGGTGGGCCGGGGTCAACCGATCCCGGAACTGATCAAAGATATTTACACGAACGACCAGTGTCCTCCGGTAAGCTTCGATCCTTTCGTCACTTCAAACTTCACAAGTTTTTGGATTTTGACTAACACTTTATATCTTTCCCTCCAGCTCGCTACATTGGCGGAGGAAAACTTACGCACCATTCTTCGCGTCCCCGTCAGCGGCGACACGGCGGAGGAGGTTCCGGAGGACGAAGAAGAGGAAGAGGAGCCTGCACCCCGTAAGGTAGCTCCTCGACCTACAAAACGTCCCCGCGCCAAAGCTTCCGGCTCCGAAGCCGGAGCCAGCGGCGAGGCCTCCGCCAAGAAGCCCAAGGTCATCAAGCCCCCTCCGCTCGACTCAAGGAAGGCGGAGCGGGAACGTTTGAAAATGCTTTCAACAGCAGGCAAACGCTCACTCCCCAACATCCCCGGCGCCCCGTAAGTTTCCGGGCATGGTACATATTTATTTTGATGCATCTGTTACTTATGCGATCTTCTTCTATTTGTTCGCAGGACTCCGACTATCACCGCCACTCGGACCGCCAGCCAAAAACCCATCACGGAATTCATGAAGAAATCTCCGGCTGTTGGTCCTGCTACCCCAGCTCCGCCAAGCGCTTCCCACACTGCTCCCCCGTCGTCCCCTCCTCAGGCGGATCAATCTCCCCCTCCTGCCGCAAACACTCCACCGGAGATAATTCCGGTCAGCAGCGAGAAGGTGGGCGGAGAAGATCCCAAGGCCAAAGGCCCTGCCCAAGAAGAAACTCAAGATCAAGGAGAGGCGGAAGTCACTTCCTCCGAGAAGGTCGGAGCCGGTGCTGGCGATGTCGTCGTATTTCCCAAGAACTTCGGAGATCCGACTGACCTCACCTCCACCCCCAAGGCATATGCTACAAAAATTTTCAAGCAGCTCACTGAGCCGGAAAAATGGGAGCTTGAACAAGACTTGCTCAATGCTATGTTAAACAATGCCTGGGGGAAGCCGGACGCCGGTACATCGGAAATCCAGGACTTCAAGAAGGGCGTCGGCGAGTTCTTCGACAAGCTCATCTGCAAACAAAAGGTACTCCCCAGTAGCCCCCAAGCATGTAGGCGGAAACTAGGTACTAGTTAGCACTTAGATGCTTTAGAGTACAGCCACGTTTGGGAAGATTTATTTAAAATGTCACAGTAGCCCCCAAGCATGATGTCGGAAAGATTCTGGCAAAAATGCTTCAAAGGACACCACTGTGTTGTAAGCGGAATTTTGACTCCTGCTCTGTCTCCTTTTTGCAGGAACAGCAGGCACTGCACTATGAGCTGCATAAAAATATTGCTCTGCAGCGCCGCGTTATCTTGAGTCAAGCGGAGAACATCCGGACCCTTACAAATAAAAATGCAGAACTGAACAAACAGCTGGCGGATGCCCAAGGTTGGTTTCCGACCTTTCTTGTTATCAGTTCATGTTCCGACTTTGAATTGTATCTAATTTGAATCCTTATAGGCGCGTCTTCCTCCCTGGCTACGACCTCCTCCGAACTGGAAAACCTGCGCTCCTCCTACCAAGAACTGGAGATAAAGCTGAAGGAGGCGGAGCAGCAGAAGGAGCGTGCCGAGAAGCAACTGGCGGAGAAAAACTCCGAGCTCATCAGGGAGAAAGGCGAATTTGTGCTGAAGCGTAATGCTGATAGCGAGACCATCAAGAGGCTACAGAAGGAGCTCAATGGACTCCGAAAGTATATGGAAACTGCAGAGCACCATTGGGATCTGTTGGCCGAAAATATCCTGGGTACGTATACTTGGAATTTCTTATCTCGATGGATAATCTCTTGTGCTCAACTTGAATGTTTGTTCCTGTGTTTTATGTGCAGAGCCACTCGGATACCCTGAAAAGCGCCGGAACAAATTCCCCCGGGACGACGTTCTTTCTCTCGCTGGCGATGACTGCAAGGATCTTATATCTGCTTCTCGGAAGATATGCCATAACTTGTCCCTAAAGAGGAGCCGCACATGCAGTCTGCGCAAGCTGATCAAACGTATGGATATTCTTCCGGAGCTGGTGACCGATCTACAAGCGTCATCTGCCCGAGGTGCAGCTGCTATGACTCTAACCATGTGCTTGGCGCATAACCCGAAGATGGATCTGGATAGGGTGTCTTCTGGAGTTCCTCCGACCGCAGATGTCGGAAAGCTTCTTGATGCAGTGAGTGGCTATGACACCCGCATCGCGCGGAGGATCCGTCACGAGGAATTCTACGACAAGGTGGTTCTCCCAGCAGACGAGCCCCTTGAAGATGAACTCCAAAAAGAGCGCGATGCGGAGGCCCGTCCTGCGGAATCCGGAACCCAGTTTACCTGGACCAGCTCCAAGGATGCTCCCGAAGAGGAAGAGCCCAGGACCAGCGCTGCAACCTCCGACGAAGATGAAGAGAGCGATGAAGATGTGTCGTCTCCGGCTGAGGGCGCCAAAGGAAAAGATCCAGAGGCCACTGCTTCTCCGTCCAAGGCGGAGTGAAAACTTTTATGTCCTGCGGGATGAAACAATGCATCATTTTGGCCCCAGCGAGGGTTTGTAATATAACTTAAATTCTTAAGTAGTTAGGGACGAAACAGGCATGCATGCGTGGGCGGAAAAAACTTATCCTGCTATCCGTTTATATATTATTTGCATGTGTTGTTTCTTGAAAGCAAGTGCTGGTTTGATAATTTCCGGCTTGCCCACTTGACCTTCCACGAGCCGGAAGACCCGTGCCGGAAACGCTCGCCGCCGGCGACGAAGCCCAATGGCAATCCGTCAATAACCGCGGAAACAAGCCCCCAGCCCAAGTGCCGGAAGTCGCTACCAGGAATCCATGGGTTCGCAACGAGAAAAATTTCTGCCAGAAAACTTAAGCTTACGTCCTAAGGGACGATTTTGAAAATCACAACTTTCATACACGCCTAGGCGGAAAGATCCAGCTCTGCGGTTTTAGTCGGAAAAACATACAAGATCCAGAAATGAAAAATTAAAGGAGGTAAAAGACTCTAAGAGTGAACCAAAAGCTTTATTTCATTGATCATGTATCATAGACATTACAAGGTATGTAATGCGTAAAGCGCTAAGTGTGGAAAGGACGTAGCTGTGCTATGTTCCAGGGACGATCTGTTTCATCATATATGTCACCCGGATCTTCTCGTTTTCGTTTCCGATGCCAGTTAGCGGGTCTATCCTTTAGTTCCCGGAAATCAACGAGATAGTAGGATCCGTTGTGTAGTACTTTGCTGATGACAAAAGGTCCTTCCCATGGAGTTTGCAACTTGTGATCTTTCACCTGGCGAAGGCGGATGACTAAGTCTCCGACCATGAACGAGCGGTTCCGAACTCGACGGCTATGATAGCGTCGGAGCTTCGCTGGTAAATGGTGGAGCGTTGGTCGGCTAGATTCCGAGCTTCTTCGATCGGGTCCACGAGATAGCCGTCGAGCCTCGTCGGCAGTTTCTTCATTGTAGGCGGAAACTCGCGGTGAATCATGGATGATGTCAGTGGGGAGCACAGCTTCGGATCCGTATACCAGGAAGAAAGGAGTGAATCCTGTTGACCTGTTAGGGGTAGTTCGTAAACTCCACAAAACAGAGTCCAGCTCATCAGCCCAAGCTCCAGCTGCGCGGCGCAGCGGTTCTTCAAGGCGAGGTTTGATTCCGGCTAGTATAAGGCCATTGGCTCGTTCGACCTGACCGTTGGATTGTGGGTGAGCCACAGATGCAAGGTCAAGCCGGATCCCAACTTCATCGCAGTAATCCTTGAGTTCTCCTTGCGCAAAGTTTGTGCCATTGTCTGTGATTATGCTGTGTGGGATGCCGAATCTCGTCACGAGGCTACAAACAAATTTTAGTGCCGTAGCACCATCGGCTTTTCTCACTGGCTTTGCCTCGATCCACTTACTGAACTTATCAATAGCGACCAAGAGGTATTCATGGCCACCAGGAGATGATTTCTTTAACTTACCAACCATATCGAGCCCCCAGACCGCAAACGGCCAGGTGATAGGGATGGTCCTCAGCTCTTGGGCTGGAGCGTTTGGTTGAGTAGCGTAGATACCGACAACCGCGGCAAGTTTTCACCGACTTGTCGGCGTCTTCTTTAGTTGTTAGCCGATAAAATCCTAACCGAAAGGCTTTTGCAACGAGGGACCTGGGGGCGGCATGATGCCCGCAATCCCTCGCGTGGATCTCTCGGAGGATTTCAATGCCATCTTGACTAGAGACGCATTTGAGAAATACCCCGTTTGCACTTCGTTTGTAGAGCTGTCCATCAACAATTGTGTAGGATCTTGCTCGTCTGATGATCTGTCGTGCGTGGACCTCGTCCTCCGGCAACTTTCGATCAATGAGGTAATCCAAGAACGGCTGAGTCCAGGCCGGAATGACTGCCATCACTTCCTTAGCCGGAGAAACTGCCAGATCGGGATTTTCCGGGTTTGCACCCTTCACTGAGGGTACTCGTAGATGCTCAAGGAAGATTCCGGGCGGAATTGGTTTCCTGCCGGATCCGAGCTTGGACAGCATGTCTGCGTCGTCGTGTTATCGTCTCTCTGACGTACTTGACTTCGTATCCGAGGAAGCACTTGGCAATCTCGTCCACTTCGTCTCGTAAGCCGCCATGACGGAGTTTACGGCGTTCCGGGTTCCGGCTACTTGTTGTGCCACCAGGTCGGAATCTCCGCAGCATATGATGTGCTTGATCCCAATTTCCTTAGCGATGCGCGTGACCGTGTAGTAGAGCCTCGTATTCCGCCATGTTGTTGGTTGCTTCGAAGTGAATCTGCGAACGTACTTGCAGTTCTTCTCCGGTAGGTGACTTCGAGGTAACTCCAGCCCCCGAGCCTTGATGTTGCTTGGATCCGTCAAAGTGCATGACCCAAGCTTCGGGTTCCGGCACAGGTGTGCCCTCCGGTGCTTCGATCCAATCCGCGATGAAATCCGCTAGGACTCGAGACTTGATTGCGGTTCGGGCTTCGTAGTTGATGTCGAAGGCGGATAACTCGATGCCCCATTTTGCTACGCGTCCCGTTGCGTCGGAGTTGTTGATGATCGTTGCCGGGGAGCCTTGCTCACCACCGTCATTGGGTGCTCCCGGAAGTAGTGTCTCGCTTCCGGCTTCCTAGGAAGACTCCGTATGCCGGCTTCGAAAGTGAGGGTATCTCTGCTTGGATTCCGTCAAGACTTCGCTAATGTAATAGACAGGCCTTTGGACTCCATGCTCAAATCCTTCTTCCTTTCGCACCACCACGATTACGAGGCTGATAACTTTACTGGTAGCCGCTATGTAGAGGAGCATAGGTTCTGACTCAGCTGGAGCTGCCAATATAGGTGGGGAGGAGAGTATGTTCTTCAACTCCTGAAGTGCTTTATCTGCTGCCTCATCCCAGACAAACTTGTCGGTTTTCTTCAGCAGCTTGTATAGAGGTAGGGCTTTCTCGCCAAGACGGCTAACAAATCTACTGATTGCCGCAACGCAACCAGTTAATCGTTGCACGTCTTTGAGACAAGTTGGCCTTTTGATATTCAGGATAGCCTTGATTTTTTCCGGGTTAACTTCGATGCCCCTGTGAGAAACAATGAAGCCAAGGAGTTTTCCTGCTGGTACGCCGAAGACGCACTTCAGCGGATTCAACATCATCTTGTACCGTCGGAGATTATCAAAGGTTTCCTTGAGATCGCTCAGCAGGTCGGATCCCTTCCGGGTCATGACCGCGATGTCGTCGACGTAGGCGTGCACGTTCCGGCCAATTTGGTCCTTCAGGCACCGCTGCATCGTCCGTTGGTATGTGGCACCTGCGTTTTTCAAACCAAAAGGCATGGTAACATAGCAGTATGTGCCAAAGGGTGTGATGAAAGAGGTCGCCTTTTGGTCAGACTCCTTCATCAAAATCTGATGATACCCGGAATATGCGTCAAGAAAACACAGTAGTTCCGCCCCTGCCGTCGAATCAATGACTTGGTCAATGCGCGGCAAAGGGAACGGATCTTTCGGACAATGCTTATTCACGCCGGAGTAATCGATGCACATTCTTAGTATTTCAGAATTCTTTTTGGGTACAAGGACGGGGTTTGCGACCCAATCAGTATGGATAACTTCTACTACAAAACCTGCCTCTAGTAACTTTGCTAATTCCATCCCTATGGCGCGGCGCTTCTTGTCTCCAAAGCGTCGCATAGCTTGCTTCACCGGTTTTGCACCCGGATTTATGTTGAGGTAGTGCTCGGCGAGTTCCCTTGGTACTCCGGACATGTCAGAAGGTTGCCATGCGAAGATATCCATGTTAGCTCTGAGGAACTCGACGAGCGCGCTTTCCTATTTGGGATCCATGTTGGCTCCGACTGAAACCTGCTTGGAGCTGTCACCTTCGACGAGGTCATGCTTCTTGGTTTCTATCGAGGCCTTGAACGAGGTTTTCTGTTCGGAGATCTGCTTCTTGGTGGTCTGCATCTCGGTCGGATCCACCGCGGCTCGTAGCCTTGCAGCTCCTCTCCGGATATGACGGATTACGCAAAGGCGGCTTCGCCCTCCTCGCAGTCCCTGGCTTTCTTGTAGTCTCCGGACACGGTGATCCAACCGTTAGGACCCGGAATCTTGAGCTTGTTGTAAATGTAGCATGCCCTGGCGTGGAACTTGTGGTAGGTGGGCCTGCCGAAGATTACGTGATAGGAGCTTTTGAAGGGCACCACTTCAAACGTGATCATTTCTTCGCGGTAATTGTTCACATCGCCGAAGGCCACGGGAAGTTTGATGCTGCCCAGAGAGTTTGCCTTCTTACCCGGAACCACACCATGAAATTCAGTGGTGCTGTGTTTGAGCTGTTCCTTGGTGAGGTTCATCTTCTCCAGGGTCTCCAGGTACATGATGTTCAGGCTAGCTCCTCCGTCCATAAGGCACTTGGAGAAATCATACCCGTCTATGCGGGGACTCACAACCAGAGCGTAGCACTCTTTGGGGATGACGGCCGGGTGATCCGACCTGTCAAAGGTACAGGCTTTCTCCGACCACTTGACATACTGCGGCACAGCCGGAACTGTGGCGTTCAAGATCCGGAGCGCTGATTTTTTCGCGCGGACAGTGGGGGTTCCGAGGAAGGTGTGGTAGGTTCCGACACTCTTCTTACCAAAGGGGTTGGACTTGTTGGCTGCGGTACCCTCCTTGGGTTCCGGCGAAGCGTCGTCCTCATCCATGGCTTCGGAACTGTCCTCCTCTTTGTCCTTGTTCTTGCCCTTGCCTCCTTTGCCGCGCGGGCGGTGCTTCCGGGCTCGCTTGTATCCTGCCTCCGGGTCGTTCTTCAGATCGTTGACCCACTTGCGGTTGCGATTGGTATGGGTGGATTTGCCCGTAGCCGGATCCGGATGGGCCGGGCACGGCATATCCCTGTATTCTTCGTACGTTTGGGGGGCGCGGAATCCGGCTGCGGTGACCTCATCAGCGCGCTGCTGGCCCCTGCCTGCTCCGCCTCCACGTCCGCGGCCTCTTCCACCTCCTGGACCTCCGCGTTGGAACGTCATGGCTACCATGTCGGATCCTCCGCCCTTCTGGTCTTCAGGGGGGTTCTTCCGCTTGTTACTGTTGCTGACGCCGTTATCACGGTTTTTCTTCTGTTGGTGCAGGGGTATGGCGGTAGCTGCGAGATCTCCGCCTGCGTCGTCATCGGCGGCAGTATGATCGCCGGCGATGTTTATCATCTCGTCAAGAGTGAGTTTGTTTGCGTTCACCGGGCGAGTAAGCTTGTGGCGCAGCCCCCCACGTTGTAAACCACCAATGAAGGCGTGCATTGCTGTGCGGTTATCTACGTTTTCGCACTCATTTCTGGTTGCCAACCATCGGGTGAGGAAACTCCTGGATGTCTCACCTTTCTTCTGGATGCAAGCTTGAAGATCGCTGGTGGTGGCCGGTCTCTTGTAGGTACCCCTGAAGTGGTTCTCGAAAGCCTTCTTCAGGTCCAACCAGCAAAAGATGGTGTTCTCCTCGAGGTCGCTGAGCCATACACGAGCTGGACCAATAAGGTACAACTGGAGCATGCGGCAGGCTATATTCGGGGTTCCTCCGGCGAAGGTTACTGCATTGTAGTAATCCTCGATCCAGGTATCCGGCCTCTCGCTGCCATCATAATGCTTCAGATTTCCTGGTAGCTTAAGGTTCAGGCTTCTTGGCTTTGGTTCCTCTCGGATCATTTGGCCAAAGCACCTTGGACCGATGTAGTCGGATCTATACTCGTTGAGGCGATCCCGGGCATCACGAGGGGCACCGCCGGGTGATTTTGAGCGGGAACGGGATCTCCGGCCTCTGCCTCCGCCTCCACCTCCGCCTCCACTTGGTGGTGGTGAGGGAGATCTGCGAGGGGGCCTGTAAGGTGATCTTCCGCCTTCGGACTCGCGGCGTGGCTCCCTCGGCTGGCTCCGGCTTCGGTGGCTCCTTTCCTCTTGGTGGTGGTCGCCTCCGTCGTTCCGGCTCCTGCGTGGCTCAGGTGCGTACTCCTCGTTCCGGCTCCTCCTTGGTTCCGGATCGCGTCCTTGGCTTCTGCGAGGCTCAGGGTCGCGTTCTTGGTTCCGACGAGGCTCAGGCTCGCGGTTTTGATTCCGACGAGGCTCAGGCTCGCGGTCTTGATTCCGGCTCTCGCGTTGCTCCGGCGTACGCTCCCCGTTCCTCGTCTCTAGGTGCCGGCATGCTGTCGCGGATGTTGATTCCTCCCGGCCCATGGGGCCTGGGGTTTCCGGCGGGACTGCGACGTCGAGGGGTAGCGGAGGACGCGAAGCTCGGGGTGGTGGTGATGGAACACGATATTTGTCTCTGCCAGTGTACATCGCACCCTTTCCCTTTTCCTGATCTTTCGGAGCTGAATCCGATGGTATTGGGATTGGGTTTGGATGATCTCTGACTTTCCTCCTGCGCTCCGTAGATCCGGTGCGCGACTCGTCATCACGATGTTGACTTGGTATGGCGTCCTTCGCGCGGTGGATATGCATTGTTCCGGATTGGATGCTAACCTGCGCGAAGTGTCCGCCTTGCTCGTTGCTCTGCATTGCTCGAAGCAACGAGCTTCCGGACGTAGTTGATGTCAATCTCTTCGTCCTTCTTTTTAGGAGCTCCGCAGCCTTCTTCATGTTATCCTTTGGAGTTGCGAGCGGCTGCTGCTCTGTAGGTGTTGCGAAGGTAATCTTGCGGGGAAGGATGGCCTCTCGCCTGATTCTAGCTTCTTCCTCCTGCACAAATTTTACCTTGGCCTCCCAGTGCTTCTCGAGTTGCCTGACCTTTTCGAGAGATTCATCAACCTCGCGGTCCTTCTTCTGGAAGTGGTCCACGAAATTTGCCGCTATGGTTCTTTCTTCCGCCATTGCGGCTGCGGTCCTGGCGAACTTCTGAGCTGTTGCTAACATCTCCTGTCTTCTGGCTTCTAAGGCCTCCGGATCTGCAGCTTCCTCGGGAGTTATTGGTTTGTTGAGGATATCAGACTTTGCGACTAAATCCACGCGTGCTTGTTCGACCATCTCTTCTGGAGACAGGACATCGTTTCGCGGTCGTGCCCGATCTAACGGAGACCTTACGTTGGATGGTCCTGGGTCGGAGTTGGAGGCTTCGTCTTCCGTTTCCGGCTGATCCAGCGGTGCCACGGTTGCTAGAACCTGCATCGGCTGGGCGGATTCCACTTCAGCTTGCTCACCGCCTCCGAGTTCCTCGAGCTTGCGGTTGAATTCCTCTGTATTCATGGATGAAACGCCGTCATCTTCTTCCCCAATTGCGAGCTCCTTCGTCAAGCGATTGTATTCTTCTGTGCCTATTGAAGAGGCATCATCGGAATTTGGGCTCAGGTTTCCGAGGATTGATTCCTCAGGGTTTCCGGCTTCTTCTTGTCCCGGAGCGTCGCTGTCTCCGACTGCTTCTGGCAGGTCCGGAGCTACGTTGTTTCCGGGTGCCTCAACCTGCAAAGGATCGGCCTCCTCCTGGTGGAGGGCGTCTCCTGCGGTATGGGCCAAGAAGTGCACGAAGTGACACCTTTGCTTCTCCAACACCTGGGAGACCCAGGCGGATCTGCATTGGTCTTCCACCGTTTTCTCCTGCTCGGGGCGGATTGGGTGGGTTTTGATTTTTCCCTGATCTAAGGCGGAATCTTCCTTAAGAAGCTCCTGCGACTCGGATCGGATCTTCGCGACGGCGTCCAGCTCCGGCGGCGGACGCGTCGGCGTTACTTACCGGTGCGTTTCCGTCGGAATCGACGGTCTCGCCGATGAAGATGTGGATGCCGCCGATTGGGACGATGGAGAGCTTGACGGGGTTTGACCTAGCCGGAATCCGAATCCGTCCGGAGGGACGATCGGAAAATTCCCGGCGTAAAGTACGCGCCCCACGAGCGATCGAGTCGTCGTAGCTTCCCATGGCGGAGCCCTCCCGGTTCCGGCCTCCCAGACGCCTCAGGCCCCACGGTGGGCGCCAACTGTCGTTGCCTAATCGACAATACCTCGGAAGAGGGATCCTCACGAGGGGGAGAAGAAGTAGGGGCCATAGGGCGGAGTGCACACGGGACGGTGGTACGCGAGTTACCCAGCTTCGGAACACCTGCTCGATGACAGGGCCTACTGCCGCTTGTCTGGAATTATCTGGGCGCTTGCGCGTTGTTACAATGGTTGTGGTTGTGCCTCTAGGGCTCCCGGGATCCGGCTTATAAAGGCGCACGGATCTAGGGTTTACATGGAGAGTCCTAGCCGGAATACAAGTTGCCTAACTACGGTACAATATCTTGCCGTGTACGTCAAGGATCCGCCTTCCTTATGGCCGTATCGGATCCGGATACTTTATGGGCCTCCACGGATCCGGCCTCCTTCGTAGGTCGGTTAGGATCCGGCTCCAGGTTCCTGGGCTGGACTTCATCCTTCTTGATCATCAGCAACTGGGCCGCCCGATGGGCCCCATGCCACCATCACCGTCTGTGGGCCACCCGGGCTTGCCGGATCTAGGCCATGTCGTTGATATACCCATAAAGTATACCCACAACACCGCCCCCGGGGAGGTCGATCTCCATGATCTACTCCGGGGGCCGCGCAATCCGTATGGGGGTTCGTTCGCCGATCCGTTGATCCGCTGCCCTCGAGTCTTTTTTTTTTCCAATCTGTAGATTGGTTTTCTTTTTACTCCGTCGGTCGCTCGACCGACGTCTTTCTTTTTTGGTTTACCGATCATAGATCGGATGGAGTCGCCCATCGCCGTCGTCCACTTGCGCCTCTACTCCGACAACGGCATCGACCTGCACCGGCCATCAACCGCACGGCACAGCCACACGCGCCGCACACGGGACGCCCCTACGTGCATCGCAGCAGGTTGTTCTTGCTCGCGCGGTCTCCATCGCCTGTCCGTCTTCGTCGCCATCGACCGGGACTACATCGACAACGCCGCCATCGACTCCGATCTGCGCGTCGTCCACGCCATGGCGCGTATCGTGCCGCCGTCGGTCTGATCAACCGACCCTGCGCACGTCAACGCCAAGCACGTCCCCGAGCACGCGCCTACCACCGATCGAGCATCGGGTTGCCGCTGCGTCGCCCCTTCGGGTCGCAGCGCCGCCGCCTTTGGTCCATGCTGCTAGCCAACGACACGCCTTCTGAGGCGCGTACGTCGCTGGTGGCGTCCCGCCGCTGCACCGACTCGCGCCCTGCAGCTACGCCGGCCCCTCAGGCCGTGGCGTCGCCGCGCGCGATCACTTTCGCCGTCCCCCGCGCATCGACGTCCGAGGCCACCACAGCGCCGCCCCTTCGGCGCGGGCCGCCTCCGTCCGCGCATGGTCCTCATCACGCCGCTGGGTCTTCCTCGCCTACTTCGTGCACCGCCGCCGCGCCCCCACCCCAAGTCGCCGATGGGCTCGCCAACCACTTCAGGTCGCGCTGGGCTCGCCGACCACCGCAACGCCCGTCTAGGCGTCCAGCATGACCACCCCTGGTCACCGCTGGGTTAGCCGCCTTCTACGTCTCCAACCATCTCGACTTCGTCGCCCGTGTCATCGCCTCGTCCCCGTCTACACCACCTGCTACTCTACTTCGAGAACCGTGGGCAGCGTCGGCATCTCTCCGTCGATCTGCGACCGCGACGCTTCCGGAGGTCTCCTCTGCTAGTCCCTCTGACATGGCGACAAGTTCATGATGGTGCCTGCCCCTCGCATGCCCGGTGCGGCAGCACCGGAAGTGCCTTCGTCCCCGACACGTTCCCGAGTCTGGCAAACTCGCGCTCGGACGTCTCGTCTTCATCGGCTTCGACAACGTCTTCTTCGGCATCGCCTCTACGACTGCCTCGACCGCGTCACCGACTTCTTCTATGTGTACTCGGTTCTGGCAAAACCGAAGTATGCCTTCGTTCCCGATGTGCGTCTGGTTCTGGCAAAACTAGGGCCGCACCTCGTCCTTGACGGCTCGGACTACATCGACTTCGGCATCGACAACCTCCACGACTGCCTCGACGTGTCTCCGTCACTCTCCTCGCGCACTACGCGCTTGCGGCTACATCGACACCGGCACCCGCCCACGACATCGACCACGGCAATTCCTCGCGCGGCTCCCTCGACCAAGGTTGCAGCACCCACGCTCTCGGTTACCTCGACATCGGCATAAAGGGCTACCACCTCGCTTGCGCCTCACCGGCCTCCTCTCCAGGTCCAAGCATCCGCGACGCAACTCCGTCCACGATGCTCCCGCTACGACCGCGGGGAGTGTCGGCCTTCCGGGGTCCACTTCGGTTTATCTCCGGTCCGACCGTCCGCGACGCTACTGTTGTTCACGTCACTACCGCTACGACCGACGGGGAGTGTTAGAGATATATTTCGTATAGGTATATTTGGTAGTATATGATTTGTAATCATCTCCTGCCTTATCTCTAGGATAGCCTTCTTGGCTCCCAAGACTTGTACCCCTATATATACTCGCCCATGAGACGCAATACAACATCCATCATATTCCGCATATCTCTCTCCCTCTCTATCCTTCAACAGAAGGTCAGAAGCTGACAGAGGTGTTCCGGAAATTACGTTTTCCAATGAAATCGATCGGCTTCATGCTTAACGTTATGGAGTATAGAGAACGCTAATTCGTTTTTCTACCATTCGCGAAGAAGCCTTTATCAACTTCGCTTCTCACCGGTGCACAGTTTAAGAATGGAGGACGCCAGAACGGTAACTGAGATGAATCTTGGGATTGGTTTCTTTACTGACATGAACAAAGACAAATGTCTGTCTAACTACCGGCGATACATCACATGCATGAAGTGATGTACGGAACGGTCCAAGCTGTATTTTTGGGGGAAGCCACGTGAAGGTGCCGCGTTTGAACAGTTGGCGACTTGATGTGCTTTTTTTTTTTTTCTTTTTCATTTCTATGACTCCATGCAGTGATGTACGTCTTTTTTTTTTTTTGGACAGCGCAGTGATGTACGTCTTGGAGTCTTAAAATTGAGTACTTGGTGACTTGATCGAAAATAACTAGGAGAACATGGATCTAGGTGAACTTGATTTTGAAATAATATAAAAATGGTATTTTAAAGGGTTATGCAAACTGAAATAAATCACGCAGGTACATATCACCTCTTGATACTTACTAGTGCAAATTAGATACTTCCGCAGAAGTTTAGTCCCAATCTTGACATGCATATACCTGCAAATATTCTAACAATCACGATTTATGCAGTATTTTAAAATCTTATTTAGTACTTTTTTCTATTTTACATTCAATAAAGGGTCCAAACGGACCAATGTCCACCAAATCCACACCGCATGATAGAAAATACCCAGGAGAACATGTGGATGTGGATGTGTTTTCTTCTTGGGCTCGATGTCTTTCAAGTGTTAGAGCGGATTTTCATAGCATGTCACAACCTATCTTAAAATCTCAAATGTGATACATTTAGTGATCCGGGCAAAAGTAGAAACTGGTGTTAAATATGTACCGAAGGTCATGCTCCAGAGTGCAAATATGAGATCAACGACCACCAAACATACAAAAGGGTATTGTCTAGTTCAATGTCATCTATAGATCCTAAATGGTCAACATTTATGAAGACAATCCCCCACCCTCCAATTAGGTGAGAAGAATCTTGGTTTGCTTCCTGCTGAGAGAGTTATAGAAAGAATGTCGAGCGGCCAATTGTATGCTCCAAGCTCATTTTGCTATTGTCTGGTACCTTACTCTTACTCGGTCGAGAGGTCGGATGTGAGAGGTCATGAATGCTTACATGTGCAACATGATCATTGAGAGTAAGAATGCTGCTCCAGTGATTGGTGATCACCCATATGTCGAGCAGGTCTGAATTTGCTGATTTACTCGTCCTACATGCGGAATTCCATGAGAAAGCTACCCATGGCCAGCCGCAAGAGGATCTAGTTAAGCATTTAAAGGTTCTGAAATAAATTAAGTCTCATTCTTGATATTGTTTAACTTGTAGAATTTCAATTTATTTGAGTTGCTCCATGAATTATTTTATTTCTATGTTAATTATTATGGAAATAATTTCTGTGTTTAAAACTATGCAATATGGTTGCATTTTGTAGTTAAAATATGAGAACTTTGTCAAAAAATAAACTATTGAAAGGGTCTATTGTTGTCTCCGCTGGAGGCAGCTGGCTCCAATACGCCAACAATGTGTCCGGCGCTCCCAATAACGGTCATCCGACACTAGTGCCGGACCTCTTACTGGGAGTGCCACTGGAGATTGCGCGCATGTTTATTCCGGTTCATGTGTCGATCTGCCATGTGACCTAGGGGCTTTATTACTTTAAACCAAACGCTTGCTATCTAAAAATATCACACACGCCTGTAGTGGGGATAACGTACAGCTGTTAGTATTTATCATCTTACTTTGTAACTTTTTCTACTACATAATTTGAAACCGAATAACTCTTTCTATATTTTCATCTTCTGCGAGGTTAAGAAGGCTGTTACAAATAGAACACCCAACAATTGGCAGTGCATGTATGGAACATCACAAAGCAACTCACCCGTTTCTGCAAGCAATGCTTAGAATCAGTACCGCAGAACCTTCCATGGAAAATCAATCATCCATGATCCATCCATGTAGCCACTTGCAAAAGCACACTTGATAAGTCGCCTTCACACTCGATGAATGCAACGAATTATTATGCCCCGATGGCATATTCTGCATACCTATCACACATGGACTGTCCGTGGCCATTAATTGGAGATAAACAGCAAAAAGGAGCGATATAGCCTTGAGAGACGTCTATTCTCTTTGCCTCTTCTGATGTGTTGTCAGTTGCTACTTTGCAAGTATACATCATCTTTCCTTTTAGTTTTCATCTCTTGAACTTGCATGTATGGACTCGTGTAAGTGTTAGGCATAGTGGTGTGCGGTTCACCGGTCTTAGCTACTTGGCACGACCTTGTCTGTGTTAGAGTATATATCTGTATATTGTAGTTTTCCCATATGTTAGGGAGCCTCGCATATTCGCAGCTGCATACGTATCTATATATTGTGCCTTTGGCCCCCTGGTAATACATCAAGCATATTGTCTAACATGGTATCAGAGCAAAACTTGGTCCTAGTCTGTACGTTGTCCCGGCCGTAGTTGCCGCTCTTCGTCCGCCGCCGCCGGCCGCCGCTCTCCGTCCGGCCGTCTCCGGCCCGATCTCTTCCCGGCCGTGCCCGCTCCGCCCGATCTCTGCTTCCGTCCGGCCGGCCGATTGCCCCGCTCTGCTGATCTCCGCGCGTGGCCTCCCAGCCTGGCTTCCGATCAGCCCGCGCCTGATTTTCCTTGCGCGTGCGTGCTCCTCTCCTGCCTGCCTGCTTCCGCGTTCTCGTCTCCCCGCGCCAGGATCGAGCCGCCCGGCCTTCTCGATCTCCTAGTCGCCAGCAGCTCCCCTTTTTTGTCTAGTTGACTTACGTCTGAAAAAAAAAGAGCAAAAAAAAAGCAAAAAAAAAATAATACTGTCGTCAGCTATGTCTTCCGCTGATCCCGCCTTCTCTTTGGGTCTTCCTTCGGTACTTGGTATTTGTCCGCTGCCTCCGTGTATGACGGCTAGCCATTCTTCGTCGCCGTTTGCAGCCTCTTCCCGCGGCTCTGCCCGCGCTTCACCGACTCCGTCTACGTCGGCTCGCCGCTCTACATCGACTTTTGCGGCCTCTTCACGCGACTTTGTCCGCGCTTCGCCGACTTCGTTTATGTCGGCCCGCCGCTCTACATCGACTTTTGCGGCCTCTTCCCGCGGTTATTGCCGCGCTTCGTCGACTCCGCCTGCGTCGGCTTGCCGCTCTACATCGACTTTCGCGGCCTCTTCACGTGGTTATGACCGCGCTTTGCCGACTCTGTCTTCATCGGCGTGTTGCTCTCCGTCGCCCCCTTTGGTGGCCTCTGTGCGTGTGGATGATAGCTCCTCGTCGGCACCCGATTGTACGTCGACCTCTCCGGTCGCGCCCTCTCTGCGCATGAGATAGCGCAGCTTCACCGCCCGCTTGATGCTTGGGATTCCGGTTCACGTCGGCAGCCTCGCGGTCCGAGTCTCCGCCCTCGGCCTCATTGCACCTACTGTGGCCAGGTTGGCCACACTTCCTCCACCTGCTGGACGCAGGATCCCAGTTTACGTCAGCAGTTCCAGGATCGTCAGCAGGCTGGCTCTTCAGGATCTTCTGCAGTTGCACTCTCTGATCAGAACATTCTCAGGGGTCTTCGTGGTCTGCTCGCTACTCCAGACTCTTCCTGGACCAGAATTGTTAATGAATAGTTTCAAGTAGCTGAATTCTGCAGTAGCTAAATTGTTTGTTGTAAAATGCCTGCAATCGCAACGAGACAAAAACAGCTCGATGTGCTCCTTTTGCAATCGCTAGCACTCAAATCCTGACTCAAGTTAGTTAAGCCGGTAAAAAGACGATCGTGGATCGTCTGACAACCGTATCGCAGCTCTTTGGTCGGTACATGGATAAGATAGCCGTGGAGCAACCTAGTAGCCATTGTACCCGTTCAGCTTGGACATATCCCATGTGTCCTTTTAGTTAGGTGGCAGGATAGCTTCAGAAGTGATCTTACTCGTTTTGGTGTCTCCAGCTTTTTGGAGGCTTTTTACATGGAAATGTTGAGAAGCTAATTTAGCTTTTGCCTTTGGTCCCTTTTCAGTAGGTAGCTAGATCACCAGAGTATCAGGACTCAAGATTCTACTCTCAAGTATCAGGAATCTATAGCGAGATTACAGTAGTTGTGAAGAATTCCTCCATTGAATTCAGAGAGGGAGGAGAGAGTAGATACAAGCCAACAGGCAGGCCGAAGCCAAACACTAATTCGCCAACCACTACAGGCTTCGCGTCATCGTTAAGTAGAGAACCAATGTGCTGCCGCCAGCTCAGCCACGCTGCCAGACACTCGACGGGGAGTAATGCTACACCTACAAAAATCACTTACGGAAATCTCATACGGACTCACATCGTGCACAACAGCCAGGAGGGAGGTTCCCGTCTCTCCCTTTGTGCCACTGCATGCGGGTCCCTCGTGTTGTCGCTAACAGTTAGGTGCCAGGATAGCTTCAGAAGTGATCTTACTCGTTTTGGTGTCTCCAGCTCTTTGGAGGCTTTTTACATGGAAATGTTGAGAAGCTAATTTAGCTTTTGCCTTTGGTCCCCTTTCAGTAGGTAGCTAGATCACCAGAGTAGCTAGTGCATGCATGGGGAACACATTCTTTTCTTTGCTAGTAGTTCTCTTTGGTCTTTTCTCTTGGAGATTCCTAATCCTTGCATGGATGTCATTATGACATTATGAGCTTTGTTCTTTTCTCTTTGAGCTATTTACATGCTTAGGGTAGCTAGCATAGTGATTGTCATTATTGTAAACGATCAGGTAGATGGGTTCTACTCGGATGGCTCGAGCCCCAGGTTTCGTGTTCCTTTATACATGACATATAGGAGAGGTTCAAATAGAGATACAAGGAGATATGTGAGGTATACAAAAGGATCCTATCTCTATTTCTAACACCCTCCCTTAATCACAACTTCCTCAAGTTGAGATTAAATCTAAACTTCTCAAAAAAAATTACAGGAAGTGGCTTTTTAAAACCATCAGCAACTTGATCCTTTGAAGGAATAAACCATATCTCTAATTGTTTCTTCAACATTCGTTCTCTGACGAAGTGAAAATCTATCTCAATATGTTTGGATCTTGCATGGAACACCAGATTTGCTGACAAATATGTGGATTCCAGATTAGCACACCACAAACACAGTGTTTGGGTCAGTTTGGCTCCAAGTTTTTCAAGTAAAGACTATACCCAAATTATCTCAGCTTTGGCATTTGCTACAGATTTATACTTTGCTTCAGTACTAGACCTGGAGACTATATATTACTTCTTAGCACTCCAAGAAATGAGATTTGATCCAAAGAACACAGCAAAACCTCTCGTTGACCGTTGATCATCTACACAACCAGCCCAATCTGCATCACTGACAAGTGTAGAGTTGGACTTAAGAAATGTCAGTCCAATGCTCATTGTGTGTTTAACATATCTTAGAAAACGCTTAGCAGCAGTCCAATGTACCGTGATGGGAGCATGTAAATACTGGCACACTTTGTTAACTGCATAAGAAATATCAGGTCTTGTGAGGGTAAGATACTGCAGCGCACCTACCATATGCTTAACAAATCTCCCTCCCTTGCAGTTATCTTCTCAGAGGAGAACAACGTTGCAGGCGAACCGGACCAGTGAGTCATCCCAACACGAGCAAGAACATCTTGAACATACCTTGCTTGATTCAAGACAATACCATCAGGAACTTTATGACCTTCAAGACCCCAAAAAATGAAGATCACGAATATCCTTGAGAGCAAATTCTTTGCTAAGAGACTTGAGCATAGCATCCGTGTCAGCTTGTGACGAGCTAGCCACTATAATGTCATCAACACATATAAGCATGAACATGGTGACATGGGACTTATGATAGATGAATAAGGACGTGTCAGACTTGGAGGCAATAAAACCATACTGAATCAACTGAGAGCTCAAGCGGGAATACCATGCATGAGGTGCTTGTTTGAGTCTACAGAGTTCCTTGTCAAGTTTGCAAACATGATTCATATACCTCTTGTCTTCATAGCCAGGTGGTTGGCGTCTATAAACATCCTCTTCCAGAACACCATGAAGAAACACGTTTTTGACGTCTAACTGTCGCAAACTCCAGCCATGAGAGCCAGGATTGATCTAGGGGGTGGTTGAGGATGATGCCATTGGGAGGATTCTCGGCGACAGCGACCGGGATGGAAACTAGGTTTCGGCGATCAGTTTCACCGGCGGAAGAGCCGGCATGATACCATGTAAATGATCTGGTAGATGGGTTCTACTCGGATGACCTGAGCCCTATGTTTCGTGTTCCTTTATATATGCCATATAGGAGAGGTTTACATAGAGATACAGGGAGATGCGTGAAGTATACAAAAGATTCCTATCTCTATCTCTAACAATTATAAGCCTTGAGCAATGCATATGAACTATCTAAGCTACCTTAGGCTTTGGTGTCCTGCCTACATAACTCACATTGCATCTTTTGTTCCAGTCGTTTGTGGAATCTGTTCCAGCCTTGGACCTCCTGTACATTTCCTCCTTTTGCATTCCTTTACATGGCAGGGCAACATGCTCCTAGTGCATGCACCAGTGGTACATGGTGGCGTTGCTCTGTTTGTAGTATACGGGGTAGGAAGAGATATGAGCTGCTCAGCGCGCTACTTCGCTTCGAAACTTTACAAGTAGAGTATATGGGCCTATGAAATGCTAACATCTCCAGAATACGTATACATACATGTGTGCGCAACTTTGTATCCATATATGGGTTGCAAAAAATGGATTTTTGTAGCTCAGGCTATATGGAGACCATATCTTGAACCTATGAAAATTCGAATATAAAAAAAGGGTGTACCTAGTTATAAAAGTGCACACATTTTGGGGTCTGGAAAAGGGTATTTTTAGGCAGCTATTTCCTTGCTTTTTATTATGCAAGGAGGCTGATTCGAACCCATGACTTTTAAGACACAAGTAAAGATACTCACCACTGCTTCAGACCCGCCGTTCAAAAATACGAATTCAAATGTTTGGAAAAACGAAAAAAATTTACTAGGATGTAGACAATATTGTAATCTACCGGTGTCAATTTTTCAGAACAAAATAGGGCTAATTAAGGAAAAATTGAGAAATCTAAATTTTGGGGTCACTAGACTACAATGAACATATTTTGTCTTTTCATAAGATTTTGTCATTTTTACTGAAGGCTAAATGCAATGTATTTCGTTCTGAAAATTTACACACTATATAACATAACATTGTCTGCGTCCAGGTAATTTGTTTGGAATTTTTCGAAACTTCAAAATCAAATTTTTTTTTAGAAAAGGGCTACACTTGGGGTTTCCGTTGCAGATCTTGCTAGTTTGCATGGCACCTCATGTGCACTGTTTCATATGTTCCAGTCCAAACTAAAATTTAATGAATCTCGCAGAAATTTAGCGAAAGAGTTAGCACAAATCTTAAAGTAGGAAATCGACGGCACAAACATGCACGGGACTTCCTGTGCACGGAGTAAAAGCATTTCTCAGTGTCTACTGCTTTGCACACATAATTTCAGCTCTTAATTT
The DNA here is from genome assembly GCF_022539505.1 of Lolium rigidum. Lineage (NCBI taxonomy): Eukaryota > Viridiplantae > Streptophyta > Magnoliopsida > Poales > Poaceae > Lolium > Lolium rigidum. The sequence continues at coordinate 4,248,423 of NC_061511.1, read as the reverse complement.
GTGGCATACCATTTGGGGAAAATAATATTTTTTCGCTTAATTTGGTCCTTAAATCCTGCTAGCTGTCGCTGTCGCCAAATTAAACCGCCGAACTTTCGCACACACAGGTTGATAATTAGCTAGGTAGAGACAACAAGAAATGGGACACGGACAAGAAGATGAGTGTGCCAACGCACAATCGTACGTACGTACAGAGCAGGAGAAGCTACGTACGTACGTACGTACGTACGTACTCCCATGCATGCACATGCATGTCCGGTCTGCAACCACCAACTGAGAACGAAAAATCTTGCTCGTCAACATCGGTCATGGACTCATGGCCTTATCGAATCAAATCGACGCCATCACGGCATGCTAGATCCCTACGCAACTCGTCAATCCCAATACCATCATGGAATTCGCAGCTCCAAGTTGATTCACATAGGAGATCGAGATAGAGAAGCCAAGTTGGACACTGGCATCTCTCGCGGAGCACGTACATGTGCTACAAGTTTGGAGTTTCCCGTTAATTATAGACTCCACGGCGCCGGCGGCTTCCGCCCGTCGTCGATTCCTCCGTGAGGAAAACGCGAGCGATCACCGATCTATCTTCTCCAGATAATATAGTTTGTTAGGCGTTGGTAGAGTACGTACTTACAGCAAACAGCTCGATCGGACCTACAGAACAGGATAGACAGGCAGGAGTCCACAGTGAATTGCTGTTTGAATTCCGAGGCCCTCCATGTTCATGATTCGTACCAATCTGCGTGATCGTGCACATGGCACAACAATGTCAGTCAATAATGCATTATATGGAAGGTCCAATTAAGATGTGATTATTATGATTTCCGGGAAGGATAACGTTCTCTTTCTTTTTAGCTGAATCTATTCGAGTTTCGCTGTGCAGAGGCGACATGAAAACCAGAAACTAAAGCAGCAGGACATACGATAGAAGCCATGTCTGAGTAAACTAGTCCTTATTTGCAAAAGTAGTGACAAGTGCATCAACATAAGAGTCAAAAGCATCAGATAGACAAATCATTTTGAGCTGCACACTGCTCCACAAGTACAGCTCACGCAGATTTAACCGATCGATCTCATAGACACTGATCGACAAGTACTACGATCTTATGGTGACGGCTTGGATGGCCTTGGCCTTTAGCTAAAGCCGCCTCGAAATCTGACAGAAAAGAAAGCTATGGAAAGGCACACGTGTATCCAACGGAAAGTTACAACGCCCATCTGGAGAACAGCAAATGGGGGAAACGAATAATTTATGAGCTGTGCATGTGGTTGGGTGGCTTGCATACTTGCATTCTTAATGTTTGCAAAGGCCATTCAAGAAAAGCAGAGATGAGTTCATGGATTGGTTAGATCCTTGGAGGGACGCCATCATAGTAGAAACTACAAGATACCCCGCGCGTTGCGGGGGGTATTGCATGATGCATTTTTGTTTAGAAAAATGTTGCCGACAACATGATATAAACAATGTGAAATACAGTTGTAGATCGAGGTATTCAACGCATTATCCCCATTTCTTTGGGAGTTGGTGCAAAACATTTATTGCATACTGCAATGCTATTTTTGTTTAAAAATTATATGATTACAAAAAATTTGAAATGTATTTAAAAAGGTATGATATGTATGCACAATTATAATATTAAAATGTTATAATACCTTTACGCAGAAACTCTCCCTATCCAAAAGTATGCTAACTTTTAATCTAAGCAATATGGGGCAGAAGCCGTAGAGCTCAACATAAGACGCTTACAAATGTAATTGAGTTCTAAGAGATCGATGCATAATTTAAAGGTATTTTTTGGTACGAAATTTCTTAATTTAAAGGTATTTTTGGTATGAAATTGAGCGTAATTTTTTTTGCTTCGTGTGCTAAGGTCATGACAGATGATCGAAAGATTTCAAATATCCGCAGACCGGTAGAATATAGTCTGTGAATACATAGATTGAGTAGCCTGCAGGCTGCAATGCTTAAGAAAGAATAGTAGCAAAAAAATACTTAGAAAAATAGGAAAATAGAAGGCACAGTGTGGACCCCAATTAGTTAGCCAATAATTTATGTCAGCAATAAAAATATTTTTTTCGAATTAAAAATAATATTGTTGTACACACTCACCCAAATTTGAATCAGATATTATCAGAACCATTTCCGTCGGTGACCTTGCAACTACAATCAGAGTCCTTTTGGAAACACATCTATCTACCTGCAGATTTAAACGTAAAACAAAAATCAGACGCAGTAACATAAACTAAGCTGACTCCCTTGGGCTATCCCCCCCTGAAATAGATGACATTAGTACATGTAGTACACTAATTTACCTGGGCTAAATAGTTTGGCAAAAACGATGGATATGCATATGATAGGATCCTTTTACCTAATGCAGTATAGCATGCGGCAACAGCTATAGTGGCCAGCCAGGGGCCGTTCCAGTACGTTGTGCTTACTGGGAGAAGCTGGAGGCCGCGCAGTGTGATTTGAGGCAGTGATGGATAGAGAGAAGGCGGTGGAAGGAACATGGACACGGAGAATTGATAATTTGAGATTGAGAGAGAGAGAAGGAGCATATTTATCGACACAGAATGTGGATGGGACATGGGAGGGGAAGAAAGAGAGACACGGCTGGCTTGTGTAGTAATGTGGTTGTTTGTTTGCGTAGCTAAACGTGTTGGATTGTAATTGGGCTGCTGTAGTTGAAAATACATGAATGAATAAGGATAAATAATTCTGGGGGACTGGAACGGGGCAACCTGAATGGTGTGCATTTAATTAATCCCTTACGGACAACATCTAATCTCTTTGCACATAGCGTGCACAAGACAATTCTATAAGCAACCGTAAAAAAAAAGACAATTCTATAAGCAGAAGCTTCATGGGATCGCCCATGCACGGTGTAAAAAATAAATGAACGGTAGATGATCAAAATTTGGATGGTTGTGATTACTTGATGATGTGGCTATGCTGCATGTAGAGATAGACTAATTAAATGATCCTATAGTGGGGTTTTGCTTTATAAGATATAGATAACATAGGTAGTAACATCACACACCTCAATAAATTTTGGTGACATGACATGTCAATAAATAAAGAAACAGAATGAGATGGTAACTAGCTATATATTTTTTTAAACGGGGGCAAAAGCTTTGCCCCAATCTATTAATTAAGAAAAAGGTTCGACATGAGAGAACATGCCATGAAGTAGTACATAAAGCTTACACGAATTACTCTCGCGGCATCATATTGCACATATTTTTGGCACCCGCTAAAACCCATAACCGTGCCTCATGCTTAATCCTATCAAAAACTACTTGCGCCGACACGCTTTTAGACCGGAAGACCCTAGCATTCCTTTCATTTCACACTTCCCAAGCCACAAGAGAGGTGATAGAAGCCATGGTCTTGCGGTTGGGCATGTGATACGTCTCCAACGTATCGATAATTTCTTATGTTCCATGCTACATTATTGATGATATCTACATGTTTTATACACATTATATGTCGTATTTACGCATTTTCCGGCACTAACCTATTAACAAGATGCCGAAAAGCCAGTTCTGTCGTTTTCGCTGTTTTTGGTTTCGAAATCCTAGTAAGGAAATATTCTCGGAATTGGACGAAATCAACGCCCGGGGTCCTATTTTTGCACGAAGCTTCCGTAAGACCGAGGGGAAAGGAAGTGGGGCCACGAGGCGCCGCCACACTAGGGCGGCGCGGCCCGGCCTTGGCCCGCGCGGCCCTGGTGTGTGGAGCCCTCGTGTGGCCCCGCGTTGCCCTTCCGCCTACTTAAAGTCTTCGTCGCGAAACCCTCCGTACCGAGAGCCACGATACGGAAAACCTTCCGGAGACGCCGCCGCCGCGAATCCCATCTTGGGGGATTCAGAGATCGCCTCCGGCACCCTCGCCGGAGAGGGGAATCATCTCCCGGAGGACTCTTCATCGCCATGATCGCATCCGGAGAGATGAGTGAGTAGTTCACCCCTGGACTATGGGTCCATAGCATTAGCTAGATGGTCGTCTTCTCCTCATGTGCTTCATTGTTGGATCTTGTGAGCTGCCTAACATGATCAAGATCATCTATCTGTAATACTATATGTTGTGTTTGTCGGGATCCGATGGATAGAGAATACTATGTTATGGTGATTATCAATCTATTACCTATGTGTTGTTTATGATCTTGCATGCTCTCCGTTATTAGTAGAGACTCTGGCCAAGTTTTTGCTCTTAACTCCAAGAGGGAGTATTTATGCTCGATAGTGGGTTCATGCCTCCATTAAATCTGGGACAAGTGACGGAAAGTTCTAAGGTTGTGGATGTGTTGTTGCCACTAGGGATAAAACATTGATGCTATGTCTAAGGATGTAGTTGTTGATTACATTACGCACCATACTTAATGCAATTGTCCGTTGCTTGCAACTTAATACTGGAAGGGGTTCGGATGATAACTCTGAAGGTGGACTTTTTAGGCATAGATGCATGCTCGGATAGCGGTCTATGTACTTTGTCGTAATGCCCCGATTAAATCTCACTATATTTATCATATCATGTATATGCATTGTTATGCCCTTTTCTATTTGTCAATTGCCCGACTGTAATTTGTTCACCCAACATGCTTTTATCTTATGGGAGAGACACCTCTAGCGAACTGTGGACCCCGGTCCTATTCTTTACATCGCATACAATCTACTGCAATACTTGTTTTGCTGTTTTCTTCGCAAACAATCATCTTCCACACAATATGGTTAATCCTTTGTTACAGCAAGCCGGTGAGATTGACAACCTCACTGTTTCGTTGGGGCAAAGTACTTTGGTTGTGTTGTGCAGGTTCCACGTTGGCACCGGAATCCCTGGTGTTGCGCCGCATCATATTTCGCCACCATCAACCTTCAACGTGCTTCTTGACTCCTACCGGTCCGATTAAACCTTGGTTTCTTGCGAGGAAACTTGCCACTGTGCGCATCATACCTTCCTCTTGGGGTTCCCAACGGACGTGTACATCTACGCGCATCAAGCAAATTTCTGGCGCCGTTGCCGGGGAGATCAAGACACGCTGCAAGGAGAGTCTCCACTTCCCAATCTCTTTACTTTGTTTTTGTCTTGCTTTATTTTATTTACTACTTTGTTTGCTGCACCTAAACAACACAAAAAAATTTGTTGCTAGTTTTACTTTATTTACTGTCTTGCTCTCTATATCAAAAACACACACAAAAATTAGTTACTTGCATTTACTTTATCTAGTTTGCTTTATTTACTGTTGCTAAAATGAATACCCCTGAAAATACTAAGTTGTGTGACTTCACAAACACAAATAATAATGATTTCCTATGCACACCTATCGCTCCACCTGCTACTACAGCGAGAATTCTTTGAAATTAAACCTTGCTTTACCGAACCTTGTTATGAGAGAGCAATTTTCTGGTGTTAGTTCTGATGATGCTGCTGCCCATCTTAATAATTTTGTTGAACTTTGTGAAATGCAAAAGTATAAGGATGTAGATGGTGATATTATTAAATTGAAACTATTTCCTTTCTCATTAAGAGGAAGAGCTAAAGATTGGTTGCTATCTTTTCCTAAGAATAGTATTGATTCATGGACTAAATGTAAGGATGCTTTTATTGGTAGATATTATCCTCCCGCTAAAATTATATCTTTGAGAAGTAGCATAATGAATTTTAAGCAATTAGATACGGAACATGTTGCTCAAGCATGGGAGAGAATGAAATCTTTGGTAAAGAAATGCCCAACCCATGGACTGACTACTTGGATGATCATCCAAACCTTCTATGCAGGACTAAATTTTTCTTCGCGGAATTTATTGGATTCAGCTGCTGGAGGTACCTTTATGTCCATCACTTTGGGGGCGGCTACAAAGCTTCTTGATGATATGATGATAAATTACTCCGAATGGCACACTGAAAGAGCTCCACAAGGTAAGAAGGTAAATTCTGTTGAAGAAACCACTTCCTTGAGTGATAAGATTGATGTGATTATGTCTATGCTTGTGAATGGTAGATCTAATGTTGATCCAAATAATGTTCCTTTAGCTTCATTGGTTGCTCAAGAAGAAAATGTTGATGTGAATTTCATTAAAAATAATAATTTCAACAACAATGCTTATAGGAACAACTCGGTAATAACTATAGGCCATATCCTTCCGCTAATGGTAATAGTTATGGTAATTCTTATGGGAATTCTTACAACAATAATAGGAGTGTACCCCCTGGTCTTGAAGCCATGCTTAAAGAATTTATTAGTACACAAACCGCTTTTAACAAATCGTTGAGGAAAAGCTTGATAAAATTGATATTATTGCTTCTAGAGTTGATAGACTTGCCTCTGATGTTGATCTATTAAAATTGAAAGTTATGCCTAATGAGGATATTGATAATAAGATTACTAATACAGCAAATGCCATCCAAGTTAGAATTAATGAGAATATAAGATTAATGGCTGAATTGCGTGCTAGGTGGGATAAAGAAGAAAATGAAAAACTAGCTAAAGAGAATGTAGCTAAAGTTTGGACTATTACCACCATTAGTAATGATAATGATTCACATGTTGCTGAACCTCCTACTATCAATGGTAAAATAATTGGTGTTGGCAATGTTTCTACTCCTAGTGCAAAGCGTACAAAACTGCCTGAAATTGCTAAAACTGCTGAAACTGCTTGTGATAAAACTGCTGAAATTTTTTCCAACCTTGGGGACAATGATCCCATTGCTGTAGCTCATAATGATTTAGATTTTGATGATTGCCACATCTCTGAAGTTATAAAGTTCTTACAAAAACTTGCTAAAAGTCCTAATGCTAGTGCTATAAATTTGGCCTTTACAAAACATATTACAAATGCTCTCATAAAAGCTAGAGAAGAGAAACTAAAACTTGAAACTTCTATTCCTAGAAAGTTAGAAGATGGTTGGGAGCCCATATTAAAATGAAATTCAATGACTTTGAATGTAATGCTTTATGTGATCTTGGTGCAAGTATTTCTGTTATGCCTAAAAAGATTTATGATATGCTTGACTTGCCACCATTGAAGAATTGTTATTTGGATGTTAATCTTGCCGATGATGTTAAAAAGAAACCTTTGGGGAGAGTTGATAATGTTCATATTATGGTTAACAATAACCTTGTCCCCGTTGATTTTGTTGTCTTGGATATCGAATGCAATGCATCTTGTCCTATTGTGTTGGGAAGACCTTTTCTTCGAACCGTTGGTGCTGTTATTGATATGAAGGAAGGTAATATTAGATATCAATTTCCTCTCAAGAAAGGTATGGAACACTTCCCTAGAAAGAGAATGAAGTTACCTTTTGATTCTATTATTAGAACAAGTAATGATGTTGATGCTTCATCTCTCGATAATACTTGAATTGCACTTTCTGCGCCTAGCTGAAAGGCGTTAAAGAAAAGCACTTCTTGGGAGATAACCCATGTGTTTATTTTACTACAGCAATTTTTGTTTTGTTGAATCTTGGAAGTTGTTTACTACTGTAGCAACCTCTCCTTATCATGTTTTTGTGCCAAGTAAAGTTTCTATGCTAAAGTTGATGTTATATTTGGGATCGCTGCGCAGAAACAAGCATTAGCTGTCTGTCACGAATTCTGGCATAAGTCTCTGTAAAAAATTCTAAAAAATCTGCAAAATTACGAGCGTGATCCTCAGATATGCACGCAACTTTCATTAGTTTTGAGTTTTTCCATTTGAGCAAGTCTAGTGCCCCTTTCAGGTTCGTCTTTACGGACTGTTCTGTTTTTGACAGATTCTGCTTTTTATTTCGCATTGCCGTATTTGCTATGTTGGATGAATTTCTTTGATCCATTAATGTCCAGTAGCTTTGTGCAATGTCCAGAAGTGTTAAGAATGATTGTGTCACCTCTGAATATGTAAATTTTTAATTGTGCACTAACCCTCTAATGAGTTTGCTTGAAGTTTGGTGTGAAGGAAGTTTTCAAGGGTCAAGAGAGGAGTATGATATACTATGATCAAGAGGAGTGAAAGCTCTAAGCTTGGGGATGCCCCCGTGGTTCATTCCTGCATATTTTAAGAAGACTCAAGCGTCTAAGCTTGGGGATGCCCAAGGCATCCCCTTTTTCATCGACAACATCATCAGGTTCCTCCCCTGAAACTATATTTTTATTCAGTCACATCTTATGTTCTTTACTTGGAGCGTCGGTTTGTTTTGTTTTTGTTTTTGTTTGAATAAAATGGATCCTAGCATTCACCGTATGGGAGAGAGACACGCTCCGTTGTTGCATATGGACAAATATGTCCTTAGGCTTTACTCATAATGTTCAAGGCGAAGGTTGAAAATTTCTTCGTTAAATTGTTATATGGTTGGAATCGGGAAATGCTACATGTAGTAATTCTAAAATGTCTTGGATAATGTGATACTTAGCAATTGTTATGCTCATGTTTAAGCTCTTGCATCATATACTTTGCACCCATTAATGAAGAAATACATAGAGCTTGCTAAAATTTGGTTTGCATATTTGGTCTCTCTAAGGTCTAGATAATTTCTAGTATTGAGTTTTGAACAACAAGGAAGACGGTGTAGAGTCTTATAATGTTTACAATATGTCTTTTATGTGAGTTTTGCTGCACCGGTTCATCCTTGAGTTTGCTTCAAATAACCTTGCTAGCCTAAAGCTTGTATCGAGAGGGAATACTTCTCATGCATCCAAAATCCTTGAGCCAACCACTATGCCATTTGTGTCCACCATACCTACCTACTACATGGTATTTCTCCGCCATTCCAAATTAAATTGCTTGAGTGCTACCTTTAAATTTCGATCATTCACCTTTGCAATATATAGCTCATGGGACAAAATAGCCTTAAAAACTATTGTGGTATTGAATATGTACTTATGCACTTTATCTCTTATTAAGTTGCTTGTTGTGCGATAACCATGCTTCTGGGGACGCCATCAACTATTCTTTGTTGAATATCATGTGAGTTGCTATGCATGTCCGTCTTGTCTCGAAGTAAGAGAGATCTACCACCTTAATGGTTGGAGCATGCATATTGTTAGAGAAGAACATTGGGCCGCTAACTAAAGCCATGAATCATGGTGGAAGTTTCAGTTTTGGACATATATCCTCAATCTCATATGAGAACACTAATTGTTGCCACATGCTTATGCATTAAAGAGGAGTCCATTATCTGTTGTCCATGTTGTCCCGGTATGGATGTCTAAGTTGAGAATAATCAAAAGCGAGAAATCCAAAATGCGAGCTTTCTCCTTAGACCTTTGTACAAGCGGCATGGAGGTACCCCTTTGTGACACTTGGTTGAAACATGTGTATTGCGATGATCCGGTAGTCCAAGCTGATTAGGACAAGGTGCGGGCACTATTAGTATACTATGCATGAGGCTTGCAACTTGTAAGATATATTTTACATAACTCATATGCTTTATTACTACCGTTGACAAAATTGTTTCATGTTTTCAAAATAGAAGCTCTAGCACAAATATAGCAATCGATGCTTTCCTCTTTGAAGGACCTTTCTTTTACTTTTATTGTTGAGTCGAGCTTTACCTATCTCTCTCCACCTCAAGAAGCAAACACTTGTGTGAACTATGCATTGATTCCTACATACTTGCATATTGCACTTGTTATATTACTTTACATTGACACTATCCATGAGATATACATGTTATAAGTTGAAAGCAACCGCTGAAACTTAATCTTCCTTTGTGTTGCTTCAATACCTTTACTTTGATTTATTGCTTTATGAGTTAACTCTTATGCAAGACTTATTGATGCTTGTCTTGAAGTACTATTCATGAAAAGTCTTTTCTTTATGATTCATTTGTTTACTCATGTCATTACCATTGTTTTGATCGCTGCATTCATTACATATGTTTACAATAGTATGATCAAGGTTATGATGGCATGTCACTCCGTAAATTATCCTTGTTATCGCTTACCTCCTCGGGACGAAGCGTAACTAAGCTTGGGGATGTTGATACGTCTCCAACGTATCGATAATTTCTTATGTTCCATGCAACATTATTGATGATATCTACATGTTTTATACACATTATGTCATTATTATAAAGTTTTAATCAACTATCACGCAGATGCCTTCAAGGCCGCCTTCCTGCCGCTATTACTTCGTAAATCCTAGTGTTAGTATTACATTCTCTTTCTAATCGACAATCAGACTAAGACTTAGAACCCTGAGCTTCCAGATGACTTATCCACGTGAGGCATAATTTCATTATGGTATGTCTAGTGAGGGAAGGCGCACTTTAGTGTTCCGGTGGCCCTGCACCTCCACCTTGCCCTTCCGCCTCTATTGTTTCTCCGTCGCGAAACCCCGACACGTTCGACGAAACCAGAGAACTAGAGCTGCTTAATTGGCAAGCCAGATCTCAAGACAGTGATCTCACTAAAGACGCCACTGTGGATTTGTGGAAGCTCTATAAGGCTTCCATCAACACCACCGCTATCTTCATCAACGCCGTGTCTCCATGAGGAGGTCATCGAGGCTAAGGGTCATGATCAGAGCTATGTGGTTCATCTCTCTCCTATGTACTTCAATACAATAATCTCTGATGCCTACATGATTGAGATTCAAGATGTCAACTGAGATGCTCATGCTAGTCATGGATAACACATGCATCTGGAGACTCCTTTGTCATGTAGAAAAGGTGATAAAATCATAATCCTTACATTATCGTAATAGCACTGATCATCGTTAAAGAGACGGTATATAGTGTTTTATTTATATTCTTATGATTGCAAGGTTTTGTATCACAATTTATCTCATGTATACTCTAGTGATGTTATTAGCGGTTTATTCTCCACGTGTATTGCATGCGTGTACTGGAATTACATTATGATTGATCGTCAGGATTGAAACATTATTGCTGTATATAGTATTGATGTGATCTATTCCTCCTTTAGTAGTGAAAGGTGATGTTGTGCATGCTATGTTAGTACTTGGTTTGGTTATGTTGATCTGGCTATGCACTCTAAGGTTATTTAAATATGAAATTATTAAATATTAGGAGCCATAACTGACAGGTTCAACCCGCATGCTTAGTGGTGTTCACTCATCCAACAAGAGAGTGTAGAGTCATATCTGTCATTGAGCTTTCCGTTATGTGATCAATGTTGAGAGTGTCCACTAGGTGAGCGCATGATCCTTAGCCTATTCTAAACATTGCATCATTGCTTGTTTATTGTTTTACCGCAGCCGTACTTCCCGCAATATTACTACTGATCAACTGCACGCAGCAGCCCTTTCTGCGCCTCGTTACACCGTCATATACATCTATCACCCCGTATTTCACTATCTCTTCGTCGAACTTGCACCAAATAGTGTGTTGGGGACACAAGAGACTTCTTGCTTGTGGTTGCAGCATTGCATGAGAGGACATCTTATCCTTCCTCTTGAGAGTTCGGAGCAACTCAGATCCACTAAGGAAACTTGCTGTTGTTCTACAAACTCCTTCTTGAGCCCAACACTGCCAAAGAATAGAAGCACCAGAGAGAACATAATCACATCTACTAAGGAATTGGTAGTCTAGAAGTTGATTTCCTATCATATGTCCTAATCCGCATCTGTATCCATTGAGAATAAAACTTATTTTTGGGGTACCAAATACCATATCTTGGGACAACCAAATAACTAGAGATTCTTGAGACACTGCTGTGGTGGCTCTCTCTAGAGGTGTTTATGTCTTGCACAACATAACTAACACTAAACACTATGCCGATCAGATGCAATAAAGCAGATCCAATCATTTAAGATATAAATGTCTTCTTTGATCCATCTCTTATTAGCTAACTGCTGAATAGTATTGATAACTTACAGAGTAAACACACTCTTAACTGGGCTTCATTCTGAACTTCTTGATATGTCTTTAGATATTTTTGTTTAAGATGAAGTGTCTTTTCCTCAATGTTGACTCAAAACCAAGGAAGAAACTTCCATTCCTCCATTTAGACATCTCAAACTGCATCTGGCTTATAAGCTTTGAGAATCATCACAGCTTACAGAGCCAAAGATATTATCATCAAATAATAGACTAAACAGAGCTTCCTTCATTGATCCCCTCTCCTTAGTAAAAAGAGTGGGATATGAGTCTAAACATCAAACCATTTATCAACAATAATCTTTAAATATTTATCGAGGGTTGTTTAGGTTCATGTGCTTTACTAAGTTGCATAGGTGTTATCTTTCAAACTCCCAAGCTGCTGATAACCTCTCTGCTAAAAGAATTAATATGAAATAATCTTAGACATCCATTTTGTTGTAACTTAAAGCAGATACAGAAAGATAGGACTCTAGAAGTGTTATTGTGATATAGGTTTCTCCTCAAAGTCAATTCCCTCAATCCCTGAGAGAACTTTTGAGCTGCCTTCACACTCTGGGCCTCTCTTGCTCCCCAAGAAATATTTCCAAACCCACATCTGCTTTCTTGTTCTTGAAAAATCCATTTAGTGCCTATAACATTGCGGCACCCCTTGCTTCTCTCTACTTAAGGTCCATGACTGCAGTGGCGCTTTGAAGTTGAGTCTTAGTGCATAGCTTCCAACCAATCCGAATCTTCATGTCAATACTTTCTGACCCCACTACGAGATATAAGATGATGTTTACAAAGTATCCAATTGCCTCTCAGGAAACTTTGCCCCTACATCACCAAGACCTTGTCATAGAGTGTGTCCAATGGTTCAAGGTTACTTTCTCTTCATAGACGCACGCCTCGATCTCCTCCTTGGTTCTTCTTGGCCTTGAGGTATCACTTGGATCAACTTGATCATTTGGGTCCCCGTCTTGACCTTCAATCTTGTTTCTCAATTTCTGGAGATTGCCTAAACTCCTTGCGCTTGATCTGAACATTATTCTAAGTGAATGACAAAGAATTGACTGGATCCTCACTGGAGCCATCAGCAATACTTCGAATACTTGGTTGATTCAGTCCTGATCTTAAACACAAGAGGAGGAACTTGTTCTTGTTCTTGGTTGGTGATACGTCTGCAGCGACTATAATTTTTTTTATGTGTCTTATGCTAGTTTTAAGGGACACAGACCTACATGTTTTATCCATACTTTATATCGCTTTGATGCATTTTCCTGAATCCAATCATATTTAACAAGATGCTCGGGCGCGCCTTATTTTTGCCACAATGCTTCTGGTTTCTGTCTTGAAGCTACACAGGTAATATTCTCGAATTGACCGAAATCAATGCCCACGGCCTTATCTTTTCCCCGAATGTTCCGTAACACCGAAGGAGAGCCTGAGGGGAGCCAAGGGGACCCACACCATAGGGGGCGCGGTCCCACCTCTGGCCGCCAGCTGCCATGTGGTGAGGGCGCCCTGCTGCCCCTCCGCACTCGCCCTTCAGCTCATAAAGTCCCTCGTGACCTAAAAAACCACTGGGCCTGATTAAATCGTAAAGACTCAGTGACGCTGTTTCAGCTTATCGCGAAACTCCGTTGGGGTGATACGTCCCAATGATCGATACTTCATGTCTATGCTGAGCTTGAGGACAATACCTACATGTTTTGTTCACACTTTTATATCGTTTTTGTGCTTCCAACTAACCATTGATCAGATAAGCCTAAGGGCCACATGTTTTCTCATTGTTTTTTTGGCTCTAAATCCTAGTAAGGAAATATTTCTAATCCTACCTAAATCAAGACCTCAAGATCTTAAAATTCCTAAGCTTCCAGAGCACCTTATAGCTGGGCCAGAGGGGGAGCCAGTAAATATTCCCCATGGCGGAGCGGCTGGCGGGGGCTCTGAGGTGTGGTCCCGTGGTCTCCCTCCGACTCCGCCGTCTATTTAGTCGTCTCATCATGAAACCCGCCTCCCTGCCTACCGAAAAACCAGAGAAAACTTCCAGAGGTCAGCTTTCACTATCGCAAACTCCACCCGGGGGACAGAGCCTCTGTCTTGACGCCGGACGTGTGGAATTGCTCTCAGTCATCTCCACTACTGCTCCATCTTCACCGCCATCGTCGTCTCCAGATGAGGAGGGGAGTAATCCACCTGGCCGAGGGTCTGGCCAGGCTGCAGGGTTCACCCCTCTTCTTGTGATCAAGTTGAATATTATCTACAAAGTACTTATAGATGTTATAAAGTACTCTATTCCTCCCGCACGGTGTAAAGGCACGCTAGGGCACTGGGCATACTTGGAAGTGAGGGCATGATTGTGACTCTCTGTAGATTACAGCTAACTATTGCTATGATAGTATTGATGTGATCTAAGATGTTTCCTTCATAGTGACAGGACAGTGGTACTGTGCTATGTTAGTTCTCGTAACTTGTGTTGATCTATCTGCACTCTAAGAAGCCAAACATACGAATGTAATATTGTGAGTTTATTAACCCTTATTTGAGGGTTCATGTAATCCCATACACAATTAGGTGGTGTTCATCATCCAACAACAGAGTGAGGTTCCTATTATGTGATCATTGTTGAGAGTGTCCACTAGTGAAAGTGCGCAGACTGCCTTGCTTCCAAGCATCAATCTCCGTGTTTGAGCATTTGCTTATGTATGCTGACTACATGGCTAGATCCCAAAAATCTAAGACCTATTAAAGTGTGGCTAGGTGTGTTGGGGACAATAAGATTTCATTGATCTTGTGGTTGTTGAGATACTCTTATCCTCTCCCTGGTTCGATAAACCTTGGGTGATCCACTTATGTGGAAACTTGTCGCTGTTCTACAAACCTCCTCTTGAGGTCTGGAACACCTGCCTACAAGAACAGCCATCAAGCATCTTTCTCTCCGGGCGCCGTTGTCGGAGGAAAGGTAAAAGGTACTTCCACATCTCTTGATCCTTACTAATACTTTCGCCGCTAGGCAATTTGCTTATTTCCTTAGATCCCGTAATTTACCTTTTTGTTTCTTGTTTTACAATTGTTAGGGGCATAATGGAATACAACTATGAGCTTTTTTAATTTATTTCCTAAGTTAAGCAGATTAATGGTGATGTTGGTATCAAAGATCCATAGATCAATTGCATGTGCTGCATGGTGTTATTAAGTAATGCCATGTAAACTGAATCAAGTAA
>NC_061511.1:4114294-4233293 GCF_022539505.1 Lolium rigidum | reverse complement strand
GAAATTCCCTTCCACAGCTTGATCTTCCGAAATATTGCGTTCGACGGTGCTTTTTCCAGCAGAATCCCGGCTCCGGTGCTTGATCCTCCAATGATGATGAAACATGCAAAATAGATGAAATAACATAAGTATTGTGTCCCAGTATGAAATATATCAATGAATAACAGCAAATTATGATACAAAATAGTGATGCAAATTGGACGTATCAGTCCCCTCTCTTCAAGCACCAAACGGAGAGCGGGAGCCCAAGGTACCTACGCGGGAATGAAGCGATGGTGGCAGGGATCTCTGCAAGAATGTCGATCAAGTTGAGGTTGGTGCATCGTATAGGGACGACGGAGCTTTTCTGCAAGTTGGTGCAAAGACCCGTGACCTCACCAAAGTTATGCAAGATGGATGCCATATTTGTGATGTCCTCCTTGAAAGGTGCTAAGAACACCGATGCGTCGTCCGCATAGAGGGAGGTCCTCACAGGCGAGCCGTGGCCGTGGAGCTTGTGAAGGAGCCCATGAGCCGTGGCAATATCCCGGAGTTGTGAGAGAGGGTCTATGGCGAGGACGAACAAATTAAATGGGGGAGAGGGGGTCTCCCTGTCTCAGCCCTCTCCAATGGAGGATCGGCGCGTCGGCCACCCCATTAAGGAGGACTCTCGAGGACGCGGTCGTGAGGAGGGCAACCACCCCGTTCCGGAATCTACTAGGGAATCCTCTCTTTTGCATGAGGTCAACAATGTATTCCCATCTCACGGAGTCAAAATCCTTTTGAATGTCTAACTTGGAGAGAAGGGCCGGGGTCTTGTTCTTATGTAGTCTCGTGGCAAAGTTTTTGACATAGAGGAAGTTGTCGTGAATGCTTCGCTTTTTGATGAAGGCGCTTTCTGCATGTGAGACAAGATCGTCCATATGAGGGGTGAGAAGGAGGGCAAGAGCTTTGGCTATGATCTTGGCTAGGTCGTGAATCAAGCTTATGGGTCGGTAGTCCGAGACCTCTTCTGCCCCTTCCTTTTTGGGTAGGAGAGCGATATTTGCGGAGTTTAACCAATGGAAGTTCTCCGCGTGCAGGCTCCCAAATAAATGCACCACATTCATGATGTCAACTTTGATAATATCCCAACACCTTCGGAAGAAAGCCCCAGAAAAGTCGTCTGGACCGGGTGCCTTGTCAGTAGACATTTGCATGAACGCATTCTTGATTTCCTCCTCATAGAATGGGTCTCCTAAGTCCTGAAGATCGGGGTTCTCGAAGTGTAGCGCATCCCAGTTGAATTCGCAAGTTCAAGGTGGTCTTTGCCAAAAGCCATCTTGAAGTGGCTATGGACAATTTGTTCCTTGGCATTGTGCTCCCTGACCCAACCTTGGTTGAACTTGAGCCGGTGTATATGATTCTTCCTTCGCCTAGCGCGTTGAACCTCAAATGAAAGAACTTGGTATTGGCGTCTCCTTCTCTAAGGCAAGTAACCCGAGCACATTGTTGCTTCCTTGCCCTTTCAATGGCCACGAGGGCAATGACTTTCCTCTTTAAGCGGTTCATGAGATCAATCTCCGCCACTGAAAGGCGTCGGCTTTCTTGCGCAATGCCGAAGTGAAGGATGACAAGAAAAGCGGCATGCATTGTAACCTTGGTATTTGAGAAAAGGCGCCAACCCCATTTAAATAGTGCCTTCCTGGTATTTCTTAGCTTATGGAACAGCCTTTGGCAGGGCTCAAGGTGAGGGGAGGGTGCGTCCCAGGCATGTTGCACTACCTCATCGAAGCCAGGAATCCGCAGCCAAAAAATTCCAAATCTGAAATGTCCTTGGTCTCCGCGGGCCACTATCATCAGCAAGGAGCAGGGGGCAGTGGTCCGGAAGGGATGAGGAAAGCGCATGAAGAACGTAAGAGTCGGAGGTCAAATCCCAAGCTGTGTTGCAGAAGAAGGCGTCGAGCTTGCAGAGAGTGGGGTCAACTCTTCTGATTGACCAAGTGAAGCGACGGTTTTGCAAGCGTATCTCATTTAGCTCTGAGGCATGCAAAGCAGCCCAGAAGCGGTTGATGCAGCGACGGTTGACATTTCCTTTATTCTTGTCCCTAGCACGGCGCATTTGGTTAAAGTTCCCCAAGGCAAGCCATCGGGTTCCTTGCGGCGGTTTATGCCCAATCAATTCATTGAAAAGTCGCCTTTCCGGTTAGAAGCGGTAGGTCCATAGACCCCGGTAATCTTAAAATCTCCTTCGCAGTTGGAGTTTAGGACATGTACATCTGCCGACAAACAAAATTCCGTGGTTACCACGTTTGTCACATCCACCACCGTGTTGTCCCAAAGAAGCAGAATACCTCCCCGCGTTCCAACCGCCGGTCTTTCAGCGAAACTCCTGAGCCTGTTGCCCCAATATAGCAGGCATCAAACTGCGAGATGGACTGCAGCTTGGTCTCTTGCAAACAGACAATGTGGCAAGACGAGGCGGAGATCGTTTCATGCACAGTATCCCGCAGATCCTGATCAATCAGCCCCTGGTAGTCCATCCCATGATGCTAACAATTTGCTCAATCATTGGCCACAGCAGCAACCCAAGATAAATGTTTGCAAGCAAACTTTAGAAGAAAAACTAGCATTTCAGCGCCAGACATCAGTTCCAGAACTTGACAGCATACACGAGAGCCTAGCTGGTACATGTACCAGGCAAATTGGGCGACACAAGTTGCAACCACAGCAAAGCAGTAGATTTTTGCTAACATTGGAAACTAAAAAGCAACATGAAGCATAACAGAGCAGCATCGTCCTTAGGCATCCTTGCCTCCATCCGCGACGAACAGGTCCTGGTCCATAGCCACAACACCGCCATGGCCAATCATCGCCTCATCAGTTAGCCTCGTCTTGCAAGTCATTAGTAAACAGTAAAATGGAACGAGTTAGGAGCCCTCACAGCGCTTTGGAATCCTGTACCGTCCGATCTTCACATTGAGCCTGTTTTTTCTTCCTTCCATCGCGTTAGACGGGCCAGGTTCCTTACCGGGCTGCTACTCCAGAAATCGACTTCGGTAGCTCCTGGTTATTTGGGCCTCGCTGCAACCCATCATAGTAAACGATCCACGAGCCCAAAAGAAATCCACTTCGTTGCCTTTCTCCCCTAGCGTCTCATCCCCTCCACGACTCCACACAGGACCGCTGGCGCTCACGATCCCAAACGGCGGCGCCTCCTCCAGGTCTCTACATGGAGTAGCAGCGTCCACTGGAACGCATCCCTGCCCTAGATGCTCGCCTATCTCGCGCGGCATCAGGCGAGCCCTAGTGCTGTCGCCATGCCCAACCGCGCGGCCAGGGAACCAGTTCGGGCAACCGCCCAGCCATCTCCGTGACGGCAACAAGGCTAGGCAACGGCCACTCCTCCGGCAACCAAGCCCTCTACCAGACTACCACTTTGCCCACCAGGTACCTCTGTACCTCTCCCTCCCCGGTTTCGCCACCGCTATCTGGTATGTGGAGGTGTGAACTCTTAATCGACAAATTTTCGAGGTGTGACATCGGGTTTCTGTGCTGGTTGGGCGGACGATGTGCAATTCTGTGCACAACACAGGCTGCTGGGCACTCAAGATTCTCGTGGTGGCCGTCATGGTATTCTTCGCTAGCAACAACACTTGCCTGCCTAGGCAGTCACAGACGCAGTAGCACGTGAAATTCGAGGTGTACTGAGACAACCTCCATGTGTGCGACTGCATCAAAATCCATGCCTGATGGCTGATTCCTCCTTTATAATTTGGATTCACTTCTCCTTTCAATGCAGAGGATATATGCATGGGAGGTTTCTTTCAGATCGCACAACATATACTTCTGATGTTGTTCAGTTTAAAACTGATCCACCATTTTAGTTGGACCTCTGAAAAATACATGCTATGCAATCTATATAAATTATTAGCTGCAACCAGATGTTTGAAAGGATGACTTAGAAACTTATTCATTTTCTTCTTATTCATTGGGAAGCAAATTAATTACAATATCTGAACCATAGCGTGTGAATATCTAATATTATTATTGCATTTGGTAGGCCACTTGGAGTAGTTCTTTCATTTTCTTCTGCATGATCCATTTTACATACTTATCATATAACCCTGCTCAATTCTCTCTGAAAGTTTATTCACACACTGTTACATCATTAATTTCCATGATATCTAGCTTTCTCGTAGTGTATGATATGTACAGCATTGCAAATTCAGGGCGTGCAATCTTGTGGCAATTAATTATGTTTATGTTTGATCAAATAAAAAGCATCACAAACTAAGGAATCTTTGATATAACTGTGATGGTGTTCTATATTTTTCATTAGAAAAAGATTACCAAAGCAATGGCGAAAGAAGAAGTCACATGATCCACGCTATTGTAAGGCCATATAAGGGTAGGGTGTGAATTGGGCACATAGTGCAAGGCCTGGTCCTTGTCATGCATTATAATATCTCGGGCTGGATATATCACTTGTGAAATCACCAACAATTAGCAATCCAAGGTCGTTACATATGGGTAAACTGTATTGGACATCAGTATCCGAGTGTGGAGCTTCATTACCTGCTTGGCTGGTAATACTTCTGTGCATGTCTTCTGCACAATCATATGTTTGTACATTTGAAATCCTTTCAAGCTGAATAGACAATAGAGTAGCAAGCCAGAAATAGCAATGATAGTGGCGGACGCTGTCATCCTGGAACATGCCACTGGACAATACCTATGATATCTCTTATTTGTTTTACTATTGATTTAGTTAATGTGCCATTAGCATTATTTAATTGGAGGCAAAGGAGAAATATTATGTTTGAAAACTGATAGTCTAATAATATTTATCCAACTTGGTGTATTTATTGATTATAAACCATCATATATTTCAGACTGAGATCTCGCCTTGAAATTTTATTGTACTCCTAAACTTTCATTGTTTAGGTGGCACAAGTAATAGTGAACAACGTGTCTCTGAAAAAAACTTATAAATCATCCTTTTGGATGTTTGCTTTCTCTTAGGTCTTTATGTGGCCACGGGTGATGATTACCATGTCTACGCACTTTTCCTAGATACACTTCACTTTCCTCAATGTAAGAGCATATATATGTTGTTTTGGACATTTTTCATTCTCTGCATGTCCGTTCAGATGTAGAATCACTTCTTCATTCTTAGTTCATTGATAAATTTCAGAGCTATCACCTCCCTCTTAGTATGGCGTGAATTTTCTGCATTTCAGGTTCTTAAGTTCTCCTTGCTAGGAGCTTGCATGCTCTGCTCAGGAACAGTTATTTTGATTTCACTTGTACATATCGTTCAAGACAGGTATACTTACTCGGCTATTATTTTATTCTCTTTGTGCAAAACGTTTATTCGGGCAACAAGGGGGTGAAACTAAAAATGCAAAAGAGAGTTTGATTACTTATCAAGTATCCCTCATTAATGATTATGTTTTTCCTATATCCCTTTCTGTTTGTTGTTGCCTATGTATCTATACCAAGGAAATTTGCTGAGCTGTAGCAGGTTTATTTTTAGTTCCCCTTGCATGCAGACCACCCTAATCGGTAAGTATAAGAATGCATCAACACATAATCGGTAAGATCCTAAAGTATTTTTTTTTACAGATTTTCCACGATATCTCACATGTTGCATTCTATTCTTTGTTTTGTTATTTAGGATAAATTTATCTAGATTGATTAAGCTTCACAGAACTGGAACAATGATATGGTGGTATCTCTTTTCATTTGAATGAATACACAATTGTGTTGTTTTATTTAGTTCCTTCTTTGATTGTTGTCTAATTTTTTTCCTTCTATAGCAGTTGTTGATGTGCATTAAGGAGTAAGCCAATTCCTTCTATCGATTCATCATGGTATTGCTCCTCAACTGGTTATTCTAAATTAGTGGCCAGTTCTTTAGTTGTGATTTTGCAATGCATTTATGATTGCTGTTGTCTATTGATTCTCTAGGATATTTTCTGGTAAATTTACTTGGTCAATTCCATTGTAGACTTATAAGAACATTTCAGGTTTCGGGGACTGCATCTTCAATATACTTACAAAAATTTAGAAAGTCCTTTAAAGGATGTTCCCTTTCTGTAATAAAACTTGAGTTTGTATAACAAGTTGGTATGATATTACAAAACTAGCAATCTGGGACTATTCATGATTTACATCTCAAAGAAAGAAATGAAGTGAAACATCGAGTTTGTTGATGTAAAAAAAAAATCGATCTGTTTGTATAGATGTTACTTTCTCGCTTCATATTGTTTTGTCAACTCATTGAAAATCTGTATAATCATTTGTTTTGCTTAGTGACATGGCCATTAATTGCATTATCTTCTCATGTTTCGATCTATGTACTAAATTTTCGAGCAAATGTCCCAGCTATTTTGAGACATTGTGTTGATTGTTCAGACAATTTATCTAACATTGTTAAAATTGTCTTCATTTTCCTTATTAAGGACGGGCGCAGTAACGCGCGCCCACCTAGACCCTTCCACAGCGTTTTGCGGTCGTCAGCCGTCCGATCTCGCTCATGGATGCTCTAGATCTATCCTTCAACCGCTGCTCCCGTCTGGTCATTTTTCGTTGTGTTGGCTGCACGATCCTGTCGGCCCAACATAGCTGGGCCGCTACTCTCGGAAATGACTTGGAGATCGTCTCGTGAACCGGGCTGTCATTGGGCCGCTTTGTTAATTATATGGCCTAACTTCCAGCTATAGAATTGTACCATGCCTCGGAAGACCAAGGAAGCATCGCACCGCCGCCGCCGCCGCCATTGCTTGTGCAATTGATGGCACAGAAGGTGTGCCGCCCCCGTTCTTCCGTTACTTTTCCGGTTGTAATGAACGCCGTTTCTTGCATGTCCGCCTGCTCTCCTCTACTTTATGATGCTAATTATGCTCATCTTTATCAATCGTTCATCTTACTGCTTCTTGCAGCAGCCATGTACGATGCCCAGGTTCGTTTCCTAGCTTGCAGATCTTTGATATCTCGTTTTTTCGAGAATACACACTTCGATCTTTGATTTCTCTCTCGTCATGTTTCCTCAGAATACACAGGCTCTAATTATTGCTGTATTATGCTGTTTATGCCGGATCATGGTGGCCACGGCAACGGGCAAGATGGCGATGGTGACAGGAAACGGCGCGCGGTGCGGACGAGGAGGCAGTGCCGTCAACATCTCGACGACGTAGAGATGCGGAGGAGGAGAGGCCTTGCTGGTGCAAGAGAAAGGAGGAGGCGGGGGCGACCACTGGACTAGCATCTTCGACGGCACATAAGTACAGCTCTTCACCTCCCATCTCTGAGTGACCAATCCCTCTATAATTCACCTCTCTCGGATTCATCTTGTTGGGATTCTGTGGAGGATGATGAAGTTCTTTTTATTTCCGTTCCTGGCTCCTGCCTTGCTAATGGTTCATTGGTTACACAATTGTTATTGCTGATCTGCTTCTCAATTTTTTCTCACACAAAATTTAAATTTCTTAAATCTTGCAAAATATATCAGGTTTGGCTCAGCTAGCAGTCTGCCATGTCTGCATTTGATTCGGTAAGTATTGATAGCCCCTTTCAGGTTTAGTTGCCCATTCTCTGTTCGCATCATATCCTTTTTAGGTTTAGTTGCCCATTCTCTGTTCGCAGCATATCATTTTGATCTCTACACTTTTACTAATTGTGAGCTAATGCTTTTACTTTAGAAATATAAAACCTTACAAACATGACATTTATATTCTTTCAGCCAGTATTAAGTTGTAGCTACAGCTCATTCACAGGTCCACACAACACATCCCTCACCACTTTCCCATCTCCAGTAGCGACCTCAGCATGATCGATGCCAACCTTCTTCCAACTGATCCACAAGTGAAAATTTCATATCTCCATTATGGAAGGTGCACCTTTCATATTTTTTCTAAATCCTTTGTAATCCCAGCTCTACTCTATTTTTATCCAAGTTTATCTTCAAATCCTTTTGCACCTTTGTACAGAATTGCAGAATTACTCTGTTTTCCCTAATATATTAATCCAATTTGTAGGGTCACAAAGCAAGTTTCACTCAAACACTCAATTCGGTCTTCCCCTAAAGAGGGAAAAGCATGGAAAATCTGGTGTCTGCAAATGAGCATGAAATAAAATATTATAATGTGAAAAAACATAAATTCAAGTTAGTTCAACTCTGTATCACCATGCTGAATGGTATGTAGTGAAACTGTTGTAATCATATAATTTATATAGTCTGCTACTTAAATCACTAATTTTGCCAATCGATGTGGTTTATTGAGTGTATTGTTTGTCCAGTGACTTCATCATATGCCAATCAAGTAATATTGTGATAATGTACAAAAAATAAATATTGTGATATTTGTACGCACTTTAACTCCATTGTTGAACATTATATGAAGTTTACATACCAGGATCCCACAAGATTGCTTTTTTTTTATCTGATCAAGATGACTAATGAACTTCATTCGTTTTGTACGATTGACATGTGCGGTTGGTATTAAAATAGTTTCTGAATTTTTTGCCATAAGAGTAATTATATGTTTAATTGTACATGATATTCATATTTATCAGATGATGATTGGTTAATTCAGTCTTTTTGTTGAGATATTTTGAATGTAGTTTGGGTTTCGAAAGTACTCAACTTCTCTCTTGGCAATCTTTTGTAAAATCTTGGAATGGTTTTAGAATCATGTTGTCCAAATTTTTATAATAATTTCGCTAACAAAATATTTTGTATTTAACCGCTGCTCATACATAAGATCACAGCCATGCTAAAAATCTGTTCCAACCTTTAGATATTTAAATTTCTTACCAATTATTTAGCACTAGGTTTCTACATCTACAGGTACAAGAAAGCTTATGGAAGTAGGGATAATTTGTATGGTGAAGGTATATATTTCCTACACAATATTGATATAACCATTTCTCATTCCTCTGAATTGAGATGTATACTTGTTTAATATTTTAACATATGATTTTGCAAAATTTAATGGATGGATTTCAGTGGACACTGAATATATTTTCTGAAGCCTTTTCACTTCTTCAACATGTTGCAACACTAAACAAAACTGAGCATGAAAATACTCGAATTGTGTTATAATTGCTCATGATCATTGTTTTTTCAGATCAATATAAATGGTCCAGGGGAGATGAGTGTTGCAAAATGTTTACAGTAACACACTAGCTTACGTAACATGGTCAATTTTATTGTTTCTCCTTTGATCAGAGAAATGCAAATGACGAGATCCTGAACTGTCGTGAGGCTGTGATGAGACAGATAATCTGAACTCATCACGTGTGGGCATGTACAAGGAGGTGCCATTTTGTTGAATAAGAAAGCAATAGCTGTAGGCAGGACTCAATTTCACGCGATCCGTGCACCTTCAGTTCTGGACTGTAGCTCTGATGTAAAACCTCTCTTATAGAACAAAATTCAAATTTTACTTATGTGTCCAGATTTCCTCATATATGCAATCGCATAATTGTATTGGTATTCTCATATAGTTATATGACATAGTTCATAAGATATTGTTTTGTACATATTTTTCTCGAATATGTTTATTTTTTCTTTAAAATGGCCGGGCGCGGCAACGCGCGCTTTTATGGTCTAGTCAAGCTTGAAGAGGGCGCGCATAGCGCCCATCACATCATCAGGCACCCTTCCGCGGAATCGTCTTGCAAACTCATCCATGGCCTTCTCAGTGATTTCCTCTCCGTCCTGTAGTATGCCCAGGCCCCTGCAAACCATCAGCTCGGCCTTACCAACAATCGGAGCCCTATTGCGCCTTGCCGCACCGCGCGCGCCCTTCTGCCGCAAGGAGAAACCAATGGTGCGTGCGATGGCAACTCCCGCGATCGTATTCCTTCGCGGGACCGGGCGCAGAGGTCGAGAGGACATGGGTGACGACAGCAACGGTTCACGAGCCGCAGCAAAGAGAGGCCCTAGGTCCACGGTCTTGTCCGCACCATGGGCGTCGCTGCAAAGGGACGGTGTCGGGCTGGTGCCAGCAGGCGTGCGCGCCGACGAGTTGTCATCGCCAAAGGTTGGCGTGCGCTGGTCCGGAGAGGCTTCAAAGCCAGGAGGATGGGCCGACCCCTCGACGTCGATGAGGGAGGCTAGGGAAAGTGAGGCCAGGGAGCGCCTAGCCCCCGCAGACGCTGCTGCAGCCGGTGAGAGGGTGAGCCACAGCTCCATGCCATTAGCCCTGGACATGAGGAGCTCGGCATATCCCATGCCTTTCTCCGAGAGTGACGAGGGGATGACCGAAGTTGGAGAGGGGGGTCTGGGGTTGTCGGTGGAGTTCTGGCTGCCCTCGAACGGCGTCTAGAAGAGAGAGGGGACGCTGAGCGCGTCCTGCCCCTGCCCCGGTGATCATCCTCAGCAGGCGCACTGAGGCCAAAGCCCAAGTGGCGCGGCATGCCAAGCTCGGACGCCACGACCTGCGCCTCGTCTTGTCCTTGGAGCGCATCCTCACCGCTACCCACCATGGCGTTGAGCTCAAGGATAGGTGCGCCATCCGGCGCTGCCTGCCCCATGGCCTGCTCGCCCTCCAGCACCTAAATGACCGGCTCGGCCTCCAGTTGGGCAGCTGGAGCCGCCGACACCAGAGCCAACGTCACATCATGTGCATCCTCAACAGTCACCAGACCCGAGGTCGGCCCAAGGACCTCAGAGCTTCTCCTTCTATCACCATGGCTCGAGCGGTCGCGCTCCCGTTGGCGCTCGCGGTCCTGCCTGGCCCTGTCATCGTCCCGCACCCTGGAGCCCGCGGCACGCGAAATGCTGCGGCGTGTAAAAACCCTAGATGAGTTGGAGAATATTGGATGACCAGCGTAGAGCGTGGCCTCCTGTTTATATATTACAGAGTTACAGAGATTTACATATACACGGTAGGGTTAGGGTAGAGTCCCTAACCAAATACAATTAGACTACAAATACATTTTGTCTAACACCCTCCCTCAATCTTAACGATGTCTAACAAGTTAAGATTGCGCCTACATGCGTTAAATAAAGGTAACGACAGCGGCTTGGTGAAGATGTCAGCAAGTTGATCTTTGGAGGAGATAAACTTGATATGTAGAAGCTTCCGAGACACCCGCTCTCGAACAAAATGATGATCAACTTCTATGTGCTTCGTTCTAGCATGGAAAACTGGGTTTGAGGACAGGTATGTAGCTCCAATGTTATCACACCATAGAACAGGCGGACGGGCCTGTTTGATCCTCAATTCGCGAAGTAGCGACTGAACCCAGATGATCTCAGCAGTAGCATTGGCAAGAGCCTTGTACTCCGATTCTGTGCTAGACCGAGAGACGGTGGCTTGCTTACGAGCACTCCAAGCGATCAAGTTGGACCCATAGAAGATGGCATGGCCCCCCGTTGATCGTCGGTCTTCTGTGCTCCCAGCCCAGTCATCATCAGAAAATGCTGACAGAAGACCCGAGGAGTTAGGCCGAATATGCAAGCCATAAGAGACCGTCATGCTGACATAGCGCAAGATCCTTTTGACTGCTGCCCAATGAGGATGCCGAGGAGCATGAAGAAACTGGCAGACCTTGTTGACAGCAAAGGACAAATCTGGGCGAGTGAGAAGTAAGTACTGAAGACCTCCAACTATACTGCGATAAGTAGTAGCCTCTTCTGGAGATAAGAGGTTGCCATCGAAGCTGGTGAGCTTGTCCGTCACTGACATGGGTGTAGAAGCATGTTTGCACTTAAGCATACCGACACGGCGAAGAAGATCCAAGGAGTACTTCTTCTGTGTGAGAGCAAGTCCCTGGGCAACAGGAGACACCTCGAGGCCAAGGAAATAGTGCAATTTTCCCAGATCTTTGACAGCAAACTCTGAACGCAGCCCCTGAATAAGACGATCAGCCGCAGTAGTCGAAGAACTCACCAAGATGATATCATCGACGTACACCAGGAGATACATGGTGAGATCCGGTCGCTGGAATAGAAACAATGATGTATCAGCCTTCGAGGGAACAAAACCACGAGAACGAAGAACATTCCCTAGACGCGCATGCCATGCACGAGGTGCCTGTTTAAGACCGTAGAGAGCCTTGGACAGGTGACACAGGTGCTGAGGACGATCTGGATCCACAAAACCAGGGGGCTGACGCATATAGACCTCCTCTTCGAGAACACCATGGAGAAAAGCGTTCTGCACATCAAGCTGACGCATGTGCCAGCCATTAGTAACCGCCAGAGAGAGGAGGACCCGAATAGTCGTCGGTTTGACCACCGGACTGAAAGTATCCGCGTAATCAATTCCATAGCGTTGTTTGAACCCCTTAGCAACGAGACGCGCTTTGTAGCGCTCAATGGATCCATCAGAGTGCCGCTTGACCTTGAACACCCACTTGGAGTCGATGACATTGACCCGAGGTGGCGGAGGCACAAGTGTCCAGGTCTGGTTATGAAGGAGCGCCTGGTACTCCTGTTCCATCGCAGTACACCAGTGTGGAATGCGGAGCGCGTCATGATGGTTGGCAGGTTCAAGATCCGTGTCCAGAACACCATGAGCCTCGCATGCAACTAGCCAGGCAACAGAACCATCAGTCCATTGCTTAGGCTTAGAATGGCCGGTGCGGCTGCGAGTAACAGGTCGAGGAGGCGGTGGAGGTGGTGGTGGTGGTGCAGACGCCGTCGAGGGAGAGGAGGCCGAATCTGGCGAGCCAGAAGAATCGGCCCGACTCGGCGAGCCAGGCGAAGACAGCCCAGATCCTGCGCGGAGGAGGTGGGCTCAGACGAGGCCGGCCCAGCAGGGGAGCTGCTGTCCGACGCGCGTGGCGAGGTAGAGGGGCCAGGCGGGTTAGCAGACGGGCCAGGCGAACCTGGGCCAGACGCTGTGGGGAACGAGATCGGCCCCCTTGCATGGCGCTGCATGGCAGCGACACGATCGTCGTGCTGGGTTGATGCAGTCGGGATGTCGACGTCCGCTGAGGACGTTCCAGCAACAGGGGACGGCGCAGCAAGCGGAGGATCATCCAGGAGCTCCAGACGGGCACCGCGACCAGAACCTGCACCATGATTAGACAACAAGGCAGGTGTATGCACAATATCTGCAAACTGGTCAATCGAAACTGGAGTGGATGATGCAAGATGCGGTGGTGGTGTTGAAGATGGAAGATTAGAAAATGGAAAAGTGTTCTCATCAAAAACTACATCCCGAGAAATATACACACGGTTCGTTGGAACATGTAAACATTTGTACCCTTTGTGGAGTGAGCTGTATCCTAAGAAGACACATTTTTTAGAGCGAAACTCAAGCTTGTGCTTGTTATATGGTCGAAGGTGTGGCCAACAGGCACACCCAAAAACCTTCAGAAAGGTGTAGTCCGGAGTTTGATCTAATAATTTTTCTAGAGGAGTTTTCATGGCTAGGACACGAGTAGGAAGCCTATTTATGAGAAAACAGGCGGTAACAAACGCATCACTCCAATAACAAAAGGGTACAGAACCATGTGCAAGTAAAGTTAGACCTGTCTCGACGATGTGACGGTGCTTGCGTTCAGCAGCACCGTTTTGTTGATGTGTATGAGGACAAGCAAGGCGATGAGAGATCCCAAGTTTCTGAAAGAAAGTGTTGAGGTTCCGATACTCGCCACCCCAATCAGATTGGACATGACGTATTTTGTGGCCAAGAAGACGCTCTACATGTGCTTGGAATTGCAAAAATACAGAAAACACATCAGACTTGCGTTTAAGTAAATATAACCATGTAAAACGACTGTAGGCATCAATAAAGCTGACATAGTAAGAGTGACCACTAACAGAAACCTGGGCAGGTCCCCAAACATCTGAATAGACAATCTCTAATGGAGTTTTTATTACATGAGTAGAAAGAGAAAAAGGCAACTGATGACTCTTGCCCTGTTGACACACGCATCACAGACGGTAACGTCTTTATTGGAACTAGACTCTGTGGGTAGACGATGACGATGTAGGACATGCTGGACGACTGGAGAGGCGGGATGGCCCAAGCGGGAGTGCCACTTGGATGACGACACACGAACACTGCTGAAGACTTGTGTTGCTTTGGATGAAGAGGCACCGACAGGGTAGAGGGCACCATGACTCCGACCACTAAGAATTATGTCCTTGGAATCCCGGTCCTTCACAAAAAGATCAAAGGGATGAATTTCAACAAACACATTGTTATCGAGAGCTAATTTGTGAGCGGACAGAAGATTTCAAGTAACGTTTGGAACATAAAGGACATTGTTAAGATGCAAATGGCGAGATGTATGAGTGGGGAGTAATGATTTACCAATGTGAGATATGCGCATACCTTGACCGTTGGCCGTATGCACACGGTCGTTTCCCTGGTACGGTTCCTTCATGGTGAGCTTGTCAAGCTCACCGGTGAGATGATCAGTCGCGCCGGTGTCCATGTACCACGAGGTGTCAACGTTGAATGCCTGGGTTTTGCCTTGAGTAGCCATGGAGACTTGACGCTGCAGGTTGTTGGCGTCGTTGCCGATCCCAAGAAAGTCTTGGTTGAAACGCTTGAAGCATCGCCCAGCGACGTGCCCGAGCGTGTTGCAGAGTTGGCAGAGGGGGCGGTTGCCGTCCGCTGTGTGCCAGCGGCGGCCACCACCGTCGTTGCCGCCGTTGCCACCCCCACCACCCGGCGGACCGCGGGTGTTGTTGGAGTGAGGGAGCGGACCAGCAGAAGGAGGCTTGGGGTTGCTCGGCTTGGAGGGACCAGGGCGACCACGGTACGCAGCATTGGCGGAGGCGTCGGTGAAGGAGCCAGTGCCGACCCCCGTGGCGCGACGCGCGCCGACACGCTGCTCGGTGAAGAGGAGGCGCGAGTAGAGCTCCTGGGGTGGAAGGGGTGTCTCGCGCCCGTTGATGTTCTCGACGAGGGAGTCGTACTCGGCGTCGAGTCCTTTCAGGAGGTACGCCGTGAACTGGGTCGAGGAGAGTGGTTCGCTGTAATAACCCAGAACATAGGAACAACGAAGGGTAGATTTAGAAATGGGATGTGCATTTCATCGCAAAACGGGGGAAATTTTCGCGCCTTATTGCAACTAAACCTAAGAGGGATCGAGGTTCTCTCTCATTTTGCACTTAGGGTTAGGCAATGTGAGTTAGGGAAATTTCGACATGATCTCTTTTGTATCTTGTTGATTTGGGGAAATTGAGTTCATTTGACAAGTGTTAATACATTAAACAATAAGCACTACACAATATAAATATGAATTTATAATTCAAACACAAGATCATATTCAAATCATTTTGGATTTCAAAGTGAGTATCAAATACAATATTTAATCAAGAATATACACATTACATAATGCAAAAGCTCATAAACAAAAACTTGAGCTTTATTGATAACACAACACAAATTACATTGTCTTTACAAAATTCTTGATACAAGAATTGAGGAATAATAAACAGAAATAAAAATAAAGATTGCAATTTAGTTCCTAAACTAAAATCTAGGCTTTGTGACTTGAAGTATTTCTTCATGGCCATGTCCATCTTCAAAAACCTGCAAAATACAACATCTACACTAGCCAGAATGTTAGTGTTAGACAAATATTCAGTTTGGACAGAACCAAGTGTCATGCACACTTGTGCTGTTCCAAAACCATGGACAGCACAAGATAAGGGCAGCAGCAGACCAAACCTGAGCACACACAGAGGCTCAAGTTCCAGCATATGAGAGCACACGGCTCAAGTGTGCTAGGCAGCAACAGCAAGGCAATGCATCAGCCTAGTCACCAAGGCAAGCCAGGCTTGTGTGTCAATGCAAGGATAGAAGTAGGGTTCATATAAAAGGGGCACAAACCCTAGAAGTCATAACCAGTCGACCAGATCAAGATTCACCAGGTAAGGGTGAAGCAAGAACAAGCTCAGTTCATCCAGTTCTTGAGCAAAAACAGAACCAACCCATACAAAACCACTCAACCACCAGGAATCATGGTGACCTGAGAAGATCATCCAAGACCTGGAGGTGAAGAGCTGTGACACAAACCCAAGTCTGCATCAACCAAATATTTCTTTCTAGGAGCTGGAACAAGGTATACCTAGTTCCTGGAGAAGATCCCATGGATCTAATCCATCATATGCATGAAATAAGCATGGGATGAGCAGATGCTCATATGGGTAGATCATCACTTGGTTTTCACCAAGGATTACTTGCCGATCAAAAGCCACAAAAATAGAAAGCATCTAGGTACAGATCCTATGCACAGAAACTAGCACATATGCACAGATGCACACACTAGCCAGATCTGATGCATAGATAGCACCAGTAGATGGCAAAGATTAGCAGCCAAGACTACACAATAAATCCTAAGCATACAACCATTAGAAACCCTAGATTTCTTCACAGGCAAGTATATTGGCATTCATAGTTTCTATGATCCCCAAATATACAAGCAAAGATGAGCAGCCAACCAGATCTAGCCAACCATGTGAGCAACCAGTCAGTAGCAAGGCTACTGAGGTCACTTCACACTTAGCACCAATTGAGAGAAAGCCAAATACAAAGCATCACTATCCAGAAATGGATTCGGACTTTAATTGCTTGTTAAATAATCATGAACAACAAATTCATATCCAAGCAAGTCATTTAAAATCATCACTTGCATAAGCGAGTTCATCATAATCAAATTAATACAAGCATGAATTTATCACGGATCCATGCTCGGTACTAACGAGTAGCACACTATTGAGCAACACGGTTAATTTATAGCCACGAGTATTAGCCGATAAGCCATCATCGACAATCAATTGATCAAATGGATCAATCATAGCAAGCCAAGTTACACGGAGAGGTTAGCCGAGCAAGCAAAGAATGATCCAATGGATCATTGGCTTGCGAGAATAGTACTGAAGCATATCACAGGCACCTCTGGCACACACACAAGTGTCACAGATGCAACACAAGTACACCTAGACAAGCAAGCATGATAGACCAGTGAGCATAAGCAAGTCATAACCAAGCATAGCATGGCATAGTTAGCTCTTGAGCAAGCACAGTAGAGCATGGCAAGTATAGAGCATGCTAGGAGCAGCAGAGAAGCAAGAACAACATGAACAACATGTCGAGCAGCATGTGCCAGTACCAGTAAATGGTAATTGGACCATGATCTTGCAATCAATCCAAGCACAGACGAATTGCATAGGAATAGCATGGCTCTGTGTGATCACAGGATCACCAGAGAGCGGCGAGCTTGAGGAGGAAGAAGAACGGTATCAAGGGGAGGCGCACGAGAGAAGAGGTGGATGCAACACTTACTTGCGCACGGAAGCGAGAGGCTAGGGCATGGCGAGGCGGTGCTCGCGCGGCCCTAACGAGCCGCAAGTCCGGGGTAGGCGCCGGCGTTACGCCGACGAGCACCAACACCACCACGGCACGGCACGGAGACGACGGCACAAGCACCGCAAGCGGCACCTGCGCCGAGTCGGTCTCGGAGGCGCACCCGTCGTCGGAGAGGACGTGATCTCGCCGGAGTTCGTCGAGGCGATTCTACCCGAGATCCGGATCGGAGGCGATTCGCCGAGGAGAGGAAGGAAATGAGGAAAACCACGCGGACGGATCGATAGATCTGCTCGCGGCGGTTCAGGTGCGGTAGGTGGCTACGGCGGAGGAGCTCGGAGTCGGCCGGAGCACGGCGGCGGCCATGGCGGCGACGCCATCGCCACGGGAGTCGCGAGAGAGAAGCTAGGGTTAGGAAAAAGTGAGAGAGGGCCGAGTGAGTGAGAGCGGTGGGCCGTTCGGCTCCACCAGAGCCGCTATGGGCACGCCTTAGTGGGCTGTCCCATGGGCTTAGGTTAGTGGGCTGGGCCCAATAGGGGTCCGGGGGGTATTTTAGTCTTTTCACAATTTAGAAAAGGCCATTATTTCACCAAATTTTAATAAATAAAATACAACTCTAAAAATCCATTAAAAATTGGATTGGTGAATGAAAAATTATTCTTGATAAGAATAAAATATGAAATAAAATTTAATGAACAAATTTAAATTTGTGAATTTTATGATTTTAAAATAAACATTTGGAATTTCAAATTATATTTCCTTGTATTAATAAATCAAGGAAAAATTCCAAATAAGTTTAAATACTTATTTCGTAAACATTTCAAAATGAAATTCTATTATTCCAAGTCATTTCTATTTGAAAAAGGTATTTTCCAAAGGAAGATATTCTATTCCTTTTTATTCTCAAAAATATTGAGACAACTCTATTATTTCAAATTATTTTGGAATAAATAATGAATCACCAACATAAAGTAGTTTTGCTTTGAATTATGTTACCTTGTGTGAATTAAAGTGGTTTATACATTAAAACAATTGCAAATTATCGCCAAAGGCATAAATCTTAACTCAACCCTAAATTGTAATAA
Organism: Lolium rigidum; assembly: GCF_022539505.1. Lineage (NCBI taxonomy): Eukaryota > Viridiplantae > Streptophyta > Magnoliopsida > Poales > Poaceae > Lolium > Lolium rigidum. The sequence continues at coordinate 4,214,962 of NC_061511.1, read as the reverse complement.
CTCATTGGGATAAAGGGATTCAACATAAAATAATACATCCATGCATGCATCATTTGGATTTTATAACATTGTCCTTACCGGACAATGATGCTTCTTTACGAGAACCCGAGGTCCGGGTTCCATCCAACGCATTGAAGCTGCACTATCTCGCAGTCCACGGGCAAGTTCACCCTTGCTCATGTCAAATTTGAGTATTTTCTATTAATTTAATGCAAAGCTATATGACTTATCATTCCTGCATTGAAAATGAAATGTTACTTTTCCAATTATGAATATGACTATGTGGCTGGCAATGGAACCATGGTATGTGTTGATTGGTGGAGGTTCCATTGCATGGGTACTACTCATCTAGGACTAAGTACCAATGCAGTCCGGTGATTCTAGCGCCGTACATATCGCGTTGACCATAAGATCTATAATGGCTGCAGGGAAGCCAGTTTGTATCTTTTCCCTCTCGCATGCCAACGGATTGGTAATAAGGGTTGCCGGATCGGTCTATCTTTGGTAAAGGTGGGGACATGTGGTCCTGCACGGTCTACCATTAGATACGGGAGAGGGTAGACTTATTATTGGTCTATGAAGGATTGTAAGGGTTGTCCGGATCGGTCTATCTATGGTGTATAGAACGGGGCATATAAGTTGTTCGGATCGAGTCTACCTTAATGGTATAGGAGAGAACAAGTGCACGGGTTAGTCTACCCATAGATATAGGAGAGGACAGGACTTACAAAAGGGTGGGTACGCGAGGTCGCGGAGAAGGCGGTGTGGGCTTGGATCTTTATACCGGCCTCACACCAAGGAAGTGTGAACGGGGGCAAGTCCCTGCGGATGGCAAAAAGGGTGAGATCTCTTATGGGAAAAGTAACGCACCTCTGCGAGAGTGTATCAAGAATTGTGGTCTGTCACTCCCTGTTCGGGAAGGGAGCTGCGAACGCGGCGAGGAAAGGAACTCCGTGAAGTTCTAGTCAACTTTGTGAAGACGACGGGCATAGTTTTCAGAATAAAATAAACCTTTTGAAGAAATGATTTCGAAACATGCATTGACCTAAGATTTTTCGATCGAAGGTCGTAGCTAGTGCATCAAACACCTTTTACTCTTTTGAACTTGCTTGAGTACCTCTGTACTCACTTTATTTCGACACCCTTGCTAGAGCGTGATACGGAAGTGGAGGCCATCACCAATGGAGCACCGAGAAGGAAGCTACGAGCTGGTCTACGAGGAACTCGATCTTTCCGGAGGAGTTGAAGGAGTAGACTATGGGATAGTCTACGGACCCGATGACATGGAGGTGGAGGAGTAGTGATATACCTCAGTAGTATAGAGCCGAGCAGCGTAGTGGCATACTTAAATAAGTTGCTGAGCTCTTTTCATATCTAAGTTGGTTTGTACTAAGTACCTTATGTTGTAGGGTGTTCTCATCGGACCTGTGAGAATACCAACTTGTTAAGACCATGATTGTAATATATTATCGAGTGTTATGACCTGCAATGTTTCTGTTGTACCACTGTGAGGGATGTGATATTTGTGAAGAAGTCCCTTCATGAAGATCATATCAACGACTTGTATACTACAACATGCGGTGGTATGCTTGGGTCACCGCAGTGGTATCTGAGCAAATGTTGCGACCTTAGGTTGGAAAAACCTAGTATAGGGAAGAAACCTGTAGGAGTCAAGTTGAAATAGTAAAGGATTCTCTAAGAATATGATGTTTATTCACTTGAGAATAGAAAAATCATATATTTTAGTGCGATAATTCTTTATTATAACTATTATTATACACTATCACTACTAATTTTCTGCTTTTGTATACAGCCATAATGGCGTACACGTTTCCCAAGAGGACTTTGAGGCAGGTTGAGGGATGGCTCGGTGATTATGAAGGACCACTTACAGATCTCCTGCGTGGGATGCTGAAGGAACTTCACTGTGAAACTCGGATACCTGTTTTCAAGTACACCTATTATGATGGAGAGATAGTAGCCAAGCACAGAGTTTCAGTTCAACTACCTATGCGACTGGAGATGAGCCGTATAATGCCATACGGAGAAGCCAAAACCTTTACCACAGCCTTTCACATGGCCATATTCAAGGCAATCCTTGAAATAAGGCAGCACAAGTCAGTAGAACTGCTATGTTCGGAGTATTCTCATATACCTCATGCCGAGGAAGATGAGGATCCCGCTCTGAATCATCTGCTGATGGCAAACAAACATCCTGAAGTGGCAGCACAGCACATGGACAGTTGTAAGTCTTTATTGACTACGATGTACCTTCTACACGTGAAGATGGTGGGTGAGATTGACCACATGCTAGCTGAGTTCACGGACCCTGATAAAGTCCAAGCTCGGATGCATGATGCGAGGGCACAACCCCAATATACAACACCCTTCTTTAGCCTAAACAACCACTGTAGATTGGAGTGGCCGGGCAACCCGGAGAGATCCACTTACACCCAACTTTGTCCCACATTATCCACATGTGTCGGCATCATATGATTCTGGATATGGGGGAGATAACTCATGGAACCTAAAGCTGCTCCGAGTCACCAATCGAAAACTCAACCGGTTGGCGTTTCGGGGAACCTTATGGAGATGAGGAGGAACCTATTCCATGTGACACTGGAGATGAAAGTGGTGGGGTTAACCAGTATGTTAACCGACACTACGGGAAGGAAGAGAAAGGTACTGATTCCATTTCTTTAGACTTGGAGATGGGATTCTCAAAACCATCACAGTACGAGGAAGGTGAAAGCTCCGGAGTGAAGAAGAAGAAGAAGAAGATGAGGGGCAGGTGAATCGAAACCCTTCATGGATGACCAATGAAGGAGGTATGAATCCTACGGGGATACATACGAGTCATTGTCCGATTACTTTGGCATGACCGATCTCTGTCTCGGCACTTCGTCCGATTCGGATTACATACCTACTTGGAAGGACCTTTGTTCCGGACGGTGTTCGGAAGACGAGTCGGCTATGCCGGATGGACCCCAGGAATGTATGCGGAGGCGAACGAAGATGATGAGGAGTAGAGCTTCAAGGAAGAATAAAGTAGTATAGGTGGTATTGTACTAGAACGTATTTTAAATTCCGTTGGCTTGGGCTTGAAGCCAAATAAGTGGTTATATAAGTACCACATGTAATATATGTGTGTAAGTTATGTAATATACGGTGTATATACATAATAAATGTTTGCTTTGGATTTGCTTCTTGATTTCATTGTGTGACTAGTTACGGGCAATGAGTTGAGCTCGAGAAAACATTGGCATGGTGTAATTATGAGTAATCGCTCTTTGTTACGGGACTAGGGGGAAATGGCGTTAGTCGAAACCGAAGATGCTCGGAGAGAGCGGGAGGCGAAAGAAAAGGAGGAAGCGGATGCCGCGGCTAGAGCGAGAGGATGCACCACCACCACCACACCCAATGATGCATCCAGATTTCCAACGAGTACATGAGGGCAATGGAAGAAGATAGGAGGAGGTACCGGGAGAGTCAAAACAAGAACATGCAAGATTTCTTTACCCACGTCATCAATGATAGGGGTAATGAAGGCGGGGAGTAACCTTATCGGACTTCCGGAATGCAAGACCACTACCTTTTGCATCAGCCCCGGAACCAATGGATGCGGAAGAGCGGCTCATGGACACTGAAAGAAAGTTGAGGACCGTTGGATGCAATGATGAAGAAAAGATTCGGTATGCCACTTATACGTTGTCGAGGTCCAGCGGCATCATGGTGGGAGAATCTTGTGGCGGTACACCCTCCGGAAAAGGTGTTTACATGGGAGGAATTCAAGAAGAAGTTCCGGGATGCCCATGTTCGGAGAGCGTGGTGGAGCTGAAGAAGAGAGAGTTTGACGAGCTGCATCAGAATACTGCACCTATCATGCAGTATGTCCGAGATTTTAATAGGCTGTCAAGATATGCACCTGAGGAAGTGGACACTGATGAGAAAAGGAAGAAACGATTCATGAAAGGCATGAATCCATACATGAAGATGCAACTGAGGTTGGCACGGACTGCAGAATTCCAGGAACTGATTGATTCGGCAATCACTTTCGAGGATGACTACAGGCAGGTCCAGGAGGATAGGAGGAAGAGGGCTCGTATCGAGCCAAGGAAGTACCCGGTCGGTAAGCCGACTCCGGATCGGAGTTTCAAACCACGATTCCGACCTACGGTAATCGGTATAACCGGGGAGGTCGGAATCGGAACCCAAGGAATCGGATCATCCGCAGCAGCTGTGGGCAGAGGGGACATATTCAAAGGGATTGTCAGAAGCCCAGGATCATATGCTATGGTTGTGGGAAAGAGGGACACATCAAGCCAGAGTGTCCAAACAAGGCGTCATGGAGTGGACAAAGCTCCGGAGGACGATGCGGAGGTAACAACAACAACAATAACAGCAGCAACAACAACAACAACAGCAACCGGAACTACAACAACAACAACAAGAGGGGAAAGCCATATGGGAAGCTGAATTTCACAACTTTGGAGCAAGCAGGAGAGTCGGATCAAGCAGTCTTAGGTACGCTCAGCATCCTTACTCATCCTGGCAAAGTATTATTTGATACTGGAGCAACTACATCATTCCTTGCACGGGAATTTGTAGAACAATTCGGGCTTAGATGTTCTAAGTTAGAAACACCTATAAGCTGTCTTATCTGCGGGGGAACGATCTTAGTAACCCACGTGAAAGAAGCACGGAGTCATAACCATTTGTGATTGTGTATATTTCGCGGACCTATTCATCATCCCCATGAAGGACATATCGGTCATCCTAGGAATGGACTGGTTAACGGAGAATGGCGCGGTAATCAAGCTGTGGAGACAAGACGAGTATCACTCCGAAACTCCATAGGAGGTCGAGATAGTGTTTCAAGGAGACAAGTACACTCGGTTGGAGATAGGATTGGAGCTGAATAGTACGAAGGAGGTGAAGATTGAAGATATCCCTGTAGTGAATGAATTTCAAGATGTATTTCCCAAGGAACTACCGGGAATGCCACCCGATAGAGAGATCGAGTTTACCATAGATCTAATTCCGAGGCACGAGCACCAATAGCTCAACCACCATATAAGATGGGGCCAAAGGAGTTAGTGGAGCCGAAGGCTCGAGATAGATGAGCTGGAACAGAAGGGATTTATTCAAGAAAGTGTGTCACCATGTGGTACACCGAGTTATCTTTGTGGATAAAAGAGATGGAGGAAGGAGAATGTGTGGAGATTACGGGAATCTTAACAATGTAACCATCAAGAACAAGTACCCTTTACCCGAGAATACAAGATCTTTTTGATCAAGTTCAAGGAGCTGGAGTCTTCTCGAAGATAGATTTAAGGTCGGGATATCACCAAATCAAGATCAAGAAGGAAGATGTGCCAAAAACGGCGTTTGTGTCAAGGTATGGACACCATGAATACTTGGTTGTACCATTTGGACTAACAAATGCACCAGCTATTTTCATGAATTTGATGAACAAGATATTCATGAAGTACTTGGACAAGTTTGTGATCGTGTTTATCGATGACATTCGATCTATTCCAAAGATAAAGAAGAACATGCCAAGCATTTGAAGATAGTTACTGCAGATTTTAAGGGAACATCGGCTATATGCAAAGTTCAGCAAGTGCAAGTTTTGGTTAGATAGTGTTGAATTTCTTGGACATGTCATAACCAAAGAAGGAATAGCAGTGAATCCAAGCAAGGTTCAGTCAGTATTGGAATGGAAGTCACCTAAGAATGCTAAGGAGATCAGAGGATTCCTTGGTATGGCGGGCTATTATCGTAGGTTCATTGAAGGATTTTCGAAGATTGCAGGACCAATGACCAAGTTACTCAAGAAGAATACCCCATTTGTGTGGACTGATGAGTGTGAAACCAGTTTCCAAACACTCAAAGAGAAGTTAACCACGGCACCAGTGTTAGCAGTTCCGGAACCCGGAAAGGATTACACGGTGTATTGTGATGCTTCCAAGAATGGACTTGGATGTGTGCTAATGCAAGATCGGAAGGTGATAGCCTACGGATCAAGACAACTAAAGCCACATGAACATAACTACCCAGTACATGACTTAGAATTGGCGGCAGTTGTGTATGCTTTGAAGAGTTGGAGGCAATTCCTCTATGGATCCAAATGTGAGTTGTATACTGATCACAAAAGCTTGAAGTATTTCTTTACTCAGAAGGAATTAAACATGAGACAAAAGAGATGGTTAGAGTTGATTAAAGATTATGAGCTGACAATCAACTATACACCAGGCAAGGCTAATGTAGTAGCAGATGCTTTAAGCAGGAAGAGTGCGAGAATCAACCTACAGAATGGGAGATTCCGAAGGAACTTCGGAAAGAACTCGAAGAAGCTCAGATTCTGTTTATCCAAGGTGATACAGTGGGAAGCATAGCAACCATGAGGATCATGGATGAAATGTACTCAGACTTAAAGTATGAAATCATTCGGAAGCAAGTAGACGACTTATTCATCCAAGAAGAAATCAAAAGGATTGGAGAAGGTAAACCATCAGAATTCAATCTTGGAGAGTTTGGTTCTCTATACTTTCAGAAGAGGTTATGTGTACCGGATGATCCAGAAATAAAGTCAATCATATTGAAGGAAGCACATGAAACCCCTTACTCAATACATCCAGGAAGTACTAAGATGTATATGGATTTGAAGGAAATGTTCTGGTGGAACAACATGAAAAGAGAGATAGCTCAATATATCTGCGAATGTCATACATGTCGGCGAGTGAAAGCGGAACATCAGAGTCCTGCGGGATTACTCAAACCACTAGAGATACCAGAATGGAAATGGGATGAAATCGGAATGGATTTTGTTACTGGTCTACCAATGACTAGTAAGAAGAAGGATATGATATGGGTAATCGTGGATAGACTTACCAAGAGTGCTCATTTCATAGCCGTAAATACAAAGGACACTGCAGAAAAGCTTGTGGATATTTATGTGAAGGAGATTGTTAGCAAGCATGGAGTACCAAAGAAGATAGTCTCGAGATAGAGGTTCAATTTTCACATCGGCGTTCTGGAAACAACTCCAAGAAGCTTTAGGAACCAAGTTGGATTTCAGTACAGCTTATCATCCACAAACCGGAGGACAAACCGAAAGAACCAATCAGATACTTGAAGACATGCTTAGAGCTTGTGCTCTAAACTTTGGAGGCTCATGGGAGGACCATCTACCATTGGCGGAATTCTCATATAACAATAGTTATCAGAGTAGTATCCAGATGGCACCGTACGAAGCACTGTACGGAAGAAAGTGTAGATCACCAATCTGTTGGTTTGAAACCGGAGAGAACAAGGAGTTTACACCGGACTACATCAAGGAGAGACAAGGAGTCATCGAGGTGATACGGGATAGACTCAAAATAGCCCAAAGTCGACAGAAGAGTTATGCCGAGCCGGAAGAGACGAGTTTGGGAACCAAAAGTAGGAGACATGGTATATTTGAAAGTTAGCCCAATGAAAGGACTCAAAAGGTTCGGAGTAAAAGGAAAACTAAGTCCTCGATACATAGGACCATTCAAGATACTCGGTCGGAATCGAGAAACGACTTTTGAGTTGGAACTACCGGAACAGCTCGGTCTAATTCACAATGTTTTTCATGTATCACAACTCGAGAAAATGTTTGAAGGCACCTGATGATCCCATTACACATGAAGAAATAGAGCTACAATCGAGACTTAACTTATGTGGAGAAGCACTGAAAAGATTTTGGAAGTACGAGTGGAAGAAGTTAAGGAATAGAGCAATCAAATACGCAAGATACAATGGCAACATCATCACGAACGAGAAGCAACACGGGAGACCGAAGAAGAGCTCGGGAAGTCCTACCCCGAGTTATTCGGGTACCAATCTTAACTTCGGGACGAAGTTTACGTTAGGGAGAGAGGCTGTAATAACCCAGAACATAGGAACAACGAAGGGTAGATTTAGAAATGGGATGTGCATTTCATCGCAAAACGGGGAAATTTTCGCGCCTTATTGCAACTAAACCTAAGAGGGATCGAGGTTCTCTCTCATTTTGCACTTAGGGTTAGGCAATGTGAGTTAGGGAAATTTCGACATGATCTCTTTTGTATCTTGTTGATTTGGGGAAATTGATTTCATTTGACAAGTGTTAAACATTAAACAATAATCATTACACAATATAAATATGAATTGACAATTCAAACACAAGATAATATTCAAATCATTTTGGATTTCAAAGTGAGTATCAAATTCAATATTTAATCAAGAATATACACATTACATAATGCAAAAGCTCATAAACAAAAACTTGAGCTTTATTGATAACACAAACAAATTACATTGTCTTTACAGAATTCTTGATACAAGAATTGAGGAATAATAAACAGAAATAAAAATGAAGATTACAATATAGTTCCTAAACTAAAATCTAGACTATATGACTTAAAGTATCTCTTCATGGCCATGTCCATCTTCAAAAACCTGCAAAATAGAACATTTACACTAGCCAGGATGTTAGTGTTAGACAAATATTCAGTTTGGACAGAACCAAGTGTCATGCACACTTGTGCTGTTCCAAAACCAGGGACAACACAAGATAAGGGCAGCAGCAGACCAAACCTGAGCACACACAGGGGCTCAAGTTTCAGCATATGAGAGCACACGGCTCAAGTGTGCTAGGCAGACAACGACAAGGCAATGCATCAGCCTAGTCACCAAGGCAAGCCAGGCTTGTGTGTCAATGCAAGGATAGAAGTAGGGTTCATATAAAAGGGGCACAAACCCTAGAAGTCATAACCAGTCGACCAGATCAAGATTCACCAGGTAAGGGTGAAGCAAGAACAAGCTCGAGTTCATCCAGTTCTTGAGCAAGAACAGAACCAACCCATACAAAACCACTCAACCACCAGGAATCATGGTGACCTGAGAAGATCATCCAAGACCTGGAGGTGAAGAGCTGTGACACAAACCCAAGTCTGCATCAACCAAATATTTCTTTCTAAGAGCTGGAACAAGGTATACCTAGTTCCTGGAGAAGATCCCATAGATCTAATCCATCATATGCATGAAATAAGCATGGGATGAGCAGATGCTCATATGGGTAGATCATCACTTGGTTTTCACCAAGGATTACTGCCAGTCAAAAGCCACTAAAATAGAAAGCATCTAGGTACAGATCCTATGCACAGAAACTAGCACATATGCACAGATGCACACACTAGCCAGATTTGATGCATAGATAGCACCAGTAGATGGCAAAGATTAGCAGCCAAGACTACACAATAAATCCTAAGCATACAACCATTAGAAACCCTAGATTTCTTCACGAGGCAAGTATATTGGCATTCATAGTTACTATGATCCCCAAATATACAAGCAAAGATGAGTAGCCAACCGAGATCTAGCCAACCATGTGAGCAACCGATCGGTAGCAAGGCTACGAGGTCACTTCACACTTAGCACCAATTGAGAGAAAGCCAAATACAAAGCATCACTATCCGGAAATGGATTCGGACTTTAATTGCTTGTTAAATAATCATGAACGAGCAAATTCATATCCAAGCAAGTCATTTAAAATCATCACTGCACAAGCGAGTTCATCATAATCAAATTAATACAAGCATGAATTTATCACGGATCCATGCTCAGTACTAACGATAGCACACTATTGAGCAACACGGTTAATTTATAGCCACGGTATTAGCCGATAAGCCATCATCGACAATCAATTGATCAAATGGATCAATCATAGCAAGCCAAGTTACACAGAGAGGTTAGCCAGCAAGCAAAGAATGATCCAATGGATCATTGGCTTGCAGGAATAGCACTGAAGCATATCACATGCACCTCTGGCACACACACAAGTGTCACAGATGCAACACAAGTACACCTAGACAAGCAAGCATGATAGACCAGTGAGCATAAGCAAGTCATAACCAAGCATAGCATGGCATAGTTAGATCTTGAGCAAGCTCAGTAGAGCATGGCAAGTATAGAGCATGCTAGGAGCAGCAGAGAAGCAAGAACAACATGAACAGCATGTCGAGCAGCATGTGCCAGTACCAGTAAATGGTAATTGGACCATGATCTTGCAATCAATCCAAGCACAGACGAATTGCATAGGAATAGCATGGCTCTGTGTGATCACAGGATCACCAGAGAGCAGCAGAGCTTGAGGAGGAAGAAGAACAGTACCAAGGGGAGGCGCACAGAGAAGAGGTGGATGCAACACTTACTTGCGCACGGAGCGAGAGGCTAGGGCATGGCGAGGCGGTGCTCGCGCGGCCCTAACGGCTACAAGTCCAGGGTAGGCGCCGGCGTTACGCCGACGAGCACCAACACCACCACAGCACGGCACAGAGACGACGGCACAAGCACTGCAAGCAGCACCTGCGCCAGGTCGGTCTCGGAGGCGCACCCGTCGTCGGAGAGGACGTGATCTCGCCGGAGTTCGTCGAGGCGATTCTACCCGAGATCCAGAACGGAGGCGATTCGCCAGGAGAGGAAGGAAATGAGAAAACCACGCGGACAGATCGATAGATCTGCTCGCGGCGGTTCTGGTTCGGTAGGTGGCTACGGCGGAGGAGCTCGGAGTCGGCCGGAGCACGGCGGCGGCCATGGCGGCGACGCCATCGCCACGGGGGTCGCGAGAGAGAAGCTAGGGTTAGGAAAAAGTGAGAGAGGGCCGAGTGAGTGAGAGCGGTGGGCCGTTCGGCTCCACCGAGCCGCTATGGGCACGCCTTAGTGGGCTGTCCCATGGGCTTAGGTTAGTGGGCTGGGCTCAATAGGGGTCCAGGGGGGTATTTTAGTCTTTTCACAATTTAGAAAAGGCCATTATTTCACCAAATTTTAATAAATAAAATACAACTCTAAAAATCCATTAAAAATTGGATTGGTGAATGAAAAATTATTCTTGATAAGAATAAAATATGAAATAAAATTTAATGAACAAATTTAAATTTGTGAATTTTATGAATTTAAAATAAACATTTGGAATTTCAAATTATATTTCCTTGTATTAAAAAAATTAAGGAAAAATCCCAAATAAGTTTAAATACTTATTTCCAAACATTTCAAAACGAAATTCTATTATTCCAAGTCATTTCTATTTGAAAAGGTATTTTCCAAAGGAAGATATTCTATTCCTTTTTATTCTCAAAAATATTGAGACAACTCTATTATTTCAAATTATTTTGGAATAAATAATGAATCACCAACATAAAGTAGTTTTGCTTTGAATTATGTTACCTTGTGTGAATAAAAGTGGTTTATACATTAAAACAATTGAAATTACTGCCAAAGGCATAAATCTTAACTCAACCCTAAATTGTAATAACTCATTGGGATAAAGGGATTCAACATAAAATAATACATCCATGCATGCATCATTTGGATTTTATAACATTGTCCTTACCGGACAATGATGCTTCTTTACAGAACCCGAGGTCCAGGTTCCATCCAACGCATTGAACTGCACTATCTCGCAGTCCACAGGCAAGTTCACCCTTGCTCATGTCAAATTTGAGTATTTTCTATTAATTTAATGCAAAGCTATATGACTTATCATTCCTGCATTGAAAATGAAATGTTACTTTTCCAATTATGAATATGACTATGTGGCTGGCAATGGAACCATGGTATGTGTTGATTGGTGGAGGTTCCATTGCATGGGTACTACTCATCTAGGACTAAGTACCAATGCCGTCCAGTGATTCTAGCGCCGTACATATCGCGTTGACCATAAGATCTATAATGGCTCTGGGGAAGCCAGCTGTATCTTTTCCCTCTCGCATGCCAACGGATTGGTAATAAGGGTTGCCCGGATCGGTCTATCTTTGGTAAAGGTGGGGACATGTGGTCCTGCACAGTCTACCATTAGATACAGGAGAGGGTAGACTTATTATTGGTCTATGAAGGATTGTAAGGGTTGTCCGGATCAGTCTATCTATGGTGTATAGAACAGGGCATATAAGTTGTTCGGATCAGTCTACCTTAATGGTATAGGAGAGAACAAGTGCCTGGGTTAGTCTACCCATAGATATAGGAGAGGACAGACTTACAAAAGGGTGGGTCTGCGAGGTCGCGGAGAAGGCGGTGTGGGCTTGGATCTTTATACCTGGCCTCACACCAAGGAAGTGTGAACGGGGGCAAGTCCCTGCGGATGGCAAAAAGGGTGAGATCTCTTATGGGAAAAGTAACGCACCTCTGCAGAGGGTATCAAGAATTGTGGTTGTCACTCCCTGTTCGGGAAGGGAGCTGCGAACGCGGCAGGAAAGGAACTCCGTGAAGTTCTAGTCAACCTGTGAAGACTGACGGGCATAGCTTTCAGAATAAAATAAACCTTTTGAAGAAATGATTTCGAAACATGCATTGACCTAAGATTTTCTGATCGAAGGTCGTAGCTAGTGCATCAAACACCTTTTACTCTTTTGAACTTGCTGAGTACCTCTGTACTCACTTTATTTCGACACCCTTGCTAGACTGTGATACGGAAGTGGAGGCCATCACCAATGGAGCACCAGAAGGAAGCTACGAGCTGGTCTACGAGGAACCTGATCTTTCCGGAGGAGTTGAAGGAGTAGACTATGGGATAGTCTACGGACCCGATGACATGGAGGTGGAGGAGTAGTGATATACCTCGAGTAGTATAGAGCCGAGCAGCGTAGTGGCATACTTAAATAAGTTGCTGAGCTCTTTTCATATCTAAGTTGGTTTGTACTAAGTACCTTATGTTGTAGGGTGTTCTCATCGGACCTGTGAGAATACCAACTTGTTAAGACCATGATTGTAATATATTATCGAGTGTTATGACCTGCAATGTTTCTGTTGTACCACTCTGAGGGATGTGATATTTGTGAAGAAGTCCCTTCATGAAGATCATATCAACGACTTGTATACTACAACATGCAGTGGTATGCTGGGTCACCGCATTCGCCGATGGAGGTGAGCGTGTCGGAGAGCTGGCAGATGTAGTTGTAGTAAGCCGTGATGGACTTGTCCTCCTTCTGAGCCTCGGCGAGCTTGGTGAGGATGTTCATGGACTGCGAGGTCGTTTGCGCGGAGAAGCTGCGGCTGAGAGCCGACCACGCCTGCTCAGCCGTCCTGGCGAAGAGGATGAGGCCGGACACGCTCGACGTCATGGAGGAGACGATCGAGGACAGGATTGCAGCATCCTGTTGCACCCAGTAGCGATGCTCCGGGTTGGGGACAAGGTTCGTGCCACCCCCGGTCACGGTGTGCGCGACACGCTCTGGCGGGCAGGGGTAAGACCCGTCGATGAAGCCGAAAAGATAGCGACTCCGGAGCAGCGGCTCGGCCTGGGCACGCCATAGCAGGTAGTTTTCCTGCGTGAGCTTGATCGGCAATAGATGCGCGAAGTGAAAAGGCTCAGGGAAGTGAGCAGACGACGAGCTGGCGAACGGCGAGAACATGGAGCCGGCGGACTGCGTGGAGAGCGCGCCGGTGGTGGAGACCTGGAGCGTGGGTGAAGTAGAGTTTTCGAGGGTGGTGGTGGTGGAAGGTGCGGAAGGCGAGAGAGGTTTGGCTGGTGAGAGCGGTGGAGGTGGCTGCTGGGGTGGTCATGGCGGCGGCGCTTGGTGGATCGCGCGGCGGCGGACGACCAAGATCGGATCGGGTGGGCGTCGGCGCTAGACGGGCGGCGGCGCAGCTGTGTGCTCTGATACCATGTAAAAACCCTAGATGAGTTGAAGAATATTGGATGACCAGCGTAGAGCGTGGCCTCCTGTTTATATATTACAGAGTTACAGAGATTTACATATACACGGTAGGGTTAGGGTAGAGTCCCTAACCAAATACAATTAGACTACAAATACATTTTTGTCTAACACGGCGCAGCGTGTTGCTCCACCCGCGTGAGGCGTTCCTGCCCCAGCGATCGCGTCCTTCCTTGTTGTCGCCGTCCCTGCGCCCTCCTCCCCGGGTGTTGTCGCCCTCCAGCAGGCGCTCGGTGCGGTCGCGCATGAGGCGCTCGCCATCAACATGGCCCCATCGCCATTCGAACTTGCCTTGCATCGGCGTTTCCTCCGCGCTCATGTCCTCCAGGATGTCAAGGTGGAGGATGCAGCGCCGTTGATGACCGCAACGGCCGCGCGCCCCGGCACCGCTAGGCCCTGGAAGGGTGACCCAGCGCACACGCGGCACCAAACCCGGGTGCTCCACCCAGGCCCAAACACAGAGGGCTTTCGAGTACTCCTTCGTCTTGCACGCATCTTCGATGTAGTCCAAGGAGCAGGCCCTGCCAATCAGCTGCTGCGGTGCATTGTCCGTCCAAGCGTAGAGCGGGACATTCTCGATGCAGATGCGCACATGTTGGCGCATGTTCACTTGCTCCGCATTGTCCTCCAGGCGCCATGGGCGCACATGGATTTTGTGCTCGCCGTAGAAGAACTTGTGGCGTCCCACGACCGCCTCGCAGTTGTGCGGGAACACGAACCTGAGCAAGAAAGGCTCAGGAAAGTGCTCTGTGACCCGCACCGCCTCTTGCAGGACGCTCAGGGAGCAGATGGCCCGCGCCATGATGACGCGCGGCGGCGGCCGCTCGAACAGTGCATACGCCGCACAAGTGAGCAGCGAGACGGCCTCCGCGTTCATCTCTGGCGAGGTGTGGATGATGACGAAGTCCTCAGCCGGACGAGGCACGTCTCCGAGCCGCGGCATCGCAGGGAAGTGATGAGCTCTTGGTGGTGCATGACACTCACGCATAAGTTACTACCCACTATAAAGCTAGTAACCAGGCACAGGTAGTAACATAGAATAGTAATATGTGTTACTACTTTATGTTACTCCCCACTATAACAAACAGGCAAAATCGACTACTCGAATCATCTGGTGGCGTGAGGAACCGGATCAGAACATTGGCAAAAGAGGAAAAATGGAAAAGGCGTCCAAGCATGAAATCATTAAGAATCGCTGAATGCGCGGGTTATTGCCCTGAAATATGACTAGCATCCACGCACTTTCACAGTCGTTGCTGACTTGCTAAATGTAAGGCTCACCTCACAGATTCGCGCACAATTTCTGGATACGAACTCGCACAACGTCTCGCTGGCTGAGAAGCGCGTGATCGCGAAGGGAGGAAGAACGAAAGGGAATAAACCCTACAGTAATCTGGAATGTTCAAAGATGCCGTCTTCCGACTGGCTTGCTAGCATTAGTAGGGTTGGGCTGCCCAGCTTCAGAGATGTTGTGGCCCTTGGCAGCGAGATGGGCCTCCCGAATGCGCCGTCTTTCTTCTGTCCTCCTCCTGATTTTGAGTGACTCTGTCAGAGGGAGCGTGACACTAAGAGCATCCCTACTCTTTGGCGCTCCTCATGTCCTAATCCGGCGAAATTTTCTTCCGGATTGGAGGAAAATTTGGCCTGAGGAGCGCCGAAGTTCAAGCCGTCCCCCCGGCAGGACACCCCCAACTTCGGCCATTTGACATATTTTAAACAAATTCGACATAAAATTTAACAAGTTCGGCAAACAAGATTCAGAAAATTGCTGAAACAAATTCAGCAAAAATCAGTACAATGTTTAACAAGTGCTGAAACAAATGAAGCACACAATTTTACAAGTTTTGAAACAAATTAATAAAGACAGACTAGTTGGCGTCGGCGTTGGCGTTGCCTCGGAGCGTCCATATGTGCTCCACCAGATCATCTTGCAGCTGTTGATGCATTGTAGAGTCTCGAATCTCCTGACGCATAGCAATGAAGGCGGCCCATGATGTCGGCACCTGGTGATTAGGCTGTGCAAGAGGACCCTCTCTCTCATATGGTGCTTCTTGCTCAGCCACAGAAACTGGATGTTTTCGCTCATTTTCAATAATCATATTGTGTAGGCACACACAACAGTTCATCACCTCCCACATCTGATCTTTGGACCAAGTCATAGCGGGGAACCAGACGACAGCAAATCTCTGCTGGAGGACACCAAATGCACGCTCGACATCTTTTCGGCAAGCTTCTTGTTTCTTGACAAACTCACAAAGTTTGGGGGTGCCGGGTCTCGAGATAGTCTTCACAAATGTTGCCCACTTTGGATAGATACCGTCTGCAAGGTAGTATCCTTTATTGTAGTGCCGACCATTGATCACATAGTTCACCGGGGGAGCATGACCCTCAACAAGCTTGGAAAAGATCGGGGAGCAGTTTAGAACGTTGATGTCATTGTTGGATCCAGGCATACCAAAGAAGGAGTGCCAAATCCAGAGATCATGGGTAGCCACTGCTTCAAGTATCACAGTGCAGCCTTTTTTGTGACCCTTGTACATTCTCTGCCACGCAAACGGACAGTTCTTCCATTTCCAATGCATGTAGTCAATGCTTCCAAGCATTCCTGGAAAACCCCTAGCTTCATTTGTTGCAAGGATCATCTGAGTGTCATCGACAGTGGGTGATCTCAAGTAAAATTCCCCGAACACTGCTATGACGGCCCTGCAGAACCGGTAGAAACAATCAAGGGCGGTGGACTCCGCCATCCAAAGATAGTCATCTGCACCATCACCGGGAGCTCCATACGCCAGCATCCTCATAGCCACTGTGCACTTCTGCAGTGACGAAAATC
Organism: Lolium rigidum; assembly: GCF_022539505.1. Classification (NCBI taxonomy): domain Eukaryota; kingdom Viridiplantae; phylum Streptophyta; class Magnoliopsida; order Poales; family Poaceae; genus Lolium; species Lolium rigidum. Next base: position 4,198,411 of record NC_061511.1, on the reverse strand, counting down.
CAACCAAGCCAGTGCAATCCGCCTTGCATCTGAAGTAGGGGTCAAAGTCTCGGATGGCATACACAATTTGTAGAAATAACTTTCGGCTCATCCTGAAACGACGCCTGAAAATAGTCTCACCGTGCAATAGATTGTCGGCGAAGTAGTCGGCGTACAACATGCAGTAGCCCTCCATTCGCTGTCTCGGCTTGCACTTCCGACGACCTGGTGCCGACCCACCACGTCGACCAGTTGCCACCCCGGCGTACTTGCTTGATAAGTAACTGAGGATCATCATGTGTTCCTCGTCTTGGGCGGCGGCTGCCATCTCTTCTCACATAAGCTCGACGAACATCTGCTCCTCCTCTTCGTCAGAGTCCATGGTCGGTGAGGCAAATGGACGAACACCTGACGGGCGTGGTCGAGGCTAGCCGAGACACGACCGACGAGAAGTAGGCCGCTGTCAAAAACAGGCAGGCGGAGGAGCAGGCAGATAGGCCGTCGTGGAAAGACGTCGGAATATAGGCAGGTGGGAAGGAGGGACGTCGGAATCTGGGCAACAAAACGGCGGGGTGGTGCCGGCGGTGAGAGAGATACGAGGGGTGGGGGATTTTGAGCGAGGTGGTGGTGGGGTTCGTGTGTCCAGTCGCCGACAGATCGGGCCCTTCCCCGCTTTTCACTCGTCCGGACTCCCCGATAGCTCCCCGGGGGACCGGGGATGGCGTGGGCTCGCCGGATGGATGAAGGGCCAAATTCGGACGAAAACGAGGAACCAGGGACGCGACTGGGCCGAATTTTGCCGCCCGGATGGAAAAAACGTCGCTCGGGGGCCTCGTCGGGGAGACGAGTGGAGATGCTCTAAACACAGGTACTCCATAACCATCAAATGTAGCGTATACTATATTTTGATCCTCAAACATCTCAAAAAAAAAAAAATTGGTCCTCAAACCGTGACAGTGCGAAACGTAAGTTTCTCACCACTCTACCACAGTTTAATATTTCAGTTAGTCGGGCTGCTAAATTTGAACCCTCCAAAAGGAAACACACCTTACCCTGTCAACAGAAAAGACAACATGATCTACTCTCTCCATAAGATTAGATCGAGCAATAAAGAAATGAAAATCAACCCGTCGTAGTATCTCTACTCACCGGTAGGCATTTGTATTTTGCATTGCTGTGTACGCTGGAAATTGGTGGCCAGATCGCTAGTTTTTAGATGACATATGTTAGTTCGCCCCCCATCCTCGCAACAGCAGTTAAATTAGCCAGAATCTGAAGCCCAACAAACACGTCCATTAGAGGTAAACGTGGTTAGTGTCCTGGTTAAGTACATGAACCAAATGAGCCGTCGCACACACGATTGTATTTGCGATCCGTTTCCTTTTCCTCTTCGTCTGCACACGCGGTGACGCCTCGCCTTGCGCCCTCTCCTCGACGGCTCGACTCCTCCATCGATGAGCGACGACGACGACGCCGCCGACCGGCCGTACAGCTGCATAGGATGAGCGACGACGACGGTGGAAATCCTGGAAGGAAGAAAGGTTTTGTGCAATTCTACCCCACCGTGTCTAAATTTGTTAGATTGTCTCGCAGATTTGATGATTAGCTAAGAAATATCTGTTGTCCCCTTTGTGTATTGTGTTTCTGTAGACATGAAGAGGAAAAGAGCTGGAATTCGAAATTTTTTCAGGCCAATTGGTTCAAGCTCACAGTCACAGCCACATGAACAAGTAGGAAGAAAATAATTCTAATTCCACTGAGCCAGAACAAGCGACAATTATAACCACAAAATATGAACGAGACCCAGGTAGACGTCTTCCAATCTGGGAACTCCCTTTAGATAAGCAAGATGATGCTAGGCGTTTTTATATAACTGAGGGCCCTATCAACCAAAATTGGATGAGTATGATTTTACTGGAACCGGTTCTAGCTGTCGCTGATTTCAGAGTGCTTGGTTCACAAATTTTTCTTGGTTGGAATATTCACCTTATAAAAATCATGCCTATTGCTTGCCTTGTTTTCTCTTTTCAAAAAAGCCAATTGGTAAGTGTGGTTCAGACACATTTTCAATCAAAGGATTTGATAAGTTGAAGAAGGTCAATAATGGAAAAGATTGTGCTTTCCTCACACACATGGGAACTAGTCCGAGTTCAGCCCACAATTTTGTTGTTCGATGTTATGAGAGCCTGAAAAATAATATGACTCATATTGACAAGGTGATTAAAAAGCAATGCAAGAAACGGGTTGCTGATGCAAGACTAAGGCTTACGGCTTCCATTGATGTTATTAAGTAAGTAAGAATTGTTCATTTTCAAGTTATTAGAATTTCTTTGTTGCACGTTATCTAACAAATTTTCACATTGCATCAGGTTGTTAATGCGCCAAGCATGTCCCTTTAGAGGGAATGATGAATCTGAAGATTCCACAAACCAAGAAAATTTCAAGGAAATTTTGAAGCTTGTGGGTTTTTATAATAAGGAGGTGGGAGAAGTTAATAAAAATGCTCCAAGAAATGCTAATTAGTACACATCACCAAGTATTCAGAAGGAAATTGCAGGTATATTTGCCGGGAAAGTGCAAAATCACATTTCAGAAGAGATTGCTAATAGCAAGTTTACTGTCATGGTTGATGAATCTCGAGATGAGTCTAAGAAAGAGCAGATGGCTGTTGTTCTTCGATTTGTTAACATAGATGGGGAGATAAAGGAGTGTTTCATTGATCTTATTCATGTTAGTGACACTTGTGCTTTGACTCTCAAGAACTCAATTATTGCTGTGTTAGTTGGTAATGGGCTGAGTGTGACAGATATCAGAGGGCAAGGCTACGATGGAGCAAGTAACATGAGAGGAGAGTGGAATGGGCTTAAAGCTCTAATTCTCCAGGAATGTCCTTATGCGTACTATATTCACTGTCTTGCTCATCAACTTCAATTGGCTCTTGTTGCTGCTTCAAGGGAGGTACCTATTGAAATTGCAAAGGAGATTGAACTAGGAGAGCTTGACACAGGAAGAGGATTAAATCAAATTGGATCTTTACAAAGGGCCGAAGACACAAGATGGAGTTCCCATCAGTTTTGGTACTAAGAGGTGTAGCAAATGACCGTTCAGTTCCATGGGGTCCAAGAGGAGATGCCGAAGGTGCCCTTAATTTTCTGGTTACATTTGATTTTGTCTTGATTCTACACCTCATGGAGAAAATTATGAAGATCACTAATGTCTTGTGTGTTAAACTCCAAAATAAAACTTTAGATATTGCAAATGCGCTGGATATTGTTTCTAACACAAAGCTATTGCTTGCTGAATTGAGAGAAGGTGGATGGGATAGTCTTATAGAAGAGGTGGGCGCCTTTTGTTTGAAGCATGAGATTAATATACCGGATATGAATCAAAAGTAAGTATCTTTTCCAACAGTCACTTACCCATTTATAAACGTACTCATTAGTGTATAAATTGTGAAACTGATTTACATTTCTTTGATATTTGTTGCAACTTTAGGTATGTTGATATGAAGAAATCTCGAAATAAGCATGACAACACCACAGTATTCCATCACTACAAAGTAGATGTGTTTAATGCTGCAATAGATCAACAACTGACAGAGTTGAATCATCGATTTAGTTCTCAAGTAACTGAGCTTCTAGATCTCTGTACATCCTTGGATCCTAGATATGATAATTTTGACAAGTCCAAGATATGCAGACTAGTAGAAAAATTCTATCCTGCTGATTTTTCTAGTCAAGAGAGGGATAGGTTGGAGTGTGAGCTTCCACATTTCCAGCTTGATACATGCAACTATCCAGAGATCAAAAATTGCAAATCACTTGCTGAATTGACAAAAGGAATAATTAAGACCGGCAAATCATCTGATTATCCAATGGTTGAGAAGTAATTACGGTTAGTGATCACTCTTCCGGTGTAAACTGCAATAGCAGAGCGAGCCTTTTCTGCTATGAAACTAGTCAAGACACGTCTTCGCACTAAGTTGGGAGATGATTTTCTTCGTCATTGTCTCATAGTCTACATAGAGAGGGAAATAGCTGAAAAGTTTAGTGTTGAAGAAATTATTGAGACTTTTGATCTGTGTGCTCGTAAAGCCGAGTTTAATCGATAGATATGTAACTTCATTTATATTTCAGGAAAAACGCATATTTTTATTATGTATAATGTAATGTCCCAGGTTTAGAGACGATCGAGGGGTAGATTTTAGAAAGGGATGTGCATTGCATCGTAAATTCTGGGGAAATTTTGCGCTTTTAAAACAAAACTGCATCGAAGGGGGACAAGTTTCTTTCTCGACACCTTACAGGGTTAGGGTTTCGAGAGTGCGACAAACTTGCTTCTCACTTAACGAACTTAGGGTTTTGAGAAGAGAGGAGAGTTAGTGCATTACAAGTTAAGTTGCATGACTGAATTCAAACAAACTTGTGTTTGAATTTCAAATTCAAACACCATATGAATATCTCATAATTCAATATTGAGGTAATTCTTTAAACAAATTATAAATAATAAAGAATATCAATAATACAACTATTAAGTAAAGCTCATTAGAGAAAATTGGAGCTTTATTGATAATCACACATGATACATTGTCATTACAATATTCAGAATTGAAATATGAAATATTACAACACATTACAAGAATTGACAAAATGGAAAAAGAAAAAGAAAGAAAATTACAATTGAATGATCTATCCTAAACTACATCGGTTGAGCATCATGGAGATCTTGCTCAACTGATCTTGATCTTCAATTGGAGCCTCACATTGTTCCTGCACACACAAAGACCAAAACAGGTTATGCCAAGTGGCAAAGCCACTTGGCAGATTAACCAAAAGAAAGTAAAATGTGAGAGGATATGACCAAGATCAGCCGAGCTGATCCACTCACAAGCACCAGGTACACACACACACACTAGCTGCTCACACAGCTGGTGTGCATGCACAACAGCACCTCACACACAGGGAGAGTCACCAACAAGTGCCAGGCACTGCTGTCGACCAAGAGAGCCAAGTGAGGGCCATATAAAACCTTTTCCACCGCCAGAACTCAAACAGTTCATCAGTAGCAATTCACAAGGGTAAGAACACCAAGAACAGGTGAACAGCCAGAGCTGTCCCGCCTATTCCACAATAACCAGAAACAAACCAAGCATCACAAGCTTGCAAGGAGGAGCAGGGCAAGCAAACCAAGCATCACAGAAGCAATCCTCTACACCAACAACTTAATCTAGGAGCTGGAGTAAGGTATACACAAGAAATCATGGGCAAACATCTGTTTTGCTCATAAATAAGCATGTGCATAACACATACACAAGCCAGAGGGTATGATTACCATGTGTGCATCAACATTTGGTGTTAAACCATTTGATGCTGGCAAAAAGGGGTATAAGCCAGAAGAAAATCATCCTAGGGAAGATATGGTCAAACCCAGTGTATTATCACTGAGGCAAACCAAAGAATCCAGCAAGGTAATGATTCACAGCTAGCCTAGCCCAACTCACCTAGCACTACATGGTTCACTAACCATCAGACAGATAGGCAACTTGTGCCTATTCTAGTTTGTCAACAGCAAAGAGCACTGGAAATCCAACAAGGAATTGCCAGTGATGTATTCACAAAGCCACAACAAGCCAACAAGGGTGGGAGCTACCTAACAGCAAGGAATTGCTATCAAGGTCACCTCTACCACTGAGACAGCCCAAATCACAAGCCTTGCACAGTTATCATCACCCAGAAGGGTTCAAATGGAGGGCTAGGGTACACAACCAAGTGTTGGCATCCATCTAGCCCTGCCACAATTAATAAGATGATCACAACTGCAAGCAGTTCACATCATTTATCCATTCAGCAAAGCAAGTCAACACAGATAAATGAAATACACAAGCAATTGATGCACCAGAGCCTTGCAGATGATCCAATGGATCATGGCAAGCATCAACAGATGCTTGAGCAAGCACCACCACACACCAGGCCAAGCCTGTGTGATGCACACACAGCACAGAGTGAGCCACAGTGAGGCACAGACACCAAAGAGCAGATTTTACAAGCAACTGGTGCTCATATGAACACCAGAAGCTTGCTAGAGCATGCTACAGCATGCTAGAACCCATTCCAAGTATTAACACATGGACAGATAATTAAATCAAACATCTAACTGAACAATTGCGTCACAGATAAGTGAATTAGGCAGCACAATTGTATCCAGAAGCACTCTATCAAAGGAGGGAGCAGTTAATTTAACAGATAGGCTCAATTGAGCATGTCCATGAATTAGAGCACAAATAATAGCACATCAGTAGCACTGGCACTTGCCAAAGGCAAGGATCATGCAGCATGATCAAGCCAGGGGCAAGCAATTGCATATACAGGAGAGGCATGGTATACAGAGCAACAGCAGGAGCCACTAAATTAAACAAAGCACCACAGCATGCTCATGAGCAAGAGCTCATGAGTTGCAATAGCAAGTAATGGAGAAAGAACAGCACAACACACCAGATAGGGTCCATGGCAGCAGCACACCGGCACAGCAACAACATACGCATGGCAGCACAAGCACAACAGCAGTGGCGCAGCAGCATGTCTAGCCTAGCACGGCGCAGCAGTTAGCACAGCACCAGGGCTGGCATGGCGCAAGGCCACAGAAGCGTAGCAGCAGCAGTACATCGGCACGACAAGCATCTCCACATGGAGAAGCAGGCCAGTGGCCGAGCTAGACGAAGAGGAGGAGGAGAGAAGAGAGTAGAACAGGTAACAGAGGAGGAAGGAGGAGGAGTAAACTTACAGGTGAAGCGGAGAGGAACACGGCCATGGCGGCACGGCGACACACGCCAGGCGAATGGCGGCGCCAGGCCAAGCCAAGCCAGGCACCACCTCGCCGCAACGCCAGCACCACCACGGCGAGGCACACGGCCGCGCCACGGCGCCAGGAGCGTCGGCGGCGACGAAATCGCCGCGGCACACCACAGCAGGCGAGCAGAGGCGATGGGGACGAGTCGAGGAGGCAGCGAAACATAGATCGACGCGGTTCAGTAATGAAAATAAGTCCATTAATGCTTTTGGAATCCAAAAACACCTTGACAACATTTCAAGGTTGTATTTTCCCCTAAACAGAGTATCCCTAAACCATTCTTAGTATTAACCTCTCACATAAAATGATAAAACACCGGAAGGGGGGAAAACAAACCCTAAAAGCTGAATCATGCATAATTACTTCTTTAACCATTGCCCTTATCGGACAATGATGCTATTTCAGCAACAGAGGACAAGGGTCAGTCCACACCATCCAACTGCAACACTTTGCAGTGTTTAGGCAAGTTCATCACTTGCTCATGTCATTTGAGTATTTTTACCAAATTACTTACAAAGTACTATGTCTATCACTATTGCATAAAAAGCAAAAACCCCTATTTTCATAACTATGAATATGACTAAATGGTGGGCAATGGAACCATGGATTGTGTTGATATGGTGGAGGTTCCATTGCAAGGGTTTATATCCATCTAGGATTAAACAACAAATGTCGTCCAGTGATTCTTGTGCCGTAATATCCGTGTTAACCATAAGATCTGGAGTGGGACGGTATAGTCAATCGTATTTCCACCTCTTGTACATCAACAGACGCGCTTTACCGTAGACACTTGTTATCTGTTGGGGGCAAGCGGTAGGCTGGGGAAGCCAAAAGTTCCCCACGGCATTGTCCGTAGACACTTGTCGCCCGAAGAGCAAGCGGTAGGCTGGGGAAGCCAAAAGTTCCCCACGGTTATTGCGGTCTATGATGGGTTGCAGCTACCGGCGAAGGAGTTTATGGTATGAGCCCAGAACTGTTGTCGTGGCCGGGGTCCATCCTTAATTGGTATAACGGGACCGGCGAGGACCCAGGGTCGGGGTATGCAACAAAGGGTGGGTGTGCGAGGTAGCGGAGGAATATGATTGGCTATGACCTTATACCGGGCCTCACACCAAAGGAAGTGTGGACGGGTAAGCTGCCCGGTTGGCACCAAGGTTAAGATCTCTTATGGGTAAAGCAACACACCTCTGCAGAGTGTAACGAACTGTGACCAGCCACTCCCTGTTCCGGGATTTGGAACTGCGAACGCTGCCGGAAAGGAACTTCATGATGTTCTAGTAAACCGGTGAAGGCTGACGGACATAGTTCTTCTGAATAAAAGCAACCTCTTGAAGAAATGATTATCAAAACCTTCATTGGTGTTAGACTTTCTGGTCTGATATCGTAGCTAGTGCATGAAACACCTCTTTTCTATAATAAACTTGTTGAGTACGCTCGTACTCATACCAATCTTAAATTCCCTGCTTAGATTGTCTGAATCATCTGGAGGAGGACAACAACAACCCTGAAGGAGCCGAAGTCATCGGTTATGATGAACCAGACCTCTCTGGAGGTGTCGAAGGAGTAGACTACCTCATAGTCTACGGAACCGGGGAGAGTTCCGGAGGAGAGCAAGCTTAGACTTATCGAGTAGTAGTAGTACCCGAGCACTACGAACTCTTAGTACTTGACTGCTCGAAGAGAATAAATGTATAACCTAGTAAGACTTTTATATTGTAAGTTAAGTTGGGTTCGCCTCAAACCCAGGAGTATCCCTCTTAGGACCCAAGAGGAGCTCCGAGATGATATGTGGACATGTTGCTTGTAATAATAAATGAATGAGTTATGGACCTGCTATGTTCTGTTGTACTACTCTGAGGGATGTAATATTTGTGGATTGGTACTTCGTGAATGTTATATCAACGACTGGCATACTACAACATGCAGTGGTATCCAGGGTCACCACAGTTGGTATCAGAGCAAAAGCTTTGACCTTAGGTTGGAACCTAGTAAATGGGACGAAAACGTTAGGAGTCAAATAGGATTAGTAAAGAATTCTCTAAAAATATGGTATCTATTCACTTGAGAATATAACCATCATATATTTTAGTGCGATAATTCTTTATTATCTCTATTATGATGCATCATTACTAATATTATATTCTTTCTTATCTACAGCCAACTATGGCAAGTTCACATTCAGGACGTAACGTGAAAGTGAAGGAATCAAACCTGAGTGAATATGACGGAGGACTCGCGGATATTCTTCGTGCTATGTTGCTTGAATTTGGGTGCGATCCCCAAATCCAAGTAATGAAATACATGTACTACGACGGTACAGTATTAGCGAAGTGTAGGGTAGGACTAAGACTTTCCAGAATCCCTTGGAATGAGTGTAGTGATGCCAGCAGGTGAGGCTAGAACTATCCAAACAGCCTACCACATAGCCATAATGAGAGCCATCACTGATATTCGGGAACATAAGACTAAGGAGCTTATTGGTTCCGAATTCTCTCATATTCCTCATATGGAGGAGGAAGATGATCCTATGCTTAACCACTTCAAGTATGCAAAACGCAAACCAGCAGAAGCCGCTAAGTACATGGATAATAGTCGCAACCTACTGACATTGTTCTTTCAATTGAACCGACATTTGTCGGGAGCAATTGACACAATGTTGGAAGAATTCACTGAGCCAAGGAGGAGCCAAAGGGGAAGGAACCAATGGAGGGTGACGTTCACACACCAGTTTATTCAGCTGGTGACTACATTAGTATTGATCATCCAGAGCAACAAACCACACCTATTACACCTAGGTACTTTCCTAGTAGTTCCCATGGAGGATATGAGGGTGGAGAGGAATCCGAAAACCATCAGCGTTCCAAGACTCCTATAGAGAACTCAACAGGTTGGCGTTGGGGATCATACATGGGGACCTATAGCGATCCAGTCATGTGTAATCCTGAGATGGATGAGGACGCCACAACCCAGTTCTAGAACCATCAGTATAGTAGAGGAGACTATGAGGAGTATCCTATACTGATTGAGTCAGATACAGATGGTGGGAATACCTATGGCGGAGTCACAGGGGAGTACAACCCCGGGGTGGATTATGCTGCATTGAATAACCGAGCTCATGAACACGGATTTCTCCCCGGGATCATCCTCTCGATTCCGACTACCAGCCCGACTGGTGGACCCTATGTTCCAGATTCTGTCAGGAGGACTACACGTTCGACCGGATGGAAGCCTGGGATGTACCGGGAGTGAAGCACGACTAGAGACCACCATGGGAGGCGAGACTACAATACGGTTGTACCACATGTATTGTTGCATGTAATATTTGTAGAAATTTGTACATATACTTCAATAAGTGAGTTTGCATACTCACATCGTTACTGAGTATTGTAATAAACCACTTAAGTATGTATATACATGGTATATGTTTTGTATGATTTGAATTTTCTTCTTGATTTCCATTGCGTGACTAGTTCTGTGCACAAAGTTGAGCTCAGAAAGCTTGCGCATGGAGTAATTATGAGTACCACTTTGTGTTGCAGAACTAGGGGGATATGTCGGGAGCGCCGGGTGAGGAGAGTGAAGCACAGCGCCTCGAGCGCGAGGCCAAGCAGAAGGAAGAGGCTGATGAAGCAGCCAGAAACCAGTTCCCACCACCACCACCTATGACGCAGCAAAACTTCCTCCAATACATGCAAATGTTGGAGGAAAGGCAACGTGTGACTATGGAGCAGCAAAACAAGTTCTTTCAGGAACTGCTGCAACAGAACAAGGTGGAGAGGCCTGAAAATCAGGGAGTCACTTTGTCGGACTTCCAGAATACCAAGCCAATATCCTTCGCATACACGCCCGAACCTATGGACGGGGAGGATTGGTTGATGGACACTGAGCGTAAGCTTAACACTGTTGGATGCAACGACCTGGAGAAGGTCAGGTACGCAACACACTTGTTGTGTGGACCCGCCGCATCTTGGTGGGATAATATAGTAGCCGTTTATCCGGCTGAAAAGGTGTTTACATGGGAAGAGTTCAAGAGGAAGTTCAGGGAATCCAATGTCCCTGAAAGTATTATGGAATTGAAGCGCCGAGAGTTTGAAAGTCTCGAGCAAAAGGATAAGGCTATCCTGACTTGTGTCAGGGAGTTTTCTGGATTGTCTCGGTACGCCGTTGAGGAGGTCAACACCGAGGACAAGAAGAAGAGGTTTATGAGAGGGTTGAATCCTCAGTTCAAGGTACAACTCAGGATGATGAGAGCTACCGAGTTCCAGGAGTTGGTGGATGCAACCATCACTCTTGAAGATGATTTCAAACAACTGCAAGAGGAGAAAAGAAAGAAGGCTAAATTTGAGCCTAAGAGATTTGTCAGCAACAAACCAAACACTGGATTGAGCTTCAAGCCAAGGTACAACAACAACAACAACAACCAGAGGAGGAACCAAGGATTCCAGCCTGCAAACCAGATATTTTGCCGAAGCTGTGGGAAACCAGGACACGTTTCCAAGGATTGTAAGAGGCCAAGGATAATATGCTTTGGTTGTCGCGAGGAAGGACACATGCTTAGGGATTGCCCTAAGAAGAAGAATGGAGGAGGTCAGTCAGGAGGAGGTGGTAATAGAAGCGGGAATACCCGGGGAAACTGGAAGAACAAGAAACCCTTCGGCAAGTTGAACTGCACCAGCTTGGAGGAGGTGATTAATTCAGACAAAGCAGTGATAGGTACGCTTCAGATACTCACTCATCCTGGCAAAGTACTTTTTGATACTGGTGCAACTACATCATTCATTTCTCAACAATTCATCATCGAACATGGGATTAATTGCACTAAGTTAGATACACCTATAACCATACTATCTGCGGGGGGCACGATCTTAGTTACCCACGTTAAGGAAGCACAGGTCATTATGATCCGTAGATGTGCGTTCGATGCAAACCTGTTTGTTCTACCTATGAAGGACATAGATGTCATTCTCGGTATGAACTGGTTAGAGGAAAACGGAGCACTGATAAACTGTGCCAACAAGACAGTGTCCCTGAAAAGCCCATATGGAGGAAGAATCATTTATCAAGGATATTCTTCGTGCTATGTTGCTTGAATTTGGGTGCGATCCCCAAATCCAAGTAATGAAATACATGTACTACGACGGTACAGTATTAGCGAAGTGTAGGGTAGGACTAAGACTTCCAGAGTCCCTTGGAATGAGTGTAGTGATGCCAGCAGGTGAGGCTAGAACTATCCAAACAGCCTACCACATAGCCATAATGAGAGCCATCACTGATATTCGGGAACATAAGACTAAGGAGCTTATCGGTTCCGAATTCTCTCATATTCCTCATATGGAGGAGGAAGATGATCCTATGCTTAACCACTTCAAGTATGCAAAACGCAAACCAGCAGAAGCCGCTAAGTACATGGATAATAGTCGCAACCTACTGACATTGTTCTTTCAATTGAACCGACATTTGTCGGGAGCAATTGACACAATGTTGGAAGAATTCACTGAGCCCAAGGAGGAGGCAAAGGGGAAGGAACCAATGGAGGGTGAGGTTCACACACCAGTTTATTCAGCTGGTGACTACATTAGTATTGATCATCCAGAGCAACAAACCACACCTATTACACCTAGGTACTTTCCTAGTAGTTCCCATGGAGGATATGAGGGTGGAGAGGAATCTGAAAACCATCAGCGTTCCGAGACTCCTATAGAGAACTCAACAGGTTGGCGTTGGGGATCATACATGGGGACCTATAGCGATCCAGTCAGGTGTAATCCTGAGATGGATGAGGACGCCACAACCCAGTTCCAGAACCATCAGTATAGTAGAGGAGACTATGAGGAGTATCCTATACTGATTGAGTCCGATACAGATGGTGGGAATACCTATGGCGGAGTCACAGGGGAGTACAACCCCGGGGTGGATTATGCTGCATTGAATAACCAGTTCATGAACACAGATTTCTCCCTGGGATCATCCTCTGATTCTGACTACCAGCCGACTGGTGGACCCTATGTTCCAGATTCTGTCAGGAGGACTACACGTTCGACCGGATGGAAGCCTGGGATGTACCGGGAGTGAAGCACGACTAGAGACCACCATGGGAGGCGAGACTACAATACGGTTGTACCACATGTATTGTAGCATGTAATATTTGTAGAAATTTGTACATATACTTCAATAAGTGAGTTTGCATACTCACATCGTTACTGAGTATTGTAATAAACCACTTAAGTATGTATATACATGGTATATGTTTTGTATGATTTGAATTTGCTTCTTGATTTCCATTGCGTGACTAGTTCTGTGCACAAAGTTGAGCTCAGAAAGCTTGCGCATGGAGTAATTATGAGTACCACTTTGTGTTGCAGAACTAGGGGGATATGTCGGGAGCGCCGGGTGAGGAGAGTGAAGCACAGCGCCTCGAGCGCGAGGCCAAGCAGAAGGAAGAGGCTGATGAAGCAGCCAGAAACCAGTTTCCACCACCACCACCACCACCTATGACGCAACAAAACTTCCTCCAATACATGCAAATGTTGGAGGAAAGGCAACGTGTGACTATGGAGCAGCAAAACAAGTTCTTTCGAGAACCGCCGCAACGAGAACAAGGTGGAGAGGCCCGAAAATCAGGGAGTCACTTTGTCGGACTTCCAGAATACCAAGCCAATATCCTTCGCATACGCGCCCGAACCTATGGACGCGGAGGATTGGTTGATGGACACTGAGCGTAAGCTTAACACTGTTGGATGCAACGACCTGGAGAAGGTCAGGTACGCAACACACTTGTTGTGTGGACCCGCCGCATCTTGGTGGGATAATATAGTAGCCGTTTATCCGGCTAAAAAGGTGTTTACATGGGAAGAGTTCAAGAGGAAGTTCAGGGAATCCAATGTCCCTGAAAGTATTACGGAATTGAAGCGCCGAGAGTTTGAAAGTCTCGAGCAAAAGGATAAGGCTATCCTGACTTACGTCAGGGAGTTTTCTGGATTGTCTCGGTACGCCGTTGAGGAGGTCAACATCGAGGACAAGAAGAAGAAGAGGTTTATGAGAGGGTTGAATCCTCAGTTCAAGGTACAGCTCAGGATGATGAGAGCTACCGAGTTCCAGGAGTTGGTGGATGCAGCCATCACTCTTGAAGATGACTTCAAACAACTGCAAGAGGAGAAAAGAAAGTAGGCTAAATTTGAGCCTAAGAGATTTGTCAGCAACAAACCAAACACTGGCTTGAGCTTCAAGCCAAGGTACAACAACAACAAAAACAACTAGAGGAGGAACCAAGGATTCCAGCCTGCAAACCAGATATTTTGCCAAAGCTGTGGGAAACCAGGACACGTTTCCAAGGATTGTAAGAGGCCAAGGATAATATTCTTTGGTTGTCGCGAGGAAGGACACATGCTTAGGGATTGCCCTAAGAAGAAGAATGGAGGAGGTCAGTCAGGAGGAGGTGGTAATAGAAGCGGGAATACCGGGGGAAACTGGAAGAACAAGAAACCCTTCGGCAAGTTGAATTGCACCAGCTTGGAGGAGGTGATTAATTCAGACAAAGAAGTGATAGGTACGCTTCAGATACTCACTCATCCTGGCAAAGTACTTTTTGATACTGGTGCAACTACATCATTCATTTCTCAATAATTCATCATCGAACATGGGATTAATTGCACTAAGTTAGATACACCTATAACCATACTATCCGCGGGGGCACGATCTTAGTTACCCACGTTAAGGAAGCACATGTCATTATGATCCGTAGATGTGCGTTCGATGCAAACCTGTTTGTTCTACCTATGAAGGACATAGATGTCATTCTCGGTATGAACTGGTTAGAGGAAAACGGAGCACTGGTAGACTGTGCCAACAAGACAGTGTCCCTGAAAAGCCCAGATGGAGGAAGAATCATTTATCAAGGAGACAAGCACACTCAGATTGAGGTTGAATTGAAGTTGAATAGTATGAAGGAGGTGAAACTCGAGGACATTCCAATTGTCAATGAATTCCAGGATGTTTTTCCTATGGAATTACCTAGAATGCCACCAGATAGGGAGATAGAATTTACTATCGACCTAATTCCAGGAACAGCTCCGATTGCTAAAGCACCATACAAGATGGGGCCTAAGGAGTTGAAAGAACTCAAGGAACAGTTGGATGACCTGGTACAGAAAGGATTTATTCAGGAGAGTATATCCCCATGGGGATCACCTGTGATATTCGTGGATAAAAGAGATGGAGGCCGAAGGATGTGCGGAGACTACAAGAATCTGAATAATGTTACTATCAAGAACAAGTATCCACTTCCGAGAATACAAGATCTATTTGATCAAGTTAGAGGCGCGGGAGTCTTTTCCAAGATTGATCTAAGATCTGGTTATCATCAGATAAAGATCAAGAAGGAAGACGTTCCGAAAACAGCCTTTGTCTCAAGGTACAGACATCATGAATACCTAGTAGTACCTTTCGGATTAACCAATGCCCCAGCAATCTTCATGAATCTTATGAATAAGATCTTCATGCCATGTCTAGACAAGTTCGTCATTGTATTCATCGATGATATCTTGATATATTCCAAAGATAAAGCTGAACATGCTGAACATCTGAGGATAGTGTTGCAAACACTAAGAGAGCACCAACTCTATGCCAAATTCAGCAAGTGTGAGTTTTGGCTAGATCAAGTGGAGTTTCTTGGTCATGTTATTAGTAAGAATGGGATAGCAGTAAACCCAAGCAAAGTAGCATCAGTTTTAGATTGGGAAGCACCAAAGACTGTCAAGGAAATCCGAGGATTCTTAGGAATGGCAGGATACTGTCGGAGATTCATTGAAGGATTCTCTAAGATATCAGGACCAATGACTAAGCTGTTAAGGAAGAACACACCATTTGTGTGGTCTGAGTGTGAGAAGAGTTTTCAGACTCTGAAGGAGAAACTCACCACAGCACCGGTGTTAGCAGTCCCGGAAGTTGGCAAGGATTACACCGTGTACTGTGACGCATCCAAACATGGATTGGGTTGCGTACTCATGCAAGATCGGAAAGTAATATCTTATGGATCAAGGCAACTTAGACCTCATGAAGTAAACTATCCAACACATGATTTAGAATTAGCTGCAGTAGTATTTGCACTTAAGACCTGGAGACATTTTCTCTATGGAGCCAAGTGTGAGCTCTATACGGATCATAAGAGTCTCAAGTACTTCTTCACTCAGAAGGAACTCAATATGAGACAGAAAAGATGGCTTGAACTGATCAAGGATTATGATTTGACCATCAATTACACTCCAGGAAAGGCTAATGTTGTAGCAGATGCCTTGAGCAGGAAGAGCACTGGAGTAGTTGAACAAGAAATGGCACTGGAGTTGAAGAAAGAAATAAGCCAAGCCCAGATACAACTTTGGGAGAAAGAAGCTCATGAAGGACTATCGGTATTACAAGTAGCCGATGAACTAAGTGTTAACCTAAAGAATGAGATAATCATGGGTCAATTGGACGATCCATTCATCGTGGAGGAGATGAGAAGGATTGATGAGGGCAGACCATCAGAATTTCACCGAGGAGAGTCGGGATCATTATGGTTCCAGAAAAGGATTTGCGTTCCGGATATTGATGAGATCAAAGAAGTTATACTCCGGGAAGCACATCAAACACCATACTCTATACATCCAGGAAATACAAAGATGTACATGGATCTCAAGGAATTATTCTGGTGGAATAACATGAAAAGGGAAATAGCACAATATGTGGCAGAATGCCATACATGTCAAAGAGTGAAAGCTGAACATCAAAGTCCGGCAGGAAAGTTACAACCTTTACCAATCCTAGAATGGAAATGGGAAGAGATAGGAATGGATTTCATCACCGGACTACCCATGACTAATAGAAAGAAGGACATGATATGAGTAATCGTGGACCGGTTGACGAAGAGTGCACACTTCTTAGCAGTAAACCAGCAGGATAAAGGGGAGAAACTCATCGATCTTTACATCAAAGAGATCGTGAGTAAACATGGAGTGCCCAAGAAGATCGTGTCAGATCGAGGATCCGTGTTCACATCAGCATTTTGGAAGCAACTACATGAAGCTTTAGGATCCAAGTTAGACTATAGCACTGCTTATCATCCTCAGACGGGAGGACAGACAGAGAGGACAAATCAGATATTGGAAGATATGCTTAGGGCTTGTGCCCTAGACTTCGGAGGATCATGGGAGGAGCACTTACCACTAGCAGAGTTTTCATACAATAATAGCTATCAAAGCAGCATCAAGATGGCACCATTTGAAGCTCTGTATGGAAGGAAGTGTAGATCACCGATATGTTGGTATGAGGCAGGATCAAGCAAGGAATTCAACCCTGATTATGTCAAAGAAAAGCAGCATATCATTGACATTATAAGAGATAGGCTTAAAATAGCTCAAAGTAGACAGAAGAGTTATGCCGATCAAAAGAGAAGAACATGGGAACCACAAGTCGGAGACATGGTATACCTTAAGGTAAGTCCGATGAAAGGTCTTCAGAGATTCGGAGTAAAGGGGAATTTGAGCCCTAGATACATCAGACCTTTCAAGATACTAAGTCAAAACCGAGTGTTAGCCTTTGAATTGGATCTACCGGGAAGGTTAGCTCAAGTTGACAATGTATTCCATGTGTCTCAACTCAGGAAGTGCTTAAAGACCCCAGACGAGCCAGTATCACATGATGAGCTAGAGTTACAACTAGACTTGACCTATATCGAGAAGCCAGACAAGATTCTCGAGGAAAATTGGAAACAACTCAGGAATAGAGCCATTAAGTACTGCAAGATACAATGGAAACATCACCCTGAGAGGGAAGCTACCTGGGAGAAGGAGGAAGACCTGAGAAAGTCTTACCCAGAACTGTTTAGGTATTACAACCACAACTTCGGGACGAAGTTTTCTTTAAGGGGGAAAGGCTGTAATGTCCCAGGTTTAGAGACGATCGAGGGGTAGATTTTAGAAAGGGATGTGCATTGCATCGTAAATTCTAGGGAAATTTTGCACTTTTAAAACAAAACTGCATCGAAGGGGGACAAGTTTCTCTCTCGACACCTTACAGGGTTAGGGTTTTGAGAGTGCGACAAACTTGCTTCTCACTTAACTAACTTAGGGTTTTGAGAAGAGAGGAGAGTTAGTGCATTACAACTTAAGTTGCATGATTGAATTCAAACAAACTTGTGTTTGAATTTCAAATTCAAACACCATATGAATATCTCATAATTCAATATTGAGGTAATTCTTTAAACAAATTATAAAGAATAAAGAATATCAATAATACAACTATTAGGTAAAGCTCATTAGAGAAAATTGGAGCTTTATTGATAATCACACATGATACATTGTCATTACAATATTCAGAATTGAAATATGAAATATTACAACACATTACAAGAATTGACAAAATGGAAAAAGAAAAAGAAAGAAAATTACAATTGAATGATCTATCCTAAACTACATCAGTTGAGCATCATGGAGATCTTGCTCAACTGATCTTGATCTTCAATTGGAGCCTCACATTGTTCCTGCACACACAAAGACCAAAACAGGTTATGCCAAGTGGCAAAGCCACTTGGCAGATTAGCCAAAAGAAAGTAAAATGTGAGAGGATATGACCAAGATCAGCCGAGCTGATCCACTCACAAGCACCAGGTACACACACACACACACACACACTAGCTGCTCACACAGCTGGTGTGCATGCACAACAGCACCTCACACACAGGGAGAGTCACCAACAAGTGCCAGGCACTGATGTCGACCAAGAGAGCCAAGTGAGGGCCATATAAAACCTTTTCCACCGCCAGAACTCGAACAGTTCATCAGTAGCAATTCACAAGGGTAAGAACACCAAGAACAACAAGAACAGGTAAACAGCCAGAGCTGTCCCACCTATTCCACAATAACCAGAAACAAACCAAGCATCACAAGCTTGCAAGGAGGAGCAGGGCAAGCAAACCAAGCATCACAGAAGCAATCCTCTACACCAACAACTTAATCTAGGAGCTGGAGTAAGGTATACACAAGAAATCATGGGCAAACATCTGTTTTGCTCAAGCATGTGCATAACACATACACAAGCCAGAGGGTATGATTACCCTGTGTGCATCAGCATTTGGTGTTAAACCATTTGATGCTGGCAAAAAGGGGTATAAGCCAGAAGAAAATCATCCTAGGGAAGATATGGTCAAACCCAGTGTATTATCACTGAGGCAAACCAAAGAATCCAGCAAGGTAATGATTCACAGCTAGCCTAGCCCAACTCACCTAGCACTACATGGTTCACTAACCATCAGAAAGATAGGCAACTTGTGCCTATTCTAGTTTGTCAACAGCAAAGAGCACTGGAAATCCAACAAGGAATTGCCAGCGATGTATTCACAAAGCCACAGCAAGCCAACAAGGGTGGGAGCTACCTAACAGCAAGGAATTGATGTCAAGGTCACCTCTACCACTGAAACAGCCCAAATCACAAGCCTTGCACAGTTATCATCACCCAGAAGGGTTCAAATGGAGGGCTAGGGTACACAACCAAGTGTTGGCATCCATCTAGCCCTGCCACAATTAATAAGATGATCATAACTGCAAGCAGTTCACATCATTTATCCATTCAGCAAAGCAAGTCAACACAGATAAATGAAATACACAAGCAATTGATGCACCAGAGCCTTGCAGATGATCCAATGGATCATGGAAAGCATCAACAGATGCTTGAGCAAGCACCATCACACACCAGGCCAAGCCTGTGTGATGCACACACAGCACAGAGTGAGCCACAGTGAGGCACATACACCAAAGAGCAGCTTTTACAAGCAACTGGTGATCATATGAACACCAGAAGCTTGCTAGAGCATGCTAGAACCTATTCCAAGTATTAACACATGGACAGATAATTAAATCAAACATCTAACTGAACAATTGCATCAGAGATAAGTGAATTAGGCAGCACAATTGTATCCAGAAGCACTCCATCAAAGGAGGGAGCAGTTAATTTAACAGATAGGCTCAATTGAGCATGTCCATGAATTAGAGCACAGATAATAGCACATCAGTAGCACTGGCACTTGCCAAAGGCAAGGATCATGCAGCATGATCAAGCCAGGGCAAGCAATTGCATATACAGGAGAGGCATGGTATACAGAGCAACAACAGGAGCCACTAAATTAAACAAAGCACCACAGCATGCTCATGAGCAAGAGCTGGCATGGCGCAGCAGCATGTCTAGCCTAGCACGGCGCAGCAGTTAGCACAGCACCAGGGCTGGCATGGCGCAAGGCCACAGAAGCGTAGCAGCAGCAGTACATCGGCACGACAAGCATCTCCACATGGAGAAGCAGGCCAGTGGCCGAGCTAGACGAAGAGGAGGAGGAGAGAAGAGAGTAGAACAGGTAACAGAGGAGGAAGGAGGAGGAGTAAACTTACAGGTGAAGCGGAGAGGAACACGGCCATGGCGGCACGGCGGCACACGCCAGGCGAATGGCGGCGCCAGGCCAAGCCAAGCCAGGCACCACCTCGCCGCAACGCCAGCACCACCACGGCGAGGCACACGGCCGCGCCACGGCGCCAGGAGCGTCGGCGGCGACGAAATCGCCGCGGCACACCACGGCAGGCGAGCAGAGGCGATGGGGACGAGTCGAGGAGGCGGCGAAACATAGATCGACGCGGTGGATCTGAAGCTTCGTCGAACAGCGGTTCAGATGCGCCCCATATCACCGCCGGCGATGGCCGTAGTTGGCCGGAATAAATCGGCGAAGGCGGCGGCGACGCGGGAGTCGCGAGAGCGAGGGGGGCTAGGGTTCGCGAGGGAGAGAAGGGAAGGGGACGGGTGCGTCCGACCGGCCCAACGTGCGGCTCGGGTTAGGGTTAACCACTAGGCCACCCTGACATGTGGGCCCAGGGGCAATTTTGACATTTCATAATTCCAATTAAAACAAAAACTTTGAAAATGCATAGAAAATGTTAAATAGCTCTAAAAAATAATTAAAAATATGAAAACCGCTCAGGATAAAATTCTCTATCATAATAAAATATGAAATAGAATTTTTGAAGACAAACATGATTAAGCCCAAATTTGATGATTAAAATAAATCATTTAAATCACACCTTATATGTTCAATAATGAAAATAAGTCCATTAATGCTTTTGGAATCCAAAACACCTTGACAACATTTCAAGGTTGTATTTTCCCCTAAACAGAGTATCCCTAAACCATTCTTAGTATTAACCTCTCACATAAAATGATAAAACACCGGAAGGGAGGAAAACAAACCCTAAAAGCTGAATCATGCATAATTGCTTCTTTAACCATTGCCCTTATAGGAAAATGATGCTATTTTTCAGCAACAGAGGACAAGGGTCAGTCCACACCATCCAACTGCAACACTTTGCAGTGTTCAGGCAAGTTCATCACTTGCTCATGTCATTTGAGTATTTTTACCAAATTACTTACAAAGTACTATGTCTATCACTATTGCATAAAAAGCAAAAACCCCTATTTTCATAACTATGAATATGACTAAATGGTGGGCAATGGAACCATGGATTGTGTTGATATGGTGGACGTTCCATTGCAAGGGTTTATATCCATCTAGGATTAAACAACAAATGTCGTCCAGTGATTCTTGTGCCGTAATATCCGTGTTAACCATAAGATCTGGAGTGGGACGGTATAGTCAATCGTATTTCCACCTCTTGTACATCAACGGACGCGCTTTACCGTAGACACTTGTTATCTGTCGGGGGCAAGCGGTAGGCTGGGGAAGCCATAAGTTCCCCACGGCATTGTCCGTAGACACTTGTCGCCCGAAGAGCAAGCGGTAGGCTGGGGAAGCCAAAAGTTCCCCACGGTATTTGCGGTCTATGATGGGTTGCAGCTACCGTTGAAGGAGTTTATGGTATGAGCCCAGAACTGTTGTTGTGGTCGGGGTCCATCCTTAATTGGTATAACGGGACCGGCGAGGACCCGTGGTCGGGGTATGCAACAAAGGGTGGGTGTGCGAGGTAGCGGAGGAATATGATTGGCTATGACCTTATACCGGACCTCACACCAAAGGAAGTGTGGACGGGTAAGCTGCCCGGTTGGCACCAAGGTTAAGATCTATTATGGCTAAAGCAACACACCTCTGCAGAGTGTAACGAACTGTGACCAGTCACTCCCTGTTCCAGGATTTGGAACTGCGAATGCTGCCGGAAAGGAACTTCATGAAGTTCTAGTAAACCGGTGAAGGCTGACGGACATAGTTCTTCTGAATAAAAGCAACCTCTTGAAGAAATGATTATCAAAACCTGCATTGGTGTTAGACTTTCTGGTCTGATATCGTAGCTAGTGCATGAAACACCTCTTTTCTATAATGAACTTGTTGAGTACGCTCGTACTCATACCACTCTTAAATTTCCTGCTTAGATTGTCTGAATCATCTGTAGGAGGACAACGACAACCCTGAAGGAGCCGAAGTCATCGGTTATGATGAACCAGACCTCTCTGGAGGTGTCGAGGGAGTAGACTACCTCATAGTCTACGGAACCGGAGAGAGTTCCGGAGGAGAGCAAGCTTAGACTTATCGAGTAGTAGTAGTAGTACCCGAGCAGTACGAACTCTTAGTACTTGACTACTCGAAGAGAATAAATGTATAACCTAGTAAAACTTTTATATTGTAAGTTAAGTTGGGTTCGCCTCGAACCCAGGAGTATCCCTCTTAGGACCCAAGAGGAGCTCCGAGATGATATGTACATGTTGCTTGTAATAATAAATGAATGAGTTATGGACCTGCTATGCTCTGTTGTACTACTCTGAGGGATATAATATTTGCGGATTGGTACTTCGTGAATGTTATATCAACGACTGGCATATTACAACATGCAGTGGTATGCAGGGTCACCACATATAACTATGAAATTTTACTGTGTTATGAGACCAATTTTTTGTGCTTATACTTTGTCCCCCCCCCCCCCCCCCCCCACACACACACACACGCACACATTCTCATCATCTAACGATTTGGCGGCCCACAATTCTAAAATGAAATGTTGAAATGGTACTAATTCCCTTTGTATTTTTTATGTTATTGGTAGTTGTTTGTTACGGATTCAAATCTACTTCAACTATAGTTCAAAAAAAAATCTACTTCAACCATCAGTGGAATAGGTTGCCCTAAAAATAAGCAGTGGAATAGATTTTCATCGGGTCACAGAAGCTTTGAAACTAAAAGGTTCATCCTAGCAACCCCTCGCTACTAACGTTTCCGATTTATCCCCCATTGATTTTTTTCCCCCAGCATACGCCCCTGTTCAAAAGGATTGAATCTTGCTTTTCATGTGATGTGGACGTGGTTCTAGCCTTATGTAGCATCATAAAAAAATAATCATGTCAATGCGGTTGGCACATTATATACACAAGCTCATCTGACCACCACAATCCTAGCTGTTGTCACCATGGCAATACGTAGACCACACGACCTCCTGGAGCCACTAGTATGGAGGATCAATAGAAGCTATCATCACCCTAATACCCATAGTTTAGTGATCATGGTCAATATAGAACATTTCATTGTTGATTTTTGTTGAAGTGTATATGTAGATTGCCCGCCCTTTTCATCAATATGGACTTTTAATTACGTTACCTAGTTCTGATTTTTGCAATTTATCAAAAAAAATTATGGACTCCTATGTGTCCATATAGACATCTTGATGCATGCCTTTGGGCCTATTCATGTGTCACACATGAGAGGGGTGTTGTGATAAGGGAGATCCCAACAGATCCACCTAGGTTGTTGCCCGATCTTTCACAGCGAGAACCTGGGGTAGAGAATCCTCCCAACAACGCGATGAACGCAGCTTGAAGAAGAGGGAACGAATCCAGCAAGCAACGAATCGATGAACGATACGCCTCAAACCAAGAGCTAGACAATCCTTGATGAACACAAAAACCTTCGCAGCGGATAATAATAGATAAACGGCAGCGCCGTACCCCCGGAAGGATGATACACGTGAACACACGCAATGGGGAAAACCCTAATCTTTAGTCTAAACTTGTCTCCTAAAACCCTAGCCGCCCCACCTCCTTATATGAGGGGTAAGGGCATCTCCAACGCGGCGACCCATCCCGCGTCCGCGCGTCCGGATGGGTCCAGCCGGACAAAAAACCCGGCCCAACGCGGCGATGCACCGCAAATGCGGATGGCCGCGGCGTCCGGAACGATGCAAACCCGTCCCAAATCTGGGCTAGGTTTGCGTGGCCGCGGATGGCACACGGCGTCCGCTCGCGTCCGGGCGCTTGTCGCCTCATCTCCCTTGGGACCACCTATCGGTGACCCGGAAGCCTATTAAATGGGGACTGGAGGGGATCTGGCCCTCTACTCCAGTCCCCACTCCACACCCGGAGCGAAACCGCCTCCATGGCCCCGAAGCGAGTGTTTGCTCCCGGAGCCAACGACGACAAGGCGAGCAGCAGCCGGCGTCCGCCGCCGGCGCTGCGGGCCGGCGGGAACCGCGACGGCCTCCACATCGGAGAGGCCGCCTGCGGCGGCGCGGCATTGCCGCAACCGCCGCCTCTGCTGCTCGAGCCCAAGCCCGAGTCTTCGGAGGAGGACCCCGACCTCCGCGCTGCGCTGCTCATCTCGGCGGCGGAGGAGGACGATAAATGGCCGCACCTCCAGGCGGCCATTCGAACCTCCCAGATGGAGGAAGTGGCCCGGCAGGCGGTGGAGGAAGCCGAGGCCTGGGAGCTGTACGCCCAGGCCCGCCAGGCGTGACGGGAGGAGGAGGAAGCGGCGCGGCGGGAGGAGGCCAGGCGCCGCGCGGAGGAGCAGTGCCGCGAGGAGCAGCGGCGGCAGGAGTCTCGGCGCCGCGCAGAGGAGGAGCGGCGCCAGAAGGCCAGGCGCCGCGCCTGGCAGGAGAGGGAGCAGCGCCTCAGGGAGGAGGCGCTGCTCCGTGCGCCGCCGCTACCTCGGGTGGCTCCGGACCCCCACTCGGCCTGGGAGGAGGCCATGTGGTCTCCGTGGCCGGAGTCCCCGACGCGGTAGAGCCACAACAGTGCCTCGCCGCCCGGGGACGTCGTCGACGCCGACGACGCCCACACGGCCTAGGCGGCGCACCGGCGGCCACCGCGGCGACCAAACCCTAGCTTAGGGTTTGTAGTTTAAATTAAAGCCCATATAGAGGGCTTCTTTTGTTAGTTATTTGCCCAAAATAGGGCTATGTACAAATTTGCCCAAAATAGGGCGTATGTTTAATCAAATTTCGTTTAAATTTGCATTTTTACTTTTGTTTTTCCATTTATTCGATTATGCGGTGCGTCCGCGTGTTGGGCGCAGCGTGCGACCCAAACGGACACGCGGACGCGGGCCGCTGTCCGGGTGTCCGTTCGGCCACCCAAACGGTCCAAAATGGACGGCCCAGCGCGTCCGTTTGGGTCGCCCGGTTGGAGATGCCCTAAGGTGGCCGGCCAGCCTTGCTAGGCTGGGGCGCCCCACTATGGGCCCTGACCTGGTTTGGTTTGGACAGGCCCAAAATCAAATACAACACTAATTTAACCCTAATTGGGCCACCACATGACATGGCTACATTATTATTTCGTAATAACAAGACTATGATAAAATATTGGTACAATCTTAGACCTAATTATCATATCAATGGCTGTCCTAGAGTATCAGGCATGGATATCCATATCATGTTGAATATACGATTGGTAGCCTAGCCATTTCAGTAAGTTTGGGCTTTTGATTGTGTTGGCTAGTGCAAGTTTGACAATTGCTTGATGTCTATTTTCAAATATAGCTTGTGCCTAGGTATTCACGTTGCCGCGTTGACCAAATCATTTCCAAGATAGGAGGTATTATGAATCCAAGATGTTACATCACTCCTCTCACATGACCGTCAACAACCTACTGCGACCATAAACACTGCAACAAAATTGCCCATCAATTTCTAATTAAAATTGATCTGGGGTTGTAAAATACCGTTTGATAGAAAAAAGAGTAACCAAGATAGTTAACTTAAAAAAGCTAAGAACTAGTGGTGGAGTTTTTTTTCCCCTAGCCTAAAAAACTAGGGTTTCTGTCCTCCGGCGGATCCCACCGCCGAGAGTCCTTGCCGACCGATCGCGAGCGCCGTCTCTCGCAGAGGTGCGATGGGAGAGAAGGGTGAACCCAGCGGTAGGGCTGGGAGAGAGAAGGACGACGTGGATGAACTTCTTGGTAGATTGAATCTACATGAGGAAGAGGAGGAGGGTTTCGTCTGGGAAGAAGAAGCTCCTGATCCGGCGACAAAGGCAAAGTGGTTAGCTATAGCAAAGGTACATACCTCTAGAGGATTTAGTCCTAGCGCTCTATATGCAGATATGAGGTCAGCATGGAATCCGGCAAAGGAGGTAGCATGGAGAAAGATCGACGACAACTTGTTCACGATTCAATTTGGATGTCTTGGGGATTGGGATAAGGCGATGAACATGGGCCCCTGGCTTTTCAGGAATAATTATGTGTTGATGATGGAGGAGTATGATGGTTTTCAAAACCCTAGAACAATAGTTTTGAACAAGATTGCGGTTTGGATTAGGGTTATGCAGTTACCCGACAATTACCTGAAAGAACCGGTGATCAGAGGTATGTGCAGGCCTGTGGGAGAGGTACAGGAGGTACAGGTTACCCTTCCAGCGGGGTTTATAGGTGAATTCGCTCGTGTGAGAGTAAGGATTGATGTGGAGAAGAAGCTGTTTCGGTTTGTGTCGATCACAAAGGATAAGAAGAAAGATTGGTATCAATTGAAGTACGAAAAATTGCCTGTTTTCTGTGGTGTGTGTGGGCTACTTGGGCACTGGTACCAGGAGTGCGGGCTGGGAGAGCATGATCTGACCAAACTAGAGTGGGGTGATTTTCTGTTGGCGGACGGAGGAAGAGGAAGAGGTAGAGGTTGGGGTGGTGATCGTGGAAGTGCCAGTGGTCGAATGCCATCAATGGGTAGAGGCAGAGGAAGGGGTCGCGATCAGCAAGCACCTGGATTCTCACGTGATGCATGGGAAGATGACAATATAGAGAGTGATGAAGATATGATGGATAAAACAAATTCGAGAAAGCGATTGACTTTTGAGGCACATGGTGCAAGAGGGGCTACAGGTAATGGCACAAATTCCATGGTAGCTGGCATTGTGAATCAACTGGAACCGGTGAACACGGAGAAGGATCTGGGACTGGGCACCCCGGGGAAAGTCCAGCCGCCCAAACGTTCGAGGAAGGAGGATGAAGTTCTTAACAAAAATTTATCGGCGGTCTCCGCGATGGAGGCTGACCGGGAGCAATGAAACTTTTAAGTTATAATGGTCGTGGGTTTCAGAAATCCACGGCCGTGACGGCGCTTGTGAACATTCAAAAGCGTCAAGGTGCAGATGTTATTTTTTTGATGGAAACTCATCTGGAGGAATGGCCAGCTGAGTGTTTACGGCGTAGATTAAGTATGGATCACAAAGAAATTGTTAGTAGTGATGGTCGTAAGGGAGGATTACTCCTGTCCTGGAAGAAAGAAGTTGTACTATCTTTGCGTTTTAAAACAGACAACTACATTGATGTGCTCATTGGAGTGGGACAGGAGAATATTTGGAGGTTTACTGGATTCTATGGTGAACCAAGATGGGCGGATAAGCACTTGTCCTGGGATCGGCTAAGAGAGTTAAAACAAGTTTCGACCATGCCGTGGCTGGTCATGGGAGACCTGAATGAAATCCTTTATTCATTTGAAAAAGAGGGAGGCAGACCTAGACCGAATAATTTTCTGGTGGCTTTTCAAGAAGCTCTGATGGATTGTGGTTTAACTGATCTGGGATTCATTGGTGATAAGTTTACCTGGCACAGGGGCGGCATTAGAGAACGGCTTGACCGAGCTCTAGCTTGTGATGCGTGGAGGATGAAGTTCCCTGATGCGGTGGTGGAAAATTTGGACTATGGGCGCTCAGACCATCGCCCTTTACTGCTTCATTTTGGTGCTGAACAAGACCAACAAATAAGAGGCCCATCGGTGCTGCGGTTCGAAGCCCGATGGCTGAAGGAAAAAAAACTTCCAACAGATAGTGGAGAATGCATGGGAAGTCTCGGCCCACCAGGTTCAAACGGGTTTGGCGGGACGACTAAGCTTAGTGCATGCAAGCCTACATAAGTGGGATCGTTCTGTCCTAAGGAAACCACAGAATAGAATAAAATCAGTGAAGAGGGAATTTGAACAACTAACTCGGAGTGATCTTACAGAGGAGAATATAGCAAGAGAGAAGGAGCTTGCAGCTGAACTTGAAAAGCTGTTGGAGCAAGAAGAAGTTCATTGGGCACAAAGGAGCAGAATAAATTGGCTGCAATTTGGTGATAAAAACACCAATTTTTTTCATAATTTTGCTACCAGTAGGAGACAGAGGAACAGGATCAAAGGTCTAAGGGATATAAATGGGGAGTTACAGGAAGGAACGGAGCAACTGAATCCTATAATATCAGGTTATTTTGCGGGGCTTTTCTCTACAGAAGTAGATGAGCCAGACCCAAACTTGCTTGAAATGGTTACACCGCGTGTGACTAGGGATATGAATGAGGACCTACTTAAACCATACTCAGCAGAGGATGTTAAAAAGGCTCTGTTCTCTATTGGAGATATGAAAGCTCCGGGGTCGGACGGATTACATGCTCTCTTTTTTAAGAAATGCTGGAATATTCTTGGAGCTAGTTTGACTGAGGAGGTTCTGGAGGCTATAAATAACAAAGTTGTGCCAGAAGGATGGAATGATACAATCATAGTTCTAATTCCAAAGGTGGAGGCCCCGGAAAACATCACCCAGTTCAGGCCTATAAGTCTTTGTAATGTACTGTATAAGGTCATATCCAAGATGATTGCAGCTCGGCTGAAACTTATTCTGGATGACATAATCTCGCAAATTCAGAGTGCTTTTGTTCCTGGGCGTTTAATTTCTGATAACATTCTGTTGGCTTATGAATGTTTACACAAAATAAAGAACAAAAAGGTGGGAAAGGAGGGTTTGTGTGCTGTTAAACTTGATATGCATAAAGCCTATGATAGAGTGGAGTGGGTCTTTCTGGAGCGTATGATGACACGGCTGGGTTTTCAGAGGGAGTTTGTTGATCTGCTTATGGCCTGTGTATGTTCAGTAAAGTACAAGGTCAGGTATAATGATCAAGAAACAGATGAAGTTATTCCTACCAGGGGTCTCCGTCAAGGAGATCCTCTATCACCTTATCTTTTTCTTATTTGTGCAGAAGGTTTATCGAGTGCTCTGGCTCATAGAGAGGAGGTTCGTGGCATTGAAGGTGTTCGGGTGTGCAGGAATGCACCATCAGTTTCCCATTTATTATTTGCTGATGATTCCCTTATACTAATGAAAGCTGACTTGATTAATGCAACCTCATTGAGACAAGCTCTGGATCAATACTGTGCAAGTTCGGGACAAATGGTGAGTGAGGCAAAGTGTAGTATCTTCTTCAGCCCAAATGTTGATGTCCATGTTAAAGCTCAAGTCTGTGAAGAATTGAATATCATGACAGAAGCAATATCTGACAAATATCTTGGGCTTCCATCCATGGTTGGACTGGACAGAACAGACAGTTTCATATATTTGTTGGAAAGGATCATTACTAGATTACAGGGATGGAAGGAGAGGTTTCTGTCGATGGGAGGGAAGGAAATTCTTCTGAAAGCTATTATTCAAGCAATCCCTGTATTTGCTATGTCTGTTTTCAAAATCCCAAAACAATTGTGTAAAGAGATAAATGATGCGATGGCAAGTTTCTGGTGGGGGGATACAGAAGAACAGCGAAGAATGCATTGGTTTGCATGGTGGAAGATGTGCATTCCCAAGAAGAGGGGAGGTATGGGTTTTCGCGATATATTTACTTTCAATATGGCGATGCTTGCAAAGCAAAGCTGGAGATTACTATCAAACCCAAATTCATTATGTGCCAGAGTCCTTAAAGCAAAGTACTACCCTAATTGTAGCCTGCTAAAAGCTGGTCCTAAGCAAGGATCTTCCTATACTTGGCAAAGCATCTTAGCGGGTCTTAAGACTTTTAAAAGGGGACATATTTGGAGGATTGGTTCGGGTGAGAATGTGAATATCTGGGAGGATCATTGGATACCCACAAGTCCAACGAGGAAGGTTTTGACTAATAGGGGCCAAATTATTGTGCGAACGGTGGACCAGCTTATTGATCCTATGACTAACTTATGGGATGAGGATCTCGTTCGGTTGCTTTTTCTTCCAGTTGATGCAGAAAGAATTTTGAGAATTCCTCTTAGTCCCCATCTGACGGAGGATTTCATTGCTTGGCATCACACAAAGAGCTATGTGTTCTCAGTTCGCTCGGCATACTACGTTGAGTGGGAGTATCAATTCGGACACAAGACGAGGAGGGGAGACGGTCAAGGATCATCACAAGTGAATCCGGTTTGGGAGAAAATTTGGAACCTTAATGTTCCTAGCAAAGTGCAGATTTTTACGTGGAAGGCTCTGCATGGAGTGGTTCCGGGCATGGCTGTCCTAGCATCAAGACATATCAAGGTTCAGCCTCAGTGTCCGATCTGCAGTCTTGGACCAGAGGATATAAAACACCTATTATTTGGATGTACTAGAGCGACGGAGGTGTGGCGCGAGCTGGGAATTTTGAATATGATCAAACAGGCAATGCTGGTGGATAAGTCGGGATCGGTGGTTCTCGAGCATATCTTGTGTTCATCAAATAACAATGTACCTATGTTGGAACAGCTGAAGATGCATGAACTAGTAGTGGTGGGATGCTGGTATATCTGGTGGCAAAGAAGGCAGATTGTTAAGGGAGAAAATGTGAGTGCACCTGCCAGTTCAGCCTTCGCGATTACAGCTCTGGCGGCAAATTATGGAGCTGATACAAAGCAGCCTGTGGAGAAAGAAGTAAGATGGGCAAAACCACCTAAAGGACATCGGAAATTGAATATTGATGCCTCTTACTATCAAGATGGTTCTGGTGCTGCGGGGATGGTGTTGCGTAATGATAAGGGGGAAGCAATTGCGGGGAAAGCTTGCCTGCTAAATAATATGATGAGTGCTGAAAATGCCGAAGCAACCGCCCTTCTTAAAGGACTGGAGTTTCTTGAACAGATTGGATGTTTCTCAGCTTATATCGAGTCGGATTCGTTGGAGTTGATCAAGGCTTGCAATGGTGATATAGAAATTTGGAGTCCCTACACAGCGGTGTTGGCAGATTGTTTCCAGAAGGCAAGATCTATGGACTTGGTGTTTTTTCAACACTGCCCCCGTGATGCAAATGTTGTAGCCCATAACTTAGCTAAGATTGCATATGAATCTCGTAATGGGTTTGGTTGGGATGGTAGGCCTCCTGATGTTATTTTGAGTGATGTAATTCGGGATGTAACTATGTAACAACTTTCTTTTGAGAAGGCATCAAGTTCCAGACGCACTCTTTTCCTTCCGGGGTACTGAAGGGGACCGGAAGGTTTTTAATGAGGCGGCTTGATGACCTTAATATATGTGTTTACAATTTCAAAAAAAAAAAAAAAGCTAAGAACTACACCATCATATATAAAAGTAATATATCTGAAATGCATATACAACGAATTTAATGTTTTTGCGAGAAATTTAATTAGTTGGAAGAGGAATCTACTAACGCTTTTACATAAATCAACATGGTATATCACCAAACAGATTGGAAGCAAATTGAACTAGAAAATACATAAGCCACCCTACTATCATGTAAACTAAGCAAACCTGGATTTTCTATGGTGCACAGTATCGTGCATGTATCAACCGCAAGCTGGAGCTACAAGATTCATGCGGCACTTGTTTCACAAAGTATGGTCATTTCTCAGATAAACTTCACGAATTTCCGTGCATGATATACGGTGGATCTCTACACGGTAGATACCATAAACGGTAGAAATCATTTATCGGTAGTAGTACGGTAACGCGAATGAGACGAGACAGTCTAGTGGAAAAGCTAGCAGGGAATCTTGGAGGTGAACCAGACCATGACATGGAACGGCGCCTTGATGAGCTCCACCGCCGCCTCCAGCACTAGCGTCACGCACAGGCAGCACGGGCAGATGCAGGAGATCGGGAGCCTAGATCACAACGTCAGATTGTAAATTTTATACAGGTTGACCAGTAAGAGCAACTCTAACGGATCCAGCCAAAACTTATTTACAGACCGTGGAAAATCTATTTTTCGGTTCTGTTTAGGCTCGCACAAAATAAATCCCGCAAACTGATCCTATAACAGGATGCCGCAAACTAAATATGTGCTCTAAACGGAACCGATTCAGATTTACTCGTACAGTTTGCGGGGTCTGTTCAACGCAAGCCCAAATAGAACCGAAAAACAGGTTACACAATTCATCATTTTGCACAGTCAAAATAAATATGATGGAAACATGGGCTAATATTTATAGATGCTTTAAACATCACATCACATAATAATCATTCAAATTACAATATTCTTCAAATCAAATTACAACAATAGTTCAAATCAAATAATTTAACAAATAAAGATTGGTTCCAGGGGCAAATAATCGTTCATCTCACATAGGTTAATAGGAAATGAAATGGATAAAGGAGGGAGATCATTTTTTGCCATGTAGTTGCCTGTGGTGCTCGATGAGATCAAAATTGAGTTGGGTATGCGTGGCCCAATCTTCAATTTGACGATACGATATGTATTCCTTTGTGGTTTTACATGGCTACCAACATTATGATAGGACAACTCCAAGTGTAACCCTTCCTCACTCTTGATGATCATATTATGAAGAATCACACAGCATGTCATGATGTTGTTGAGGGTTTTTTTGTTTCAAAAATGAACGGGACCACGAACAATGGAAAACCAAGATTGCAAAACGCCAAAAGTTTTTTCAATATGCTTTGGACATGCTTCTTATGCCTTGAAAAATTCAGCTTCTTTCTTTGTTTTGGGGGTTTGGGTGGTCTTCACATATGTTTCCCAAGACAGATAGATGACGTAGCAAGACAATCGCCCATTGGGTACTCGTGCACATTGACTTTGTAGTTGCAAGCCGGAGCATCTCCACTAGCTAGTCTAGCAAATAGATGGGATCTATGCAAGACATTGATGCCATTGAGTGATTCTGGAAATCCAAAAAAAAATGCCAAATCCATAAGTCCTCCGATGCCACGGCCTCAAGCTCTTGGTTCCATGAGATGCAAATATGGTTGGCCATCGATCCACGCCGATTGTTCATATTGGCCCTATCCCTGAGCTCCTTCATGGCAATGATGAGAATCATATGCTCGGTGTCATTGTCTTTGAGCAAATCGTCGATGTTCTCGACGAAAGACGACGCATCTTCGAAAAAAACTCCGTGCTCAACATTGAACTCATCTACAACAATTCTAGATCAAAACCGAATCAACTGCACTAGATCAAACTCGAAAAACAAGCCGAACAAGATCCTACCGCGGTGGAGTCCATGCAGTCGATTCGGGTGGCTTCCGCTGCGGGAACGGAAGAGATGGAGAATCTAGCGAGGCCAAATGTGACCACCTAGGTCTGAGGGCGCGGCCAAATCAGACCTCCAAGGCGCATCCATGGCGGCCGCCATTTCGGAGGCTTCCCCCGCGGAAGAATACCCGGTCAGCCCGTGAGGTTTCACATATTAGCGGAGCGGTGGGGTGCGGGGCACTTGGTGGCGGCGGGCATGGCCAGAGGCAGCGGCAGCGGCTATGGGGGCGAAATACAGAAGCGCGGAAGCTTGGACGGAGTGAGGAAATTTCAGCGCGCCAACTACTTTCAGGCGGATATGGGCCTCACTAGGTTTTGCTTCGCAACCCGCATATGTAGAGGTCGGAGGAGGAGTTTTCCCGACCCCTAAAAGAAAGGAAATCCAAATCGTTCACCTTTACAGGATCTGCGGCGATTAAAGAAAACTGAAAACGGCTGATTCATTTAGAGCATCTCCAGCCGCGTCACCCAAAGCGTCCCCCAAAGGGATTTGGGGGACGCCGAACACATAACCTCTTCCAGCCGCACGTTCCAAAGGCCGCTTCGGTTCGGACGTGTCCCAAATATTATTGCTCATCCCATGTGTATAGAGGCTCTATTATGAACGCCGAACACGATTTTTACACTTGCTTTTTGTTTGAAGGTCACATTTGGGGGACGCGGTTAGGAACGGGGGCCGCCCCAAACGTGAATTCTATCCGGACGTCCCCCAAACGACCAATCCGACGCTTTTGCCGGACGTCCTTTGGGAATGCGACTGTAGATACTCTTACAATTTCGATACAGTTATGGGATCTGCTAGAATTTGTTCTGTGGATGGAGAGTAGATACGGGAACATGTAAGGAGTGAGAAAGAGAGGGTACCCGATGATCCAGATGACGGCCCCGACGATGGAGATGAGGACGGCGACCAGCGCGAACGGCAGTCCGAGCAGCCACCCCAGCGGCCGGCAATCGCCGTCGCCGCAACAGCAGCAGCACATTGCCGATCTGTTATGGAACGTACTTTTCGTGCTTTGTTGCGGTGCATTCTTGGGATGGGATCCCTAAAAACCTGATTTTTTTTTTGACAGGTAAAACCTGATTTTACTAGAGTGGTCTCGGTGCGTATTGTGTCTGCTGTACGTATCGTAATGGTACGGTGGGAGTTGCCGTTTCCCCCGACAATTTGCTTGATTGACATTACAGAGAGCATAAACTTTCAAAGAGAGGGCTGAATAAAGGCTGTATCACTAGAAATTATTGGGTTGAACTGCAAAAACTATGAAATTTGATAAATATAAAATAATTATACAACACAAAAATTATATTATTAGAAACTATAACATCTGAAGTTTCTAATAATACTCCGTCCTTTCCAATGAATAAGAATTTTTTTTGTAAAAAGTCAAGCTAACAAAGTTTGACCAAACTTTTAAACAAAGTGTCAATAAATATAATATTATATAGATATCACATGAAAACATATTTTATGATATATCTAACGATATTAATTTTTTATTGTACATGTTAATGATATTTTCTAAAGCCTTAATCAAACTTAACATAGTTTAAGTTTTAAAAACGTTTTATCTATTGAAGCGGAGGTAGTGTATATTTCGTAATATATATATATCTTGTATTACGTTGGTCAAATTGATGAGCCGAAGATACAAATAATTAATACCTATACAAGGGGACGTAGGGAGTAGTTCAAATGCACTATAAGCTGCTCCATATTTACAATGGCCTCATGTCCAAGCTTCAAATAAATGGCCACAAAGAACATTCTTTAACAGAACGCAAGCGTTCTCAACTCAAATAATGGTATCACCAAATGTTCTAGGATATTATTTTTTATGATATAGCCTATACACGACATGCACTTTACATCTCTACAGAAACACACGAACTATTCAGTTTAAGACTCCTGATACCGTTATAGAATGATGGTTTCAGTTCATTAGTGCTTGCTGCTTAGAGGAGCACTTTTGGGTCTCGGAAGTTCAGCGAACGATGGTTGCCTCTGCAGAACAACTGCTGCTGAACGGGTCAAAATGTGTGCAGTTAGGCCCCAGATGACATATTTTTTGCCCTCTGCCTCGTAGTCAAAAAACTGGACCGGGATAGTCATTCCCATCCAATTCCTTTCCCTGGTTGTCCGGTTATCATCCTACAGATTTCCATAGAAGTGAGAATTCAACAATGCAGATGTCCTTATTGACATGAATAGGAACCGATTGAAGAATCTCAATGATAGTTAAATATACAAATCTCTGTAATACCTTCAGGAACATCTCCAGAGGGGCGTCAAAGATTTCTTCCACTTCATCTTTATTCAAGACAGGATTGAATAAAGACCTATCCGAAAGAATGCCAATTACAGGAGTAACGTCAAGGCCATTCTGCAAAGCAAAGACTAAAGCATGAGCCATAGCCAATTTGCAGTTCTACTGAAGGAGTGCAAAAGCATGTTCTAATTGTTTCAATCTATGATGACATTTTGGTAGGAAATTTCCCTCTTCCAAAGATTCCAAAAGGTGAAGTCAAGCATTAGACACCCCGCCTGCTCAGGACGATCTCATTACGGACATTGGACAAGCAGTAGTTTTGGGCATGTTATGTCATGTCATAAGTCATACCAAGCTTGGGAAATTAAAAATAATTTAGATGGACTTAGGTGGGCTTACATATTTGAATGATCAATATGGGTATGTCTTTTATCAAATTAACCACGAACGTTAATACTGGAAGCACAAAACTCTGCTACAAATTTGAGACTGTTAACAGCTAAAACAAGTCAAACATGGATGCATACTGTCATTACGATTCGATTGTATGTATAATTTGTACAACATGCGCCTTTGGTTGAGCAATTTCACAACACATTTGGAATATATGCACCGGAAGATACTAAAAGGGGTTAGAGTAAGAAACTACTGGGAGGTGAGAAACATAAAATGAATTAACAAGCATATCACTATGTGAATGTTTCTCGAGCTCTTGTCTTTAAATGCACCAAACTCAGGCAAGCACCAGTGCTCGCCGTACTGGCTTCTAACATAGAGAAAAATATATTTACTTGGTATGCACAAAGTGACGCATGATGTTCGCAGATATGGTAAGAGACATCACATGGCCTTGTCATTGATTCATTCACCGGCTCAGATCAAAGTAACCAATCGACATAGATAGTACGATTAACACTAAAAATCCTAGAATATCTATCAAATGAATATCAATTCCAAACAGAACCGGCTAAAACGCCTGACATTAAAAAATCATCAGATAAATCTGCGTTTGTATCAGGATTTCATTTGCATTAGAATTTACACTAGAATGACTAAGCGAGCCTGCTGTGCCAAAAAAATGGCTTCACTTCCATACAAAGAGAGAATGATGTTTGTGATATAAGAACAGAGAAAATTATGTAATCAAAGTATATGCAAAGCACAATAATTGAGAAACATTACACTTCAAAATTGCAAATTTTGGATAGCATAATTTTGAGATAACTAATGTGCAATTTTAGGTGACCGAGATTTACTAACATTTCGGCAACTGGAAATAAGCAAAAGCGTCACTACTAATTTACCTTGGACAAGAAGGGCTCAAGAACTGTGACAACAGACACAAGAGCCGGGTCAAGCCCAATCTCCTCCTCTGCCTCCCGTAGAGCCGTGGTCTTCACATCCGCATCCCCCTCCTCCACCTTCCCTCCCGGCAACGACACCTCCCCTAGATATTTTCGTTACAGAGTATGAAATGAAATCACTCCAGTGACAGAATCGAGCGACATGGATCCTAAGAAACCGGTGGTGTACTGTACCTGAGTGGGAATTGAGGGAGGATGCGCGCTTGGTGAGGAGGACGCGGGTGTCGCCGCGGGGATCCTGGAAGATGCATACCAGCACGGCGGCGAAGCCCTTGGATGCGGCCGCGGGGGCGGGGCTGGCGGCGGCGGCGGCAGGGGCGCCCACGGAGGAGAGCTCGCCGGAAGAGGAAGAGGAGGAGGAGGCGAGGAGGTGGCGTGTGAGGTGGGCAAGGCGTCGAGTCGGCGATGGGGAGTGGCCGGCGGCCATGGCAGTGTAATTGGGGGTGAATAGGCCGGAGAGGAGAGTCCTGGCGGCACCGGCCATGCGTTGATAACGTGGCGCCGGCGACGGTACCGAGGCCGTGGGGTTTGGCGGGAGTGGTCGCCGTCGATGTTGCCAGCCAGAAGATGTGCACTCGCAACTACCAATGACCCGATCGCGGGAAGGATAACGACTGGCTTGGCTTGCTGTCAGTTCGTCAGTAGCTTCCGAGCTGACCCATTTTTTCTTGAGAGTTTTCGCTCCCACGATCCACAACAAACAATCACGTTTTGCATCTTGTATACATTTTTTCTGCCATCTGCAATCGTCAAGTATGATTGAACATCTACTTCTACTTGAAATGCACCGCTGGTATCAACACTGAAATACAAAAAAACAGCACCGCAATCTAGCCTTAATACTTTTTACACAACAATCTGAGGCTAAAAAATGAGGAGAAAAAGATCTACTGAGGTGGAAAATCTCCCATAGCTGACAATAGATGGAGGCAGAGCCGGAGAAGGTATGGCGTGGCCTTCTTCCTCTGGAAAAGAGTGGTATTTTTTTGGCACTTTGGGTTTCAAGTGTGGTATTTTGGCAATTTCGATTTTCATGTGTGGTATTTTGGCTATTCTCTCTTCTTGATAAAAATGGTTCCCCCGCTGGTCTCTAAGCGAATTGTAATATTCAAACAACCAATTTTGAGTTTTGCTATAGAAAACTACCAATTAATTTTTTTGTAACAAAAACAAAAGCTTTACCTTTTCTATTAATTACGAAAAAATACTCAGTTATTTATTTAGCGAAAAAACCAGATAAAAATCAAACAACAACACCACCACGAGGCCAACCTCCACACCAACAAGCACTCACACCCTATTAAAACAACGAACATATGACACCTGGAGCAACACGCCGCAAAAGACTCACTCATCGGACGATTCACATAGGGTTCATCAGTCAAGCATATGCCAAAGCTTTCTTGCTACGCCCCGCTTCCTTCTTCTGCCCCTGATAGTCACCTTGTTGACAGACTTCTCTATCTTTCTGATTATGCATTTAAAGCAACTCTAGAAGATCCCGCATCGAACCCGCATTCGTATAATAACCGCCACTTTGCAGGCTTAGAGGCATAAAAATGGCCAGTTTAGATACTGTATCGTGCCCGCATCCAAAAATAATTTTCCAGTCCATCTAGTTTCGCGCCGTGGAAACCCTAATTGCCCAGTTTCGCGAGCCTGCCCGAGCGCGAACCCCATCCCCACCCTCACGTTGGCGCCAAGAAGATTTCAGCTCCTCTCCTTCGCGCTTCCGCACTCCCGCCGCCGATCCCATCGGCCCCACTCTCTCTGTCCTCAGCACGGCGAGCTAGCACCGCGATGGATGCACCCAACCCGTCGGTGGTTGCTGAACAGTTCGCTCCGCGTGAATCGACCCAGCCCACCGCGCGAACAAGCCACAAAGCTCTTTAGCAAAAAGAACCTTAGAGCTATGCGTGAACACTCCTCCACAAGCCTTTCCCGCTAGATCGCATGCAATATCTTTGCCATATTTATTAGAGCTAGCCGTCTCTAAAGTTTTTTAGCAAAAAGAGTCTCAGAGCTATGTGTGAAACTCCCCAAATTAACTCCAAACAAAATAGAGAAAATTGGAAACGAAAAATGTGGCGCTTTCTTCAACCCCAAGACGTGGCGCAACCGCTGACGAACCTACTATTCTTGTCAAACGCGTTCGCCCCGGCGGTCAACTCCGTATCTCAAGAACAAGAACCCCGTCCGTCCCCTCCGCGCTTCCACACTCCCCACACCACCATGCAACCGGCCCCTTCAAAAGCTCTGCCCTCCACGCACACGCACGCAACCGCCTATAGACCTCGATCACGCGTCCGGCACCATGCCGTCGTCCTCCTCCTCCTCCTCCTCGTCTTCTGCCGCGCCCCCCGGCCGCGCCATGCCCGCCGACGCCACGGCCGGCGGCTGCCTCCCCGCGGACCAGTCCTGCTTCGCGCTCACGGCGGCAGGGCCGCCCTACCCGTCGCGCCGCGCCGCGCGCGCCGCCTGCTGCACCACCACCTCCTACATCGTCGTCCTCAGCATCAGCTTCGGCTCCCTCCTCGCCATCCTGCTCGTCCTCTGCGTCATCCGGTGGTACCTCGTCCACCGCTCCGCGCGCCGGCACGAGGCCGCGGCCGCCGCGGACGACGCGGCGGCGCCCAAGAAACGCCCCGCGGGCCTCGACGCGGACGCCATCGCCGCGCTGCCGGAGTTCCTGTACAGGAACGAGGACGGTGAGGAGGAGGCGGAGTGCGCGGTGTGCCTGGCCGTCATGGTGGAAGGGGAGGACGCGCGGCGGCTGCCCAGGTGCATGCACGTCTTCCACCGGGGCTGCGTCGACGTATGGCTCAGGGAGCATTCCACGTGCCCGGTATGCCGAGCTGAGGTGGTCGTCCGGCCGGCCGCGGAGGAGCAAGCCGGGAAGGAGCATGTGGGCAGCACGTCGCGGGCTGTTGCGTCACCGCCGGCGCCACCACCGCAGGAGCGGGTGCTGGACGGCGGGGAGAGGGACCTGGAGGCGCAGTAGTATGTGCTCGGGCCGGTAGGAACTTATTTTACTTTTATCTTCTAACTCATGATATAGCAGGCTAGTAAAATGTTGTTCCTTTTTTTCTTTATTATAGGGCGTGTTCGTCGTAGCTCTAGCATGTGTAGTAGATCGTGAATTAGGGAGGGAAGGGGAGATGAATTAGTATTTGGATGATTACTGGAAGAATGACTCTTATAACTTATGTAGCATTGTGTGAGAATAAAACTACAAAGACAATGCCATAATGGATCTTTAGAGAATACTCATTCGCATGCCATTTTTTTTTAACTTTAAATGCATGCATTGGTCGTGTGTTCGAAAATAGAAGACATTTTCGAAATGATTTGCGTTCAAACTTCTCTACTTTTTGAACACTATCATTGATAAAACAAATACTGTATTGTATTTTATTTGGTACCCATATTGATATTTCTCATTTAATTTGGTTTTGTGATTAATATTATGGTTTGGTTAACTTTGTATAGTAGTGGGTATCCCGAGCGTTGCGGAAATTTAAGCAACATTTTTAGATTATAAAGTACAAATTCTAGAAAATCAACAGAAAATGGAGGACAAATCATTTCATAATACTAGCTTGATTAATATATAAATTCATGTGTTGCTAAACCAAGACGATCTTGAGTTACACAATATATTCCATAAAAAGTAACACAATTTCTTTCAACAGATAATAGAACTAGTACATGATGAGGGGTTGATTGAAGGCCATGAGCAACTTAAATCGTATATTACAAATTATTATAAAGGTCTATTTGGATCACCGGAGGAGAGTTATTTCTCTCTGAATGAAACTCAAATGGCTAACATACCCCAAGTGTCTAGGGAGGATAATGGTTTATTGACGGCTTCTTACTCTGAGGATGAAGTCAACAAAGCAATTTTCTGAATGGAACACAACAAAGCATCAGACTTTCTAGGAAACTATTAAAGCGGACCTTCTACAGATGCTTAGTGTTTTACACTCTGGACAGTTAGAATTATTTCGTCTAAATTTTGGTGATGTTATCTTTTTACCAAAGGTTAATGAGCCAGAAAGCATTCAACAATATAGACCTATCTGCCTTTTAAACGTAAGTTTCAGGATTTTCACGAAAGTGGCCACCATTAGATTTAATACAGTGGCATATCATGTGGTGCAGCCGTCGCAAACCGCGTTCATGCAAGGATGAACTATCCTAGACGGGGTAGTTGTTTTGCATGAGGTGATGCATGAATTGCATACCAAAAATATGAACATGGTAGTTTTAAAACTAGATTTTGAGAAGGCTTATGATAAAGTCAAATGGTTTTTTCTTCAGCATACGCTCAGGATGAAAGGTTTTTCACCTGAGTGGTGTGCTTTGATCTGCGATCCGTGTTAATGATGACACGGGTCGGTATTTCCAGACAAGAAAATGTTTGCGCCAAGATGACCCATTATCACCATTGTTATTTAACATTGTGGCTGATATGCTCGCCATTTTGATCGAACGCACTAAGTTTGATGGTCAGATTGAAGGGGTGATTCCACATCTTGTCGATGGTGGCTTATCAATCCTTCAATATGCCGATGATATAATTTTATTTATGGAACATGACCTTGAAAAAGCACGAAATCTCAAGTTAATCTTGGCAGCTTTTGAGCAATTGTCGGGTCTCAAAATCAACTTCCATAAAAGTGAATTGTTTTGTTTCTGTGAAGCTCATGAATCAGCAGCCGGATATACGATATTGTTTTGATATAGGCAAGGCTAGTTTTCTATTTGTTATTTGGGGATCCCAATTCATTATCGGAGATTAACAATTATTGAATGAAAACTAGTGGAGGAAATACTTGAGAAGCGCCTTAGTAGTTGGAAAGGTAAATTGCTATCCCTAGGAGGAGGAAGACTGGTACTCATTAACTTAGTACTTACTAATATGGTACTATATATGATATCTTTCTTCCTTTTTCCTAAAGGTGTTTTACACAAGCTCGATTATTAGCGATCTAGATTCTTTTGGCAAGGGGTAATGAGAAAATGAAATATCGCATGGTTAAATGGAGTGTGGTTTACCTTCCCAAAGATCAGGGTGGGTTGGGTGTTCATGACCTTGAGATCAAAAACTTAGCCTTACTAGGTAAATGACTTTTTAAGCTTGTTACCGAAGATGGGATATACCAAACACTCCTTAAGAGAAAGTACATTGGTGATAAAGCGTTATCCCAAGTCCTCTGGAAACCTGGGGATTCGCATTTCTAGGCCGGCCTAATAGCTACGAAGAAGTTTTTCTTCCAAAATGGTACTTTTCGATAAAGGATGGATCGCAGATATGTTTCTGGGAGGACTCATGGCTAGGGAACAGGCCTCTTCGAGAACAATATCCTACGTTATATAGCATCGTTCGTCGCAAAAGTGATACCATTGCTTTAGTAATGGCTAACTCACCTCCATCTGTGACTTTTAGACGGGATTTATATGGTCCTAGGCTAGCTGCGTGGAATGCCTTACTTAATTGTTTGGAATCCATTCAATTTTCGGTAGCTTCCGATGAATTTCGTGGAACTTACATTCCAATGGGATGTTTTCTGTAAGGGCATCTCCAACGGGGCGGCGCAAACGGACGCAGTGCGACTGTTTGCGTCCGCGCGGACCGGAAATGCGCCTGCACCCTGCTCCAGCGGGGCGACGCATCGTGTCTGGGGCGTTCGCAGCGACGCAAACACGACGCAAATATACGGCACGTTTGCGTCCCCGCGGACGTTGTGCGGTCACGCCGGGCGTCCGCTCGCTTCCCCCACGGGCCCGCCTGGCAGCGACCCTGGCTCGATGCGAATTAAAGCACAACAACTGCCGGGGAGGTCAACCGCCGGAGTGGCAACCGCACCGATCAACCCGACAACTGCCGGAATGGAGCGCCGAACCGCCGCGGAAGAGCAACCGCATGCCTCTTTGTTATGCGCACCGCCATTAATCCCCGTTGAATATAACCCATGCACCTGTTGTTAATCACGTCCAACCGGCTGCCATTCTTCTTCTTCTTCTCCAACACCGGCTAGCCACCATGAGCAACTTGTCGTTGCCATTGGACACGGACAATGAGGGCAAGCCGCCGGGATGGCGGCATTGGTGGGATAGGGCTGCGACGCCCAATGACCCTAGCTCCCCGCCGAGGGAGGTCGAGGAGGAGGGAGGCGCCGTTGGCATCGACGGCCAGGAGGAGGAGGAGGAGGACTCCGACGCCAAGTGGGCACGGCTGGAGGCGCTAGAGGCGGCGGACGAGGCGGCGGCGGCGGCAAAGAAGGAGGCAAGGGCCCGGGCGAGGACGAGGGCGCAGGCGGAGCATCGTCGTCCATTCACCGACGACGATGACGAAGACCCCACTAACCAGTCGTCCGACTAGAACTCAAGCTCCACGGACGCGTCGTTCAGCAGTTCCGCTTCCGAGGAGGAGGTGACAAGCATGAGGTGTGTCCGTGAGGAAGACGAGGCGGGGCCTTCTAACAAGAAGGCAAAGAATTAGTTTATAATTTCTTTGTTTTCAAATTTGTTCTCCAGTTTGTATGTTAAATATGTTTGAACTTGCTCGATTCGAGAATTAGTTTATAATCAGTACAACTTGTTTTCGCGTTTAAACTTGCTCTTTCAAATATTCGTTACAACGGATGTAGAAATTGGAGAGTTCTTAAAAAAAGGAAAACAAAAAGCAGGAAAACAAAACAGTGGGTGTCCAAAATGCGTCGGACCGTTGGGGATGCCCCCAACGCAAACGGACAATTTGCGCCTCATGGTCATTTTTGCTTCCGCCGGGCGATGCAAACGGACACGCGCAGACAATTTGGACGTCCGAAATGCGTCGCCCCGTTGGAGATGCCCTAAGTTCGCTATACAATGCGATTATCCAATCTGATATACTAATTGATAATAACAAGAAAATTTGGAGGATGAAGATACCACTAAAAACTAAGAATTTTGGTTGGTATTTGCGTCGAGGAGTAATTCTAACCAAAGATAATCTTATTAAGCGTAATTGGCATGGAAGCAGTGAGTGTGTGTTCTGTCATCACCGAACGAGACGATTAAACACTTATCCTTCCAATGCCGCCCACTATCGGAAAAAACAGAAGAGGGATGAGTATGGCCTTAGCGCTTTGGTGAAAACACAACTGAACATGCAAGCCTTGAGTTTGATGCGCGCCTGTGTTGTCCAGAAAACATGGTGCAAAATAGAAAAGATATATATCAAAACATCCAATCATGTAGTCTGGAAAAAGAAATTTTTATGCAACCACTTGAAAATTTTAATCGGTAACCATAATGAATTTCTCATTTAATTTGGTTTCATGATTAATATTATGGTTTTCTTAACTTTGTATATTCATTTTAAAACAGACATGATAGTGTAACCCCCTCCAAAAGATGGTGTAACCCAAAGCTCAATCTGTAGCACTCACTCTCACTCTCAGACATGACAAATGAATTCTCATCTTTAAAAAGGCGTACAACACCACTCGTTCTCAAACAGGTCGGAGTGGTTAATCACGAGCAAACAACTGAATTCATAAAGGTACACCACAATCAGTAAACCATATACAACAGTGAACAGCAGTTCAGGCGCATA
Source organism: Lolium rigidum (assembly GCF_022539505.1). Classification (NCBI taxonomy): domain Eukaryota; kingdom Viridiplantae; phylum Streptophyta; class Magnoliopsida; order Poales; family Poaceae; genus Lolium; species Lolium rigidum. The sequence goes on along the minus strand of NC_061511.1, from coordinate 4,153,867 downwards.
CAGTAATCATATTGAGAGGGAATCACAACCCAACGCTGGAACAAAGCTGCAACTAACCTTTAGGCAATGCGCGCAGTCCGCTTCTAGGGACGATTCAGGATGCCGGCAAGATAGAAGAGATCCCAGACATTGGTCAGGATCTCCCCGCCATCTGCGAGTTTCTCAACAACCTTCTCACAATGTTATATTTCGCGACATACAGTTCCAGCAGTCGTGTTCCTTCTTCTATCTACATAATTAATGCATTGCCAACATCTACGAAATTTCCTCGAAAACTTGCAGGCAATTCTCTGAAGAATGGGAAGAGAGTAGATTCAACGCTACTATCCTCCCAGCATAGTTGTTCCCACCAGTCTTGTCTTCCGAGTATCAGTGGCAGACGCTCCTCTGTCATTAATCCGGATGGCAATTTCACTAGCATAGGACACTTGTACACAAGTAACCGCTGAAAACACGGGAAAGAAAGTGTGCCACGACATATGTTCTGCAGGTTCCCAAGCTGGCTTAGTCCAAGTAACTTGAGACGGGGAAATGAATGTGCAGCAGTTGACGTGTTTGCTTCTTCATCATCAGCCACCAACTCCAACATTGAACCACAGTCAATTAGATATATCTCTTTTAGGCAGGGCAGCTCCTTGATCCACGTAAGTGTCTTGATGCTGTGGCAGCCATACATCACTAGAAAACGAAGTGTGGGAAGGCAAACATGTGGCACCACACCTTTCCATACAATGCTTTCCAATTTTGGGAGATCAACCAATATAAGATCGTCAAGGCTTTGAAAGTTCCAATCTGAAGCCACAATGGTTTCACCAATCAGCAACTCCTCCAGGCTTTTCATTCCACGAAACATCAACTTCTCGAGTTGATGTGCCCTCATTATGCCAATAAGCGACGGTGAAATATGGAGAAATTGCAAGCCTTCAACTCCTTGTACATTAAGGAATTTCAAGGAGTTATTAGAAAAATTGAGTAGCCTGTGAAGCGACTCAGAATCATCCACCGTGAACCCAAGAGATTGTAACCATACCAAACTCTCCAGCTCCTCAATGTATGTCTGTGTTCTGTCCACTGAGAAAAGACCACTGTTGTATAAATCGAGTACCCTCAACATACTTAGTGAAGATATGGTCCCATCTGGGATAGTTTTCAGCCGACGCGTATGCCCTAAGTATAGGTACCTCAAACTTTTCAATAGTTGAAGCTCCATTCGGATTGCTCGGATTGGGGTGTGTGAAAGATCAAGGTGTTGCAAGTTCAATAATGCTCCAACATCTGATGGAAGTTCTTGAATATTGGTTTGGCTTAGATCCAAGTAGGTGAGAGACGGAGCAGTTCTGAAAAAGCCAGTAGGAACACTTTCAATAATCTTGCTTCTTGGAACCGAGAGAGTCAATAGGCAAATGCAACTGCAAGAATCGGGGATATTAATAGGATTCATGCCCGTGAGCGAAATCCTCTGGGCAGTGCTCCACTCTTCTGGTTCCATAGGTTCTCCACAGAGGCGCACTTGCCACTTATTGTTATGTCTATCACCCTGTTGCATTTGTACAATCCAAAGAGCTAGACCTCGGATTATATCGTGCATCCTCACATAATTTTCCCCTCGAGGATGTTCTTCTAACAGGCAGGCTCTTTTTAAACATCCAACAACGGAGTGACCTCTCAAATAGTTGTTTCTGATGTCATCATCTTCATCGAGAAATCCATGTCCTATCCATAAATTTATTGCATACGGAACGTAACTATAATGATCATATCCAGCCAAGACAAAGAAAAGAAAACAGTGTTTTGTCCTCTCATCTGGCAGGTTTTCATAGCTAATATACAGCAAAGAAAATAGGTTACTTTCTGCATCTGGAACTTTGTGGAACTGAGACCGTCGAAGCAATATCATAGCATGCTTCCACTCATGTTCACTTTCTTTTGATGCCATAGCCTGACCAACTATCTTAAGAGCTAACGGAAGGCCTCCACACATATTCACAATACTCTTGGCATAAACTCTGATTTGTGCACTGCTGTTGGTTACTCTATTGCATCCTGCGTTCGCATCAAAGAGATTCCAAGCTTCCTCAAACTCCAGCCTTTGTAACATAATCACCTGACCATGCACTTGCATTCTGTGACATAGATGCTGTAAGCGTGTGGTGATTACTATCATCTGCCTATTTTGAGGGCCAATCAGCCTGCCACCTTGCGGTATGCCGATCTGCACTAGGTCCAATGTTTGCCAAAGGTCATCTATCAACAACAGAAACTTCCTTTCTTTCAAGAAGTTATAAAGGGATGAAGATCTAAATGTTGTGCTTTCATCCTTTCCTATCACCAAGCCAAGTTGGGATGCAACATTTTGCCGAACCGTATCAAGATCTTGCTGCTGACCAATTTCCACATAAATGATGTAATCGAATTCATGTGTTTCTGCAGCACAGCTGAATATGTTATTTAATTGCTTAAGGAGAGTAGTCTTGCCAGCCCCTCCCATGCCACATATCCCAATGAAGCTCATGGTGCCTTGTTTGATGCAAGCAACAATTTCTTTCATGTACCTATTTTGCCCCATGATGTTAGGTGGCAGAGGCAGCTCTCTGCCAACTGGTGGGAGCAAACTGAAGATACTATCATTCTTGGGAGTACTCTCCTGTAATTCGTCAGCATCAGCCTTCTTCTTGGTGGCAGCACTGCTAATTCTGTAGTTGAAGAAACAATTCCAGGAGCAACCAAAGATATGTGTGCTCCTTCCATCGTACGTATTCTTGATTCTGTATGATTCATCTTCAACTAACTTAGCACTGTCATCTATCCACCTTGTTGCTTGCACCCTCGGTTTCTTGCCCTCGAGTTCACCCAATTTAATTTTCTCCTTCACAAGATCTATATTTTCCTTCAAATCATCAGCAGCTTTTGCTAGTTTGCGAACTTTGCTTTCAGGCTTGAGACAGTAGCCAAAGTGCTTCTTAATTGGCTTCCATAACTCGCGTACGAAGAGGTCAACAACTGGGGACATTATCCCAGACGGAAACGGAGCCATATAGCTGGAAAGAGGAAATGAAGGTATATTTCAAGTCAGTAACTAGACGATACTCAGTAGGTCTCTCGGAAAGTACGATTATAACAAATTCAGCAACTTTGCACAACTAAGTATTTTTCTCGACAGAATTGGCTTTACTTTCAGGTTTGAATTTTTTTAAAGGGTAAACAAATACAAAAAAGGAACATTAGCCTCTTTAGCTCTCAGGAGCTTAGAGCATGGCATGTATGCAGAGTTACAACTATCTCATTGTGAACCATAACTTCCATGTCTTCTGTCAAAGCGAGCAAGAACTTTTAAAAAAAGTGTTCATATGCAGAAAATAAGGGTATTTCGGCCAACTCCAAAGTATGATCTGATATATAAAAAATAAATTTCTTACAAACCTTTGCATTATAGACTGAAGTAAAGACAACAAGACAGTTCTCGTAAATGAACGAGCTTCTTGGATCAAAGAGTGGAGATTCACCAGTACCTAGGAGACTTGCAGTAGAAGCTGATCGGAGGAGGCAGGAGCAGACGTAGGTTTAATAGCCTTCTGCTGTTCTTTACCTAGAACTGGAAGGGCAGAGAAGAGTTGACAACTACAAGTCTTGCTGCAAAAAATAGAGTGGAAGTTCACAGACAGATGCGAAAATTCCAAACTAAAGTCTGTGGTGTCCACCTCATTGGGACTAAAGTATTTGTGCTGTAGGTGTTCAAGTCAGCACAAGGAAACATTCTTACCTCGATGTGAATAATTATTTCAAATTTCCAACTTGTCCTTATAAATAGAATACTAGTACATGTGCAGTTGCTGGACCACTAATTGACTACTAAATCTGCACCTCCACCTCATTATACAGCAAGCTAAGCATGTGCAATTGCGTGGCTAAGTTTATTAATGTAAGCCACAACTCAATGGTTATAAATTATATAAATTCAGTATTCTCTTATAGCCTTGATGGGCAGAATTCCATTGGGATGGAATAGAATTGTTTGTTCTTACAAAAACCACTGGTTTAACATATACTTCATCAATTTGAATGTACAGATCTATTTCGTTGAGTTTCATAGAACTGCATGTATTTTGTCTTAAATACTCCAGCTACAAATGTAAGAACCTTTTGTACTGTGAAACCCCATATAAAGTTGAACAATTACACACCTACGCCCAACCATAATGAATTTGGACGCCCAGCCCACGAACCAGCAGAATATAATCTGTACCTTCAGCCAGTTCTAATATCTGTTGCTCTTGTTTATTTTCAGGATCGTTGGTAAACGATGATTATAGTTGTTGTAGCAGAAAAGGTGCATCTGTTTGATGAATATCATATTTTGGTAATCCCAAAACAAAACCCAAAATCTTATCACACAATTAATGTCCACCTGAGTACTACCTTCTTGCCATCTACTATACTACAACTCAAACAAATAATGGCCCTAGAAGAACGAGGGGAGCAAACTTACCAGAATAGCATATCTGCATTACAGCGAAAAGACATACATAACTTGAATGCAGTATTGAATGCTGCCAAATTTTCACCAAAAAGTGTGCAAACCTACTTTGAAGCGAGGAACTGAAATCTTGTATTTGTCAGGATCAGGTAGTCGCACACTAGATCCTTGTGCAGTGAAGCAGTTTGTCAAATTAAAGAAGACAGTATGAGTGAGGCCACAGCTTCGGACTGCACGTATATTCACTGCAAGGTTTATTGTGTTGCAAGGAGGCACTGCCTAATAATCGACTGAACCAGAACAGGCAAAATTTGGAGTTAAACACAACATTGTGATATGTACTTACTCCCTTCCAGCTCATGGGCAATCTATCGAACAGGTGACCGACTGCTCTGTGTAATGCCGTAATGTGGAAAGAAGGAAGAATCGATCTGAGGGAGTCGAAGACGTCGGACTTCTCCTCAGGGACGAATACGGTGACACCGTGGATGCTACCGCCGGCACGCCACGCCAGGCGATGCGCTCCGACAGCCTCGCCACGTTGCCCGCTGCGTCCTGGCCGGGTCAAGAAGCATGCCATGCCGGTATGCGGTACAAGTGGGGGAAGGACAGGAAAAGAGTGGTGGGAAGCTCGCCGGCGAGGAGACGGCCCGGCGGCCTAGGGGCGGACAGCATCCCTCGCGTTCGTGCCATTGGCGCCAATTCATCAACGGAGGTTCGCGCCCGTGTCTGATGGACACAGTTGTGTGGGACTGGATCAGCCGAGGCGCTGCCGTTTTATACATCTCTTTTTATTTACTCCTTTAGTCAAAGTTAAATTTTATAAGAAAATAATTAAATTTTAGAAAATATCAACATCTTTATAAAAATCTGTAGTATTAGAATCTTCATAAAGTATATTTTTATTAGTATGGAGGTTGATATTTTGTTCATATATTCTTGGCTAAATTTGAAAAGTTTAATTTTGACTAAACCTAAAACGCAAAGTAAATAAAAACAGAGGAAGTATTTGGCACTTCAGCAGCGCTTTAAAATGCTCGTGTTACAATTTTCTTACCCAAATTCAATTGCGTTTATGAAATTTTTCTTGTTCTACTTTGTACGATGTTAATTCGAAAAATCCAGATCCATCCACGGTTGATAAGGTGGTTTTGCAAGGTTCAACTTCGTCGCGGAGATTTTCAGACTAGGTTACCTCCCTAGATCTGCCTACACAGATCTAGGTGGTCATTTAGACCTATGTGTGGCTTTATTCCCGAAGACAATCTATTTCTTAGATTAATGTTCCCGACGTCTTTTTTCGAGTGCCGACTTCTTGCCCCATCAGCAATGTTTTCCAGATTCAAATTGGAGACCCATAGGCAGCATCAAGCTCCACTCATGGCGCACCGCAGACGAGTGCGTGAGGAAGATGACATTGATTTTCCCCAGTACTATTTTTATTGTAAGGATTGTCCTGTAAAGGTTGGTTGACTTAATATATGATCTTTGTCCACTCCAATAAAAAATACCGACATATTGGACGCAAAACCGCCATACCTACTAGAATAGTAAATAGTATAGATTTGGTAAGTCTAGGTGAGTTTAATCAATTTTTAAGCAAATATGCTAAATTTCTGAAGAAATCCACTAAGGCACTGTTTGGATGTATGCATTGAGGCTTGAAATTTGACATTGACATTCCAATGGGCCGGAAATATGGAATTCCTGGGTTCTAAATACACAAACATCTAAACCTAAGTATTGGGATTCAACAAGCCTTTGATTGTCTACACTCAGTTGAGTGAAACTCGATCCATTTGTCATGTCTACCAACCGAATATCCATCGGGCGATGGTTCACACCCTCCATAAGAAGAGGTGACATACGTAGTCAGCCAATCATCATTTGTGATTAAATTATAAACACATCCCCCATCAAATCACACTAAATGTAGACATAATTATTTACCAATATAGCCACCCAAAAACTTTTAAGTTAACCCATCATTGTTAATTTGAGAAGTCGAAATATAAATACTACATCTTTCCATAAAAAATATCGAAGATTTGTCTAAATTTAGATATATTTTATATGTTTACAGATTCATTTCACGAAAAAAACTGATATTTATGTGGTAAGCGTAAAATATAAAATTTGGTGCTACAAAACTATCCACGAGTCACTCTTTTTAGGCAGGATACAGAAACTACTACCTAAAATATGCGTTGCGGATAATCTAATTTGCAGTTAGTTTCATGGCTACAGTTACATAATGTTAGCACTCTCACAATATGCGGTTAGTTTGTCTGTTTGATGCATAGTTCTTCACAGTCTTCGATGATCTCACATGTTCAGTGAATTTCAGCAATCGAAGCCTGCTTGATACACCAGCTATGAAAACAAATTTAGTGATTTCCGTCCAAGCATCATATTCAACAATTATTTCCAGGGAAACATTGCAACCAATATTGCTCAGTTATAACATGCATAATATTTTATCGGTTTTCTAACTTCAACGGATGCAAAAAAGGGAGAATAAGAAATTAGTCCGGCAAAATTCTTCGCCCTTGATCACCTCACATTGCACACCTGACATGCAAGCATAACCATGTAAAACTAACCCAACATGTACTGTTGGCCACATGCATATAGTGTATTAATAGCATGTAATTCTAATTCTGTTAAATAATTGCAGTTCAGAGATCCGAAATTAGTGGGAATATTGTCTTTTCAAGCCGTTACAAATCATTACATCGATATAGCAATGGTCCTCGTGACCCCATCTGGTGGTTCACATTATTTTCAAACTATGTCTTCAATTTGCTGCCACACCACGATAAGGTACATGTATTTCCTAATTAACCATATGTACTTCTGTTTACAAGAACAATATGTCCGAAGTGTTCGATCTCCCAAATGGAACTATCATTGGTATTCTTGTTTAATATATAAAATTTATACATGATTACATATATTGATTGGGTCTCAAGTTTCATGTCTTCCACGAATCTTTACTATTGAGGCTTACTAATTGTAAATTATTCTTAGATGTTTCCGGCGTCGTGACGTATGTCGGCCCAGCTGAGGCTGATTTTTGTGCCCCTAGCGGCATGAGGGAGATCGCTATAGTTGATAGCGGACACAACACAATCTTCCTGCGGGTTTTTGGTGAGTCTGCTTATCTACTCGACGATCAGCTATTGTGTGCAGAACAGAACAATGCAATTGTTGTGGCCTCCAACATGGAGGTTGTTCATCAATCAAGTAAGCTAATTACTTATGTACTCAAATTTAAATATTAAATCCAGATATGTTGACTTTATTGATTTTTTTAGAGTCTCTTCATAACACCAGTGCCACCACCGTCACATTGGAGCCATGCGCAAAATGCTCTCAGTTTAACGTTCTCGAAGGCAAGGATTACAAACACACAAGTTTTTACTAATATGTTCTCTGTAGTGTCTAAATATTACTTTTGTTATGTTTTAGGTGTTAGGCAACACGTCTTTGCTGAGACGTCAATCCGGGAGCACGTGAAAAATTGGTCTTATACAGAAGGGACATATATGAGGGTCAGATCGATGTCATTGAAGAACCTCCATCCAAGACATCAAAGCTTAATAATGGTGGATCTAATTGTTCCTCTGCGAAGGATTTATTTGGTTACATGACCCAGAGCGTAAAGAGATCGACTATGATGGATGAGCTAGATTAGCTCGAGAGTTCAAAATAATAATAAATAAAAAGTAGAATACTTTCTCTTCGTTTAGGGATGACCTGTTTAATACAGGCTTCAAGTATCATGTGTGCGTGAACAATTTTTATTTTCCGTGGTTTGATGATTTTGTTATACTTTGAAGTTGCAATTTTTTAATGCTATTATACTTCCCTGAATTGTTGACATATCTCCTATATTACACGTAGTGAATTTTTCTTATATTTATCGGACAACCTACTCAGTTGCCTATTGTACTAAACTTTCTAAAATTTTGCATCTATGGACACATGTACTCAGTTCATTGAAACTTAACGTCTGCTTCATGTTCATAACTTCACATAGCACGGGCTAATCTTGCCTTCAGGTTTGCATGCATAAGACTGAATTTTGTTATCTGGTAATTGTTGTGAGAATGGGCTGCATCTGGTACTTTGATAGATTTTCCTCCAATAAGGCATTAACACATGATGATATTTATCACCTAAGATTACACGTGCATTGCACGTGCACAATTACTAGTTTGTGATTAAATTATAAACACATCCCCCATCAAATCACACTAAATGTAGACATAATTATTTACCAATATAGCCACCCAAAAACTTTTAAGTTAACCCATCATTGTTAATTTGAGAAGTCGAAATATAAATACTACATCTTTCCATAAAAAATATCGAAGATTTGTCTAAATTTAGATATATTTTATATGTTTACATATTCATTTCACGAAAAAAAACTGATATTTATGTGGTAAGCGTAAAATATAAAATTTGGTGCTACAAAACTATCCACGAGTCACTCTTTTTAGGCAGGATACGAAAATTAATGGCGCCAATTCATCAACGGAGGTTCGCGCCCGTGCAGTTGTGTGGGACTGGATCAGCCGAGGCGCTGCCGTTTTATACATCTCTTTTTATTTACTCCGTGAGTCAAAGTTAAATTTTATAAAAAAATAATTAAATATTTTTAAAAATATCAACATCTTTATAAAAACATGTAATATTAAAATCATCATAAAGTATATTTTCATATTATATATTTTTATTAGTATGGAGGTTGATATTTTGTTCATATATTCTTGGCTAAACTTTGCAAAGTTTAATTTTGACTAAACCTAAAACGCAAAGTTAATAAAAACAAAGGAAGTATTTGGCACTTCATCAGCGCTTTAAAATGCTCGTGGTACAATTTGCTTATCCAAATTCTATATGTGTTTATCACAATTTTTCTTGTTCTACTTTGTACGTTGTTGATCTGAAGATAAGGTTCTAACGGTTTAGCTTGCGGAGATTTCGAGACTAGGTTATCTCCCTAGTGGTCATTTAGACCTATGCGTGGCTTTATTCCCCAAGACGATATTTCTTAGATCAATGTTCCTGATGTTTTTTTAATCCGAGTGTCGACTTCTTGCCCCATCAGCAATGTTCCCTATATTCAAATTGGAGACCCATAGGCAGCATCAAGATCCACTCATGGAGCACCGCAGACGAGTGCAGTAGGAAGATGCCGTAGATATTCCTCAATGCTACTTTTATTGTAAAGATTGTCCTGTAAAGATTGGTTGACTTAATATATGATCTTTGGTCACTTCAATAAAAAGTATCGTACATACTAGACGCAAAACCGCCATACCTACTATAATAGTAAATAGTATGGATTTGGTAAGTCTAGGTGAGTTCAATCAATTTGTAAGCAAATATGCTAAATTTCTGAGAAAATCCACTATGGCATTGTTTGGATGTATTGAGGCTTTAAATTCGTCATTAAAATTCCAATGGGCCGGAAATCTCGAATTCATGGGGGCATTCACCAAGCCTTTGATTGTTTACATTCAATTGAAGCCAAACTAGATCGATTTGTCATATCTACCAACCGAATATCCGTCGGCGATGGTTCACACCCTCCACAAGAAGGGGTGACATATGTAGTCAGCAAATCATCATTTGTGATGATTGATACGTCCAATTTGCATCACTATTTTGTATCATAATTTGCTGTTATTCATTGATATATTTCATATTGGGACACAATACTTATGTTATTTCATCTATTTTGCATGTTTCATCATTATTGGAGGATCAAGCACCGGAGCCGAGATTCTCGCTGGAAAAAGCACCATCGTAACGCAATATTTCGGAAGATCAACCGTGGGAGGAAATTTCACGTAAATTCCTATTTTTCCAGATGACGGAGGGAGCCGGAAGGGGGAGCGAGAGAGGGAGCCAAGGTGGGGCCAGACCACGGGCCGGCGCGGCCCATGGCCTGGCCGCGCCACCCCTGTGGTGTGGGGGCCCCACAGCCCCTTTCGCCTCCTTTTCTTCGCGTACTCCTTCGTCCCGAAAACCTAAGCCAGAGGGAGGACCTCACGAAGAGTTACAGCCCGCCTCGCGGGGCGGAGAACACCGAGAGAAAAGAGCTCTCCGGCGGGCGGGAATCCGCCGGGGAAATTCCCTCCGGAGGGGGAAATCGACGCCATCGCCATCGTCATCGAGCTGGACATCATCTCCATCATCATCATCATCATCTCCACCATCTACACCGCCATCACCACCGCTGCACCTCGTCACCGCTGTAACAATTTGGGTTGGATCTTGATTGTTTGATAGGGGAACTCTCCCGGCATTATTCTCTACTTGTTATTGATGCTATTGAGTGAAACCATTGAACCAAAGTCTATGTTCAGATTGTTATTCATCATCATATCACCTCTGATTGTATTCCATATGATGTCTCGTGAGTAGTTCGTTTAGTTCTTGAGGACATGGGTGAAGTCTAAATGCTAGTAGTGAATTATGGTTGAGTAATATTCAATGTTATGATATTTAAGTTGTGGTGTCATTCTTCTAGTGGTGTCGTGTGAACGTCGACTACACGACACTTCACCATTTATGGGCCTAGGGGAGTGCATCTTGTATTCGGTTGCTAATTGCGGGGTTGCCGGAGTGACAGAAACCTGAACCCCCGATAGTATATCGATGCAAGAGGGATCGCAGGATCTCAGAGTTTAAGGCTGTGGTTAGATTTATCTTAATTACTTTCTTGTAGTTGCGGATGCTTGCAAGGGGTATAATCACAAGTATGTATTAGTCCTAGGAAGGGCGGTGCATTAGCATAGATTCACCCACACAACACTTATCAAAACAATGAAGATTATTTAGCCACATGAAGCGAAAGCACTAGACTAAAATCCCCGTGTGCCCTCAAGAACGTTTGGTCATTATGAGTAAACAAACCGGCTTGTCCTTTGTGCTAAAAAGGATTGGGCCACTCGCTGCAATTATTTCTCTCGCATTTTACTTACTCGTACTTTATTCATCTGTTACATCAAAACCCCTTGAATACTTGTTTGTGAGCATTTACAAGTGAATCCTTCATCAAAACTGCTGCCAACACCTTCTGCTCCTCGTTGGGATCGACATTCTTACTTATCGAAGATACTACGATACACCCCCTATACTTGTGGGTCATCAAGACTATTTTCTGGCGCCGTTGCCGGGGAGTGAAGCGCTATTGGTAAGTGGAGTTGGTAAGGAAAACCTTTACTGTTTGTGCTGATTTTATTTCTGCCTGCTGCTATAAGTCATTATGGAGAGATCCTCTCTTCAATTTCTATTTGGGAAATCTACTACTACTGCAACGGTAGTGGATGAAGCGCCAGGTGAGGAAGTAGTACCATATAAAATACCTATGAAAATTATTGAACGTGTTATGGATAACCGCTATGAAGGGGATGGAACCGTCCATCCCGGTGATCATTTACTTGTTTTTGCATGAATTATGCGGGTTATTCAAATGTGCAGTATTTCTATGAATGAAGTTAGAAAGAAACTATTCACTATGTCGCTGTCCGGTAAAGCGGCGCACTCGGTATAAATTGCTGAAGAATGGTGATTCTATTGATTGGGAGGACATTGTGCCTTTATTTTATTCCAAATTTTATCCTCCAAGTGAAATTCACAAAGATCGGAACCGCATATATAATTTCTGGCCTCATGATGGAGAGAGTATTGCCCAAGCTTGGGGGAGATTGAAGTCTTTAATGCTCAAATGCCCCATTCATGAGCTTCCTGGTAATGTTATTATTGATAATTTCTATGCAAGACTTTCTTTTCAAGACAAGACCTTGTCTGGATACTTCTTGTTCCGGATCATTTACACGCAACAAAGAAGAGTTTAAAAGGGACCTTCTTGATCGGATCCAAGAAAATACCGAAGGATGGGAGAACGACAAAGATAGAGAATCGGTATAATTTATGATTATAAATGCATTGAAGCTTTTATGGATACTCGATAAATTTCGTAATATGAGTGCTACATATGGTCTTGATTCCCAAGTTGTTGCAAATCTTTATAAAGCTTTTGCCTCTCATTATGAATTGCCTAAGAAGAATTTTGATAAGTATCATGAACCGTATAAAGATAAAGTTGATTCATCCGTAAACAAATGTGTAGTGATTGAAACCGTTGATAATGTTATTCCCGAAGCTTATATTGAAAAAACTCCTTTCACTCGCTAAAATGAAGGAGTACTTGTCGTATCTAGTGCGGTTAATAAAAGTGAAAAGAAACCTAAAGAACCTGAAGAACAAATTAAAATTGAACCTGCTGTTGCAATAGTTAAAGATCTTGTGACTGAAAATGTGGAGGATGGTCATATTATTTTCTGTGAAGATGCTTCTAATATTGTTTCACATCCTAATAAACCCAAACAAGTTAGTGTTCCTATGCTATCTGTTAGAATTGGTGATCATTGCTATTATGGTTTATGTGATATTGGTGCAAGTGTTAGTGCTATTCCTTATGAGCTTTACACGGAGATTATGCACGAAATTGGTTCTTGTGAACTTGAAGATATTGATGTGGTTATTCATCTGGCTAATAGAGAAACTATTTCTCCAATTGGTATTGTTCGAGATGTGGAAGTTCTATGTGGTAAGATTAAATATCCTGCTGACTTTTTGGTACTTGGTTCTGCTGCTAGTAATCATTGTCCTATCATTTTTGGTAGACCTTTTCTAAATACTTGTGGAGCTATTATAGATTGTAAGAAAGAGAAAATTTTGACTAGATTTGCTGGTGAACCTTATGAATTTAACTTTTCTAAATTTACCAAAACTCCTTATAAAGCTGACTTGCATAGTAATGATTTTAAAATGGAGCAGTGTGCATCTATTGTTCTTGTTCCTAATAATCCTTTGCAGCAACATTTAGAGAATAGCGAAAGTGAAGCTTTTAGGAAAGAAAGAGATGAGCTTGAGGAAATTTTTCTTCGCCAACCTATTCTCAAGCATGATTTACCGGTGGAAGATTTGGGTACAACACCGCCACCAAAGGAAGATCCTGTTTTCGATTTAAAGCCTTTACCCGATAATCTTAAATATGCTCATATTGATGATAAGAAAATATATCCTGTTATTATTAGTTCTAAGCTTTCAGAGATTGAGGAAGAAAGGTTATTGGAAATATTGAAGAAACACCGAGGAGCTATTGGCTATACTCTTGATGATTTGAAGGGGATTTCTCCCTCTATTTGCCAACATGCTATCAATATGGAAGATGATGCAAAGCCCGTTGTTGAACATCAACGTCGTCTAATTCCGAAGATGAAGGAGGTGGTAAGGAATGAGGTATTAAAACTTCTTGAAGCTGGTATTATATATCCTATTGCTGATAGTAGATGGGTTAGTCCTGTGCATTGTGTTCCTAAAAAAGGAGGAATGACCATGTTGTGCCTAATGATAATGATGAGCTCATCCCTCAAAGAGTAGTTGTAGGGTATAGAATGTGCATTGATTTTCGAAAAGTTAATAAAGTTACTAAGAAAGATCATTACCCTTTACCATTTATTGATCAAATGCTAGAAAGGTTATCTAAAAATACTCACTTTTGTTTTCTTGATGGTTATTCCGGGTTTTCACAAATTGTCTGTTAAAGCTAAAGATCAAGAGAAAACCACGTTCACTTGTCCTTATGGAACTTATGCTTATAGGCGTATGCCTTTTGGTTTATGTAATGCTCCTGCTACTTTTCAAAGATGCATGTATGCTATTTTTCATGGCTTTTGCGAGAGTATTGTAGAGGTGTTCATGGATGATTTTTCTGTCTATGGGAATTCTTTTGATAATTGCTTGCGAAACCTCGATAAAGTTTTGCAGAGATGTGAAGAAACTAACCTTGTTCTTAATTGGGAGAAATGCCACTTTATGGTTAATGAAGGAATTGTATTGGGACATAAAATTTCTCAGAGAGGTATTGAAGTTGATAGAGCTAAAGTTGAAGCAATTGAGAAGATGCCCTATCCAAGGGATGTTAAAGGTATTCGTAGTGTTCTTGGTCATGCTGGTTTTATAGGAGATTTATTAAAGATTTCTCTAAAATTTCAAAGCCTCTTACTAATCTTCTTCAAAAAGATGTACCTTTTGTTTTTGATGATGATTGTAAGGAAGCTTTTGAAACTCTAAAGAAAGCCTTAACAACTGCTCCTGTAGTTGAACCTCCTGATTGGAATTTACCTTTTGAAATTATGTGTGAAAATATATCCTGTTATTATTAGTTCTAAGCTTTCAGAGATTGAGGAAGAAAGGTTATTGGAAATATTGAAGAAACACCGAGGAGCTATTGGCTATACTCTTGATGATTTGAAGGGGATTTCTCCTTCTATTTGCCAACATGCTATCAATATGGAAGATGATGCAAAGCTCGTTGTTGAACATCAACGTCGTCTAATTCCGAAGATGAAAGAGGTGGTAAGGAACGAGGTATTAAAACTTCTTGAAGCTGGTATTATATATCCTATTGCTGATAGTAGATGGGTTAGTCCTGTGCATTGTGTTCCTAAGAAAGGAGGAATGACTGTTGTGCATAATGATAATGATGAGCTTATTCCTCAAAGAATAGTTGTAGGGTATAGAATGTGCATTGATTTTAGAAAAGTTAATAAAGTTACTAAGAAAGATCATTACCCTTTACCCTTTATTGATCAAATGCTAGAAAGGTTATCTAAAAATACTCATTTTTGCTTTCTTGATGGTTATTACGGGTTTTCACAAATTGCTCGTTAAAGCTAAAGATCAAGAGAAAACCACGTTTACTTGTCCTTATGGAACTTATGCTTATAGGCGTATGCCTTTTGGTTTATGTAATGCTCCTGCTACTTTTCAAAGATGCATGTCTGCTATTTTTCATGGTTTTTGCGAAAGTATTGTAGAGGTGTTCATGGATGATTTTTCTGTCTATGGGAATTCTTTTGATAATTGCCTGCGAAACCTCGATAAAGTTTTGCAGAGATGTGAAGAAACTAACCTTGTTCTTAATTGGGAGAAATGCCACTTTATGGTTAATGAAGGAATTGTATTGGGACATAAAATTTCCGAGAGAGGTATTGAAGTTGATAGAGCTAAAGTTGAAGCAATTGAGAAGATGCCCTATCCGAGGGATGTTAAAGGTATTCGTAGTGTTCTTGGTCATGTCTGGGTTTTATAGGAGATTTATTAAAGATTTCTCTAAAATTTCAAAACCTCTTACTAATCTTCTTCAAAAAGATGTACCTTTTGTTTTTGATGATGATTGTAAGGAAGCTTTTGAAACTCTAAAGAAAGCCTTAACAATCGCTCCACGTAGTTGAACCTCCCGATTGAAATTTGCCTTTTGAAATTATGTGTGATGCTAGTGATTTTATTGTAGGCGCTGTTCTTGGACAGCGGGTAGATAAAAAATTAAATGTTATTCATTATGCTAGTAAAACTCTTGATGCTGCTCAAAGAAATTATGCTACAATCGAAAAGGAATTGTTAGCTGTAGTCTTTGCTTGTGACAAGTTTAGACCCTATATTGTTGATTCAAAAGTTACAATTCATACTGATCATGCTGCAATTAGATACCTTATGACAAAGAAAGATGCTAAGCCAAGGCTTATTAGATGGGTACTTCTGTTGCAAGAATTTGATTTACATATTATAGATAGGAAAGGTGTTGATAATCCTGTTGGCTGATAATTTGTCTAGATTGGAAAATATTGCTTATGATCCTGTTCCTGTTAATGATAGTTTTCCAAATGAACAATTGGCTGTAATAAAGGTGAGCTCGTGAGAGAGCCCTTGGTATGCAGATTATGCTAACTTTATTGTTTCGAAGTATTTGCCTCCAACCTTTTCAGCTCAGCAAAGGAGGAAATTCTTTTATGACTTGAGGCATTATTTTTGGGATGACCCACACTTATATAAAGAAGGAGTGGATGGTATTATGCGAAGATGTGTTCCCGAATATGAACAACGAGAGATATTGAGTAAATGTCATGGTAGTGTTTATGGAGGACATCACGCCGGAGATAGAACCGCGCAAAAGGTTCTACAATCAGGTTTTTATTGGCCAACACTCTTCAAAGATGCAAGGAAATTTATTTTATCTTGTGATGAATGTCAAAGAGTTGGTAATATCTCTAGACGCAATGAAATGCCTATGAATTATACTCTTGTTATTGAACCATTCGATTGTTGGGGATTCGACTTCATGGGTCCTTTCCCTTCTTCGGATGGTAACACTCATATACTTGTCGCTGTTGATTATGTTACTAAATGGGTAGAAGCTATACCTACAAAAAGTGCCGATGGTGAGACCTCTATAAAAATGCTTGTAGATATTATATTTCCTAGATTTGGAGTACCTAGATATATTATGATCGATGGAGGTTCTCATTTTATTCATGGAGGTTTTAGAAAAACTCTTGCTAAGTATGGTATTAATCATAGAATTGCTTCCGCTTATCACCCTCAAACTAGTGGTCAAGTAGAATTATCAAATAGAGAGATTAAAGCTATCTTAGGAAAGACTCGTTAATAAATCTAGAAAGAATTGGGCTAGTAAATTGAAAGAAGCACTATGGGCTTATAGAACTGCTTATAAAAATCCTATGGGAATGTCACCTTATAAAATGGTTTATGGAAAAGCTTGTCATTTACCTTTAGAACTAGAGCACAAAGCTTATTGGGTTGTTAGAGAACTAAATAAAGATCCGAAACTGGCCGGTAATAAGAGGTTGTTGCAATTAAGTTCTCTAGATGAATGGAGAAGTGAAGCTTATGAAAATGCTAAACTCTTTAAAGAAAAAGTTAAGAAGTGGCATGATAGAAGGATCATCAAAAGAGAGTTTAATATTGGGGATAAAGTCCTATTGTATCGGTCTCGTCTCAGATTCTTTGCAGGGAAATTACTCTCGAAGTGGGAAGGACCATATGTTGTTGAGGAGGTGTATCGTTCGGGAGCAATTAAAATTAGCTCTCTCCAAGGCAATGCCACACAAGTGGTGAATGGACAAAGACTCAAGCATTATATCTCGGGTGATTCTTATAATGTTGATGTTGATATTATTCAAGTGGAAACACCGGAGGCTTTCATCAAAGGACAAATTGACAGTCCGCCAGAACTCGACTTTGAATAGGTAACAGTACAGGTAATAGAAAGTCCGCGTTTACCTTTCCGAACATTATTTTTGCTGTTTTTGGAAAATATGAAAAATTATGGAATCGAAACGGAGTGGAAAAGACGCGCGAGGGCCCGTCACCACAGGCCGGCGCGGGCCTCACCCTGGCCGCGCCAACCTATGGTGACAGCCCCTCGGCGTCCCGTTTCCACTCGTTTTCGGCCTGGAACCTTCCTTTTGTCGTAAAAATATTTGCTATATAATCCCCCGGACCCCTGGAGGTCCGTATATCGTTTTCTCGTCGTGTTTTGTTTCGAGCTGTTTTCTGCCAGGATCTGCTTCGGATCTAGATCCACCATGTCCTCGTCGGGAACTCAGAAGGACAGCTTCTTTGATGACGTCGTCAACCCATACATGAGCGAGCTGAAGATGCACCCCAAAGAGTTGCTGCTCGTGGATGGAGAGTTGCAGATCAAAGATGTCCAGGGTCCTAAGGGAGAAGGGAGTTTGGAAGACAGGATGGAGAAACTGGAACAAGAGGTTTTCAACTACAAGAAGATGGCTGAGCGTGAAGTGGATATCTTTCACAAGATTGTGTCTGAACTCATTGATGGACACAAGAAGGAGACTGCAAAGTTGTGGGACGATATCTTCTCACTTCACGACACCACCAACAAACTCCAAGCTCAACTCTATGATGTTCATAATCAAAACTGTGAGTATGAAAACAGGTTTAAGCGCATAAGTCATGCTGGCTAGTTTCGGGTTTCCGGAGACCAAGATGTCTTTTGTTGATGGAGGGCCTCTTCCATGGAAGTCTGATGACGGCAAAGATTCACCATCATCACCGAAGGAGTAATTCATCATCGGTATTGGCATCCCCTTGGTTTGTTCCAAGCTTGGGGGAGTGCCGCGGTATCACATCATCACTACCTTTATCTTTTACTATCAAGTAGTGTCATATCATGAGTAGGGAAGTTATCATATGGAATAGTATGCAATGTGGAAGTATCTCTCTTAGTTGGTTATCTATGTATCCGTTGGTGTGAGTTATCGTTATGGAATATTAATGAGAAGTCTTATCATTTACTTTTTGCACACCTTATTTTAGTTTGCAATCTCCATTATATGATTACTCTTGACATGAGTATTGATATCACTTTGGGAGCATCGAGTAAATCTATTTGATTTTGGCAAACTTAGCATTGGTCAATAGCAACAACACCCTGATGTTTAATAAAAGAGAGAAATACACTTAGATACATTACTCTATTACCTCTATGCTAATGAGTTCAGTATTCTGAAGTTAAAATTGCTTGTGCTTATGGGAAAGATGCGTGATTGTTTCTATCATATGTATATTTGTTTGTTTCCCTCAACCTTTATGCTTGCTATCAAACCTTGCTAGCCAAAGACCTGTATCGAGAGGAGATACTTCTCATACATCCATAACCTTAGACCAAACCTATGCCATTTGTGTCCACCATACCTACCTACTACATGGTATTTTCTGCCATTCCAAGTAAATACTTCATGTGCTACCTTTAAATTATTCAAACTACTACTCCTTATTTGTGTCAATGTTCTATAGCTCATGAGGAAGTATGTGGTGTTTTATCTTTCAATCTTGTTGGGCGGACTTTCATCAATGGACTAGCGGCACATCCGCTTATTCAATAACTTTGCAAAAAGAGCTGGCAATGAGGTTCCCAGCCTCAATTAATAACTTTCATTAATAATTCTCTTCACATGTTTTGCTCTGATTTATCAGTAAGCAACTTAATTTTGCAATAGACACTCCTCCATGGTATGTGAATGTTGGAAGGCACCCGAGGATTCGGTTAGCCATGGATTGAGAAAGCCAAGGTTGGGGGAGTGTCATCCTTAATAAAACTAAAATACATGTGTAAACAAAAGAGAAGGGGGATGATCTACCTTGCTGGTAGAGATGCCGTCCCTCATGGGAGCCGCTCTTGGAAGGTTCGTTTGGCAAGGGGGTTAGAGTGCCCGCTACCATTCGTTGACAACAACAAACACCGCTCAAAATCTTACTTTTATGCTCTTTATATAATTTCAAAACTTGAAAAGCTCTAGCACATGATTTAATCCCTGCTTCCCTCTGCGAAGGGCCTATCTTTTACTTTTATGTTGAGTCAGTAAACCTATTTCCCTCTATCTTAAGCAAGCAATTGAGTTGTTGTGAACCAATCATTTATGCTATGATTCAGTTAATCATGTCTTTTATACTTTCTTGTTTAGTACTAATTTTATCTGAATGAATATGACTTCGAAGTTATCAATGATTATGAGGAGATTGTTATGCTTGAATATGAAAGCTCAGCTATAAAACCTAATATGAAAGCTTTGCTTAGAAATACAATCCGTTAGTAGTTCTCTGACCAAGAACAAAGTTTGCCATCACCAACTACGATTTCTCATGCACCTTTACTTGTGATTTCTCTTTACTTATTTCAAGATGAGTTATATGAGGAAGTTGTTTACTAGAATGTCTTGTGTGAATGAATATGATGCTTCTTGTCCGTATTTTATTTATCGACTCTTCACTCCATAAACATGTGGTCTTGTTTATCGAGCTCAGTTTCTCTTGGGGACAAGCGAGGTCTAAGCTTGGGGGAGTTGATACGTCCAATTTGCATCACTATTTTGTATCATAATTTGCTGTTATTCATTGATATATTTCATATTGGGACACAATACTTATGTTATTTCATCTATTTTGCATGTTTCATCATTATTGGAGGATCAAGCACCGGAGCCAGGATTCTCGTCGGAAAAAGCACCGTCAGAACGCAATATTTCGGAAGATCAACTGTGGGAGGAAATTTCACGTAAATTCCTATTTTTCCAGATGACGGAGGGAGCCAGAAGGGGGAGCAGAGAGGAGCCAAGGTGGGGCCAGACCACAGGCCGGCGCGGCCCATGGCCTGGCCGCGCCACCCTGTGGTGTGGGGGCCCCACGGCCCCTTTCGCCTCCTTTTCTTCGCGTACTCCTTCGTCCCGAAAACCTAAGCCAGAGGGAGGACCTCACGAAGAGTTACAGCCGCCTCTGCGGGGCGGAGAACACCAGAGAGAAAGAGCTCTCCGGCGGGCGGTGAATCCGCCGGGGAAATTCCCTCCCGGAGGGGGAAATCGACGCCATCGCCATCGTCATCGAGCTGGACATCATCTCCATCATCATCATCATCATCATCTCCACCATCTACACCGCCATCACCACCGCTGCACCTCGTCACCGCTGTAACAATTTGGGTTGGATCTTGATTGTTTGATAGGGGAAACTCTCCCGGCATTATTCTCTACTTGTTATTGATGCTATTGAGTGAAACCATTGAACCAAAGTCTATGTTCAGATTGTTATTCATCATCATATCACCTCTGATTGTATTCCATATGATGTCTCGTGAGTAGTTCGTTTAGTTCTTGAGGACATGGGTGAAGTCTAAATGCTAGTAGTGAATTATGGTTGAGTAATATTCAATGTTATGATATTTAAGTTGTGGTGTCATTCTTCTAGTGGTGTCGTGTGAACGTCGACTACACGGCACTTCACCATTTATGGGCCTAGGGGAGTGCATCTTGTATTCGGTTGCTAATTGCGGGGTTGCCGGAGTGACGTAAACCTCGAGCTCCCGTTAGTATATCGATGCAAGAGGGATCGCAGGATCTCAGAGTTTAAGGCTGTGGTTAGATTTATCTTAATTACTTTCTTGTAGTTGCGGATGCTTGCAAGGGGTATAATCACAAGTATGTATTAGTCCTAGGAAGGGCGGTGCATTAGCATAGATTCACCCACACAACACTTATCAAAACAATGAAGATTATTTAGCCACATGAAGCGAAAGCACTAGACTAAAATCCCCGTGTGCCCTCAAGAACGTTTGGTCATTATAAGTAAACAAACCGGCTTGTCCTTTGTGCTAAAAAGGATTGGGCCACTCGCTGCAATTATTTCTCTCGCATTTTACTTACTCGTACTTTATTCATCTGTTATATCAAAACCCCTTGAATACTTGTTTGTGAGCATTTACAGTGAATCCTTCATCAAAACTGCTGCCAACACCTTCTGCTCCTCGTTGGGATCGACATTCTTACTTATCGAAGATACTACGATACACCCCCTATACTTGTGGGTCATCAATGATTCGCAAAAAAAATCATCATTTGTGATTAAATTATAAACACATCTGCCATAGTGTAGAGTGTAGACATAATTGTTTACCAATATAGCCACCTAAAAACTTTTAAGTTAACCCATCATTGTTAATTTGAGAAGTCGAAATAAAAATATTACATCTGTTTATAAAAGAATATCGAAGATTAGTCTAAATTTGTATATATTCTATGTGTTCACAAAGTCGTTTCACAAAAAAATCGACATTTTGTTTGGTACGTGTAAAAGAAAAAAATTCGGTGCTAGAAAACCTTCCAAGAAACAATTTTTTGTATGCAGGACACAAAAGTTGTCGTTTTTTCACTAAACTTGACATGCGCACATATCTTTACTATTATATTGGAGTTGGGGATGGCATCACTTTGACATCAAACATTGGAGCAATCCTAACTGTCGATCAATCTAAACACTCATCAAACCAACGTCGCTCCGAAATAAATTCTTTACTATTATATTAGAGTTGGGGATGGTGTCACTTTGACATCAAACATTGGAGCAATCCTAACCGTCGATCAATCTAAACACTCATCAAACCAACATCGCTCCGAAATAAATAAGAGTTAAAAATCATTTCCTACCAAAAAATTACGTTTAGCATCTCGAGTGACAAGGAAATAATCGTCTTTACTTTTGGAAAGATTGTCTAGCAAACCATCAATCAAGGTAACTCTTTATAGAGGATGGGACGCAGACCACTAATTAAGGTAATCTTTACTACTACCTTCTGACGACCGCATATATTGCTACCAAGAAGAAATCGTGACGCAAATTAAGTCGATAGCGAGAAAAAATCAGGAAGCAAAACCCCTTTGTCTTAACGCATCGTATATCTCTCCCGAGCAAGCAAAAATCAGGACAATATCTCTCCCGAGCAAAATATTGGGGTCCAATCTCTCATCTCCTTAGTCTCTCTCTCTCCATTGTATGGGGAGTTTCACAACGGGGTGCGGCGCCGGCGCCAGCAACAAGCTTACGGTCGGGAGCATGCTGAGGCAGCGCTCTACTCATAGCGCAGAGACAACGCTTGCCGTTTGCATCTAGTAGGTACCGCCGTACCGGCTGCTATAGCCGTCATGGAGCGGTGGAGATGGGCGAGACGCTTGCCGTTTGCATCGAGGAGGTAGCGGCGGCTCTACTCATCATGGCGTTGTGTGGAGACGAGCGAGACGATTGCCGTTTGCATCGAGGAGGCTGCGGCCCCTCTAATCGTCATGGCGCGGTGGAGGTGGCGAGACGCTGGCTGTTTTCTGCCTGCGTCAACTGCCTCACGTGCATGCTATGCACCGGCTGAACCTTCGATAGCAAGTCTATCCGCGGCCGCTCACGTGTTGTCGACCAGAAGAGGCGGCAGAGGAGGAGGGAGATCGTGCTCAAGGCATGCTGCCTCCTCGCATCAACTGCATGGGATGAGAAATGTTGCGTGCTCCATACGAGCTCTGGGCTAAAAAAAGGCGATTTGTTTGCTAGCCTGAATTGCATCGCTAGGCATTCAAATACCATTTCTTTGGTTGCCTACGAATCTAAACAGATACAACTTACAAATATTTAGTAGCCATATAATAGTGTGCGTAGTATTGTCATGTATCTGCTAATCTTCTAATAACACGTACTTTAGCGGCTAACAAAGGGCAAAATCAACCCAAATCCTCATTCCCTCCACAGTCGGGCACGGACGAGGCCGGCCGGCACGCCCAGCAAGAGCGCGGGCCGGAGGTGGAGCGGGTAGCTTCTTCTTGGGTGGCGGATGAACTTCCCCCAGCTTCACCTCCACCACCTTCTCTGCCCCGTGCTGCCCCGAGACGCGGATGTCCATGCTGCTCGGCTCGCCCTCCGCCGTGGCCTGTGCCGCGGACTCGCCCATGCTGCGGGAGCTCTCAGACTCAAGCACCATGACGACCGGGTTGCATGTCAGTTACTTGGTTGCGTTGGTTACTAGAGGATTTTGGTGTTTCTGCTACTGCTGCACCGACTCTCCTCCAGTCAGACAGCACTGGCGCTATCAGCATTGCGCGTGACCCAGTGCGGCATGAGCTCAGCAGGCACATTGGCGTGGATGCCTTCTACACGCGCTGCTGTAATAGTTAAGGAAAAACTATATGCTCAACACGTCGGGCGATCACAACTTGCTACCTAGCTCCATGATTAGTCTATTAGCTAGCTCCAGAAACAACAACAAGAAGCGCGATATATTGACATGGTGAGATTCAAAATAGAAAATACAGATGGGGATCGCTAGGTAGGGGCATATGATCAGAGATAGGAGCCAGCGACTGTGGCCATCGTTCTTAACTTTCACGTTGGAGAGGAGACGACGCAGATGACGCACTGGCCGGAGGTGGCGTGAGTCAGATCGGTAAAGGTCGCAGCGCAGGCCCGTTGGCAAGTTGAGGCGTGGGAATAGGGTCGTAGCAGTTGACGACGGCCGACCCAGTCTAGCGCCGCCGACAGGCTGGCTGGAGGAGCGGCGCGGCGCCGTACGAACCCTAGCAGCCTGGACTTGTTTCCAGATCGATAGGACTGGGGGAAGAGTTGTTTCGCTAGCGATACGTTAATAGATCGAAACGGTACGACTTATTGGTGGCAGCTTATCGGTGGCAGCGTGGGTAATATTTCTAAGAAGTTGGTTTTCACCGCACGGGAAGCAGGGGTATACCTGCTTTGATAATTACACTAGCAGAATCAGGCTGCTTTTTTTTTTGAAGCAAAACAGTGGGATTAACCCACTGCAATTTTTTATTATTAATATAAAGAGTACAAGCATAAAAGTTACAAAGAGAGTGAGAAACTCTCAGAAGCAAAAACAAACAAAAGAAAAACAAAGGACTAATCTAGACTATGGATTGAAGCCATTCTTTAAAAGAGCTTGCATGCTTTTTCTTCATTCCGTGTGCCAACATTTTTAACTCTTGGGAGTATATTGCTTTCCAGGATCTGAAAGTGGCATTTTGATTCTCAAAGAGCTTATTATTTCTGACAATCCATATTCCCCAGGCAGTCAGAATTAGCACATCCATTGCAAATGGTAATTTTAATAATATCCTCGTTTCATCAAAAGCTTCCATAATTGATAATCTTCTATCTCTGTGGACATATAAAATTCCAACACTGCTCTGCCAAAGGACATTTCCAGAATAAATGAACATGTGTTTCTTCAACATGACACTCCACTATAACACATTGATAGTTTTGAAGCTGGAAATTCTTTCTTCTTAGTTTTGAAGCTGGAAATTGCTTTTGTAGAATCTGCTTTGAAAAAAACCCCTTTGGTTAGCGTTTAGATATTCTACAGCAGAAGCAGGTTGGAAAAGCAGAACCAAACAGAGCCTAAGCATTCAACAGTGGGTGTTCAAGATTTCATAGCAATAAAACATTACAAATAATTTTAGCATACACAGCAGGACTGCTGTTCTTTCCTTTTTATTGCATCATTCTTTGGATGCTATCTTCCAAAGCATGATGCAGGATATAAGTTTCTGGAGTTGAGAACAGAAGTTATTGTCAACACCATGACATGGAAAAATATTCTAGACAAGTAACCTCTACACAGGAAGCAGTTCTGAACCATCAAAAAGAAGCTTGAATTTCCACAGTTGTAACTAGAATTCTAGACAGTGGTGCTTACGAAGGGATAAATTCCAGCATTGTACATGTCCAAAATGTAAACCCTTCCTGCAAGCGAAAAATTGAGATCACCGTGTCATCATAGAGAACATAAAATGCAAAGAAGAACGCAATAGAGGGCATACCATCATTAGCGAAATCCTTTTCATGGCCATTTCCTTGGTGAGCATCCAGATCTATGATCATTACTCTGCAAGTGTGTTAAAATCGAGATGCACAATAAACGAAGAACGAAAGGTAAAACACTGCAGGGGACACGAGATTTTAACGTGGAAAACCCTTGCAACACACAAGGGAAAAACCACGGGCGCCAGCCAGCAAAACTTCACTATTTCGGTGGTGTTTACAAACGCCGTGGGAGTACAATGATGCGACGAAACCCTAGCGGCGGCTTACAGGGAAAATATATAGACGGTGGCAACGATCCAGTACCGCGGGGGCTTCGCCCCCGCACCCCCAGTGCACCGCTGGGCCTCGGTGTGGGCTAACTCGGACTCGCTTCTCTCGGCCCAAGCCTGCCGGCGACGGGCCTCGCTCCGCTCGTCGAAGTTAGCCTCTTCTTGGAATTTGGATCACAATATAACAAACTCCACCTTGAGACAAATTCCTTGTAGCATGAACTTCAACAATCACCTGAATCATCAAAGAAAACACTTGCCGGCGCCAATAGCCACTTGGGCTAGACAGTTATACCAACCAAGCTTGAACAAAATTCAAACTTGGACACAGGGACAGGCTTAGTCATCATATCAGCAGGATTATCATGAGTACTAATCTTGCATACCTTCACTTTACCTTTTGCAACCACATCTCCGATTGCGTGGTACTTAATATCAATGTGCTTTGTCCTCTCATGGAACATCTGATCTTTAGTAAGATAAATAGCACTTTGACTGTCACCGAACAACTTAATGCAAGAATTATCTCCACAAAGCTCAAGCATATAAACCTTTCAGCCAAACAGCCTCTTTACCGCCTCGAGCAATAGCCATGTACTCAGCCTCGGTAGTAGATTGTGCAACAACATCCCGCAAAGTAGCCTTCCAGCTAACAGACACATCCACCAACGAGTAAACACATAACTCTGTGAGGGACCTTCTCTTATCCAAATCGCCGACATAATCTGAATCCACATATCCGGCGAGCCCCTCACCAATCCCGCCAAACCTCAAGCAAGCTTTTGATGTGCCGCGAAGGTACCGAAAATCCACCGAACAACTTTCCAATGTTCTTTACCGGGATTAGCCATGTATCGACTGACCAAACTCATAGCATATGACAGATCGGGACGTGAACAAACCATGGCATACATTAAGGAACCAACAGGCACTAGAATAGGGAACTCGAGACATGTACTCAATATCATCTTCGGAGCTAGGACATTGCAAAGTCGACAACTTGAAATGAGAAGCAATAGGAGTAGTAACTCGACTTTGCATCATGCATATTAAAACGATGAAGAACTTTCTCAATGTACTTTTCCGACTAAGAAACAACAAACTAGACTTTCTGTCCCTTTTAATTTCCATGCCTAGTATTTTCTTAGCGGGACCAAGATCCTTCATCTCAAACTCACTACTTAATTGATTCTTTAAAATAGTGATCTCTTTCATGCTCTTGGCAGCAATCAACATATCATCAACATATAGCAGCAAATAAATAGGTGATCCATTAACAAACTTGATATACACACAACTATCATACCGAGATCTCTCAAAACCATGTGTAAGCATAAATGAATCAAACCTTTTATACCACTATGCCGTGGCGATCCATTTCAGACCATAAAGGGACCTCTTTAATTTGCAAACAAGATCCTCCTTACCAGGCACAACATAACCTTCAGGTTGGTCCATATATATCTCCTCCTCCAACTCACCATGCGAAAAGCGAGTCTTTACATCTAGCTGCTCAAGCTCAAGATCATGCATAGCAACAATGCCAAAGAAAGCACGAATAGAACTATGCTTCACAACCGGGAGAATACATCATTATAATCAACACCGGAATTTGATCTGAAACCTTTTGCTACTAACCTTGCCTTAAACCGTGGAGGCTCATTAGGAGACAAACCTTCCTTTCTTTTAAATATCCACTTGCAGCGGACAGCCTTCTTTTGTTTAGGCAAGTGCACAACATCTCATGTGCCATTCTTCTCAAGCGATTGCATCTCTTCTTGCATCGCACCTACCCACTTCTCTTTATCAACCGAAGCAATGGCTTCGAGTATATGTAACTGGTTCAATATCATGCTCCACATGTTCAGCACAACTCAAAGCATAATCAACAATATCACATTCTTGAATTAATCGGGTAGGAGGTGCAATATTTCTCCTAGGGCGGTCAGCGACAATAGACCGTCCTTGTCGCTGAACAAAAGGTGGTGAAGGTGGAACATCATTATCATCATTGTTGGTTTCGGGAACCACATTTTCATTCTCCTTTTCGTGCTCCACCTGCACGCCAATTTTGTCTTGCTCATCATCAGAAACATCGGGAGAATCAATAGCATCGAAATATCGATTAGACGGACTATCATTAAACATAACCGCCTCATTAAAAACGACATTCCTGCTCAACACAATTTTCTTAGTTTCAGGATTCCATAATCTATATGCCTTAACTCCTCGAACCATAACCAAGGAAGATGCACTTAACAGCCCTTGGCTCCAACTTTCCATTATCAACATGAGCGTAGCGATGCAACCAAAAACTCTCAAATCTGAATAATCGGCGGGCGAACCGGACCATACCTCAATTGGAGTTTTCTTATCAAGTGGAACGAGAAGGTGACCTGTTGATGAGATAACATGCGGTGGAGGCTGCTTCAGCCCAAAACTTCTATGCATCTTTGCATTAGACAACATGCAGCGAGCCCTCGAAATAATGGTCCTGTTCATGCGTTCAGCCACGCCATTCGTGTTGAGGGGTGTACGGAATGGTATGATGTCTTACCATCCCATGATTGCTGCAAAACTCATCAAATTCATTTGAACAAAATTCCATACCATTGTCGGTACGGAGTATCTTAACCTTCTTTTCGGTTTGAGTTTCTACCATAACTTTCCACTTCTTAAAAGCATTAAAAACATCGGATTTATGTTTCGGGAAATATGGCCACACTTTCCTTGAGTAATCATCAATAATAGTAAGCATGTAATTAGCAGCACCATTAGAAGTTCTACGGGACGGACCCCAAACATCGGCGTGTACATAATCTAAAATGCCTTTGGTGGTATGAACGGAAGCATTAAATTTTTACTCTTTTATGCTTACCAAAGATGCGGTGCTCACGAGAACTCAAGCTTACCAAAATCGCAGCCATCAATTAGCTCTCTCTTTGTCAATTACCTGCATACCAAGCTCACTCATATGTCCAAGACGCTTATGCCAAAGGTTAGTCTTACTAGATTCATCAGAACTAACAGCAGCAGCAATACCAGGCAAAGTGCTACCTCTAAGGACATATAATTTCGCAGAATTCATATCACCAATCATAATAATGAGAGAACCTAATGATACCTTCAAAAGTTTGTTCCCGCCTTTGTACTTGTACCCGTCACAATCAAGGGTACTCAAAGAGATCAAATTCCTCGCCATGGAGGGTATGTGTTTCACTCCTGTCAATGTGTGTGTCATCCCATCATGGGTCTTGATCTGAACAGAACCAATGCCAACAATGCTGCACTGGTTGTCATTCCCCACACGCTCAAAATCTCCACTGCTGCACGAGACTCATGAGAACTGAACCAATCTTTGTTACGACAAATATGAAACGAACATGCAGATATCGAGAATCCATTCATCATCACGTGAAACACATGCAGCCAAGACAGACTAAGCAATCTCCATCAGAACTATCACTACCATCATTACCGGCAACAACAGCATGACCTCACCCTTACCGGTGACAACGGCAGCCTTACCATTACCATCATTATTTTTTCGGTTGGTAAGTTCCGTTCCTTTTCTCCTTGTTACTGCGGCTTCCAACAATCATCAATATTGTGGTTAGATTTCTTACAATACTACTGAGAACTTGTCACGTCCTTTGGACTTTGAGCGACCTCATGTCAGCCCTTGCTCTTATCTCGTTGTTGTGGTAGTAGTTATCTCGCAGCTCAGACCTGCCACGGACCTCCTAATGCCTCCGCTTTGGAGGACGAACTTTCAATTTGCACCATAGATTTCATTTTCTCCTTTTGTTGGAGAGCATCATAAACTTCCGCGAGAGTTAGTTTGTCGCGGCTCAATAATATGGTGTCACGAAAATTCTTGAAAGAATTAGGCGGCGAGCATAAAAGAAGAAGACCTAAATCCTCATCCTCATACTTAACTTCTATAGGCTGCAAATCGAAACAATCTCTTTCCGGGAAGATAGGTGATTCATTACAGAACCTCCCTCTTGCAACTTATGCGAGAACAACTTCATCTTCACGTGCAATCTACCCGTGAGATCCTTGGACAAACAGATCTCCTCTAGTTTGACCCATAACTCAGCTGGTGGTTTTCTCCACTGCAGCACTTCCTGCAGAATATTATTGGACGGATGGAGTTGAATCAACGATAAAGCCTTACGGTCTTTCCGCTTCTCCGCATCGGTCCGGGTATCCTTCGCTTTCTCGCTGAAAGCATCGATCGCTTCATCCGGATGCAGAAGATTGGGCGAGAATCGCCCTCATCTTCACTTGCCACAAAGCAAATCTCGTGGTGTAGTCCGGCTGCGGTAGATCGAACTTCGATGACGACATCTCGTAAACCCTAGATCCAAAGAACACGGGCTCTGATACCACTTGTTAAAATCGAGATGCACAATAAACGAAGAACGAAAGGTAAAACACTGCAGGGGACACGAGATTTTAACGTGGAAAACCCTTGCAACACACAAGGGAAAAACCACGGGCGCCGGCCGACAAAACTTCACTATTTCGGTGGTGTTTACAAGCGCCGTGGGAGTACAATGATGCGACGAAACCCTAGCGGCGGCTTACGGGGAAAATATATAGACGGTGGCAACGATCCGTGCCGCGGGGAGCTTCGCCCCGCACCCCCAGTGCACTGCTGGGCCTCGGTGTGGGCTAACTTCAGACTCGCTTCTCTCGGCCCAAGCCTACCGGCGACGGGCCTCGCTCCGCTCGTCAGCGGGCCGAGAGAAGCGAGTCTGAAGTTAGCCTCTTCTTGGAATTTGGATCACAATATAACAAAGTGTTTGAAAAGGATAGGTACTTATATGAAGCTAAACTAGTCCTATGCAATTGGAAGAACATTGTACTAAACAAGATTAACATGACAGAGGATGACTATCAACACAGATAGTTTACAGAGTATGGAAAAAAAGAAATAGCTGACAGAGATTCATTGGTACTCATCTGGTTAATTTCAGTACAGATGGGGGCTGCTAATCACAAGCCATCACCTGCTTCCGGAAGGGGTACAGTAGCTTTTGCTGCACCACCCAATTAGGAATGAGCGTTACAGGAGGAACCTAAATCCAAAAAACACCTCATTAGCAATCTCCACTGCACAACTTGCTACCAGTTAGGAAAACTGAACTTCATCTCTGCAACTAGTACCTCCACAATGGCTGCAACCCTGAAGCTGCTCTTGAGGCTGTTCAAGTATGACTCCGTGTGAACCTGGTGAAGCAAAGACATCGAACAAACTTCCATGGTGACCTCGAGGCCCCGGAGCCGGGCGGTCCCCCTCCTTCCGCTCCTCCTCCTCGCCCCGCTCATCTACTCCGGTACGACCTCGCGGCGCCTTCCTCCTCTCGAGTTCCGGCACACATTGCGCGGTTTGTTGCCCTCCTGACGATCCAATCCAATCTGTGTCCGTCCTTGCAGTTTCCAGGACGCCCCATCCTGCCGCTACGAAGCGCCCCGATGTCCTCGTGTTCGGTCCGGCCGCGGGCCAGGGCCGCCCCGATCGCATCCAGTGCCAAGGTTTTCTCCTTTAGCTTCGGTCTAGTCCCATCAGTTTCTCGCATTGTGAATTGTGGTCAGGGGGTTGTTGCGCTGCTGGGTTTGGGAGCTGGGGAGTAGAGTTGGCCTGCCTGACCCTGAGGAGTGGCGAAGCCACATTCAGTTGACAACACAACATTCAGTGTGATCAGCATCTATTGTGTGGCTACTGACTGCATTTTACCATTTTCCTCAGGACTTAAAGCTGTGAATAAGATCAGTTTAGCAAGTGAAAGGAAAGGGAATCTGGAGAACCTGCTTCATTTGTTACAGTATTCGCAACCTACAATTCTCACCCAGCTGGGCTGGAGCTGCCAAAGTGCCATCTGATGCTGTGACTGTTGGGAAGCATTCTTATAGCAAGGTGGAAAGTTCCATGGCCATTCTGCATACTTTCGTCAGTTTCATACAGGTACTCCTTCCTTTTCTTCTTGCTTCTGCTCTCCACTAGGTAAAACCAGGATGTTTACATTTTTTTATCATGTTAAAATGACTCATAATCACTCTCAGCTAAGAGAATTCTGAGATGGTACTAGAGAAAGAGCAACAAATGATGCAAGGCTAAAATATAACTATTGACATGGCATCACTATGACCCAGGCACCCAGCTAGCACCCCCTTTTGTAGAATCCAATATGGGTGTTAGCATTCTGGCATATGAATTGAATCATCAAAGTAGAAGGGACATAAATTGGTGATTGCGAGGATGTTTGTTTAACAAGCAAAGTCATAATATTGACTAATCTTATTTATAGAACTCTGTAGGTGTCAATGCCAACAAGCAAAGTCATAATATTGACTGATCCTAAATCGAAATTGTCAATACATCAAGGGAGGGCGACAATACTTCCTATCCAAGGAAATTATTCTCGAGGAAATTTGATGCTTCGGAGAATCCTACATTGTAAGTCTATGTGCTTGATGCAAACAACATGTTTCTGCATATATGCATTCTCAGAAATCAGAAGTGCTGCTTATGTGATTTAAGTAATATTACTGCCGTGCAACCAACTGTATGCATTACTTTCTTCTGAAAGACTAATATCTTTGTGTCTCTGGTTCATATTCAGGCCTTTCTAGAGCTAAAACTTGTGGAGGTTGACCAAGTGAACAGCTTTAGTAATTATATTTTCACTGATTCTGATATGGCAGTGGTTGATGATCTTGGAGCGAAGTGTTTGAAGTGAGTTGGAGCAGTGCTTCAGACATATTTTCACTTTCTACATGCATGTTTGGCATCAATTAAATACGATCGGAGCGAGTATGTAAATCTTAGCATGAAAACTTGGCATTACATTAAATGATTCCTCCCTTTGCTTTTAGGGCTATCGAACTCTTCAGAAAAGTCCTTGAAGCATATAATCTAAAATATATGAAGGCTTCATGCATGCTTGGTGATCAACTAGCACTGGCATGGGTTGTGAAGTCTTATCTGCCGTCGGCTTTTAGGAAATTTTCTAGGCCTGAAATATTTACAGATGAAGTCGATGGAGCATCTGTTCTGTTTTTGCCTTGTGCGGTTTATAATTGGACTCCACCTGAGGGTGCTGGACAGTTCCATGGTATGCCCTTGGATGTTAAGGTATAGCAATTTTCCTACTCGAAGAACTTATTTGATCCATGTCCTTCTCATGATTTTTTTTATCGCTAGTACTTTACACAGTTATCTGCTCTTTTGTTATCGGTACACGGTGTTTTTCATGTCTTGCCACTTCTCGGTGTTACACGTGCTGATTTTGGGAAGCTCAAGCTCCCAGCTTCCCAGGAGCATGTTGTATGCAGTGTTTTTTATTAAATATGATAGCTTACTGAATCTGATAAAATGTTCTTAGGTTGTCCATTTCAAAGGATCAAGAAAGCGTTTGATGCTTGAGGCATGGGATTTCTACAATTCAACCTCTCAATTATCTGACATGTTGTGCCTAATCTTGAAGAGTGGCAGAACAAAATACGACTTCTGAACCTTTGGTCCACAATGAAGTTACACCTGGTACAGTTTCTCTCCCTTGTGACAATCTCTGACTCGCTCCGCATTTCAGGTTTTCTTTTCTAGTATCTTTTGTAGTTCATGCAACACAGTTATTGTTAGTATTTGTTGGTGTCTTTGCAATGCTTTGTGTATGCTCTACTCTGAAGTTTTCTCTTAACAAGCTTGCCTTCTTTTCACAGATGATCCTTGCTGAACACCGCATGGTTCCGTTTGGCATAGGCTTCAACTCTGCAGTTCTGAGTCATTTCCAGAATCCAAGGGGTGCCTAATGCAAAGAGCCATTGCAGGAATTCAGATAGTGCACAATGGAAAGAGGGTGATCCAGAATGCAAGGAGGGCACACAAGTGTGATAAGAATGACACGAAGGGCCCTTGTGGAAGCAGGGCCATACAAGATACTAGCTAGCACTAGCAGGGTGATCATGTAGAAAAATACCAGTAGTTTTGGTGATCATTTTGGTAGATTTGTCATGATAACAATTTTTTGGTTGAGGGGATGAGGTTATTGTAATTTTTTCATTTCATTACATGCTATTATTAGCAAATTATGATGCTTTGTTAAATTAGAAATATAGCAAGAGATGATGAAACTTGTACTCTGTAATCAATTTAACCTCCTCCCGCCTGCATGTCGGACGGTCGTGCGACTTAACCACCTGAGCACTTCAGAAGTTCAGGGATGCTGTGGTTTGCTTCATGCCTCCTCTCTGCTTCAGCTCTCTTCGCAGCAGCAAAATGTTCCTCTGCAAAGCGTAAGATTGTATGCAGCGGTATGCTCAATTTAAGCCTTCAGGCTTCACTCTTCAAACATGTAGGCAACTTCAGAATACTGAAACATTTCTTTACCACTGACATCTTGATCCCAAGCACTGCTCCAACTCACTTCAAACACTTTGCGCCTAATAACTTGGTTAAATCACAGATGTCGATCGATCGACGAAGTTGGCAGTTGGCTGCTGGTTCATGCAAAACTGATTCGGGAAGTCATAGTACTGATAGAACTCATACCAGTTGAGTCACACAAAACTGGACAACATGCAGAGCCACGCCCATCACGGTCAAGTTATTCAGAGAATCCGTCCCATCTACTATACTTGGGATGTGAAGAAGCAGCTGTTGAGTTTCTTTTCGAACACTAACAAGTTTCTGGTGCTATGTGCCATTAGCACTTTTAGTACATGACTTGATCTACTGTGTACATCATTGTATACTTGATTACGTGATAGGCTGCTGTACCCCACCACAGATCACGAAAATAGCAGCAACAATATCACGGAGATAACTGACTCCATCCGCACAAGACCCAAATCCATAAACCTCATCATAGCACAACGAGAGAGTAGACTCAAAAACCAATGGCATATAGCACAAAAGTTTACTGGTTTTTACCTGGTCAAATTGGGCATTGGGTAACAAAACGTAAGATTGTATGCAGCGGTATGCTCAATTTAAGCCTTCAGGCTTCACTCTTCAAACATGTAGGCAACTTCAGAATACTGAAACATTTCTTTACCACTGACATCTTGATCCCAAGCACTGCTCCAACTCACTTCAAACACTTTGCGCCTAATAACTTGGTTAAATCACAGATGTCGATCGATCGACGAAGTTGGCAGTTGGCTGCTGGTTCATGCAAAACTGATTCGGGAAGTCATAGTACTGATAGAACTCATACCAGTTGAGTCACACAAAACTGGACAACATGCAGGCCACGCCCATCACGGTCAAGTTATTCAGAGAATCCGTCCCATCTACTATACTTGGGATGTGAAGAAGCAGCTGTTGAGTTTCTTTTCGAACACTAACAAGTTTCTGGTGCTATGTGCCATTAGCACTTTTAGTACATGACTTGATCTACTGTGTACATCATTGTATACTTGATTACGTGATAGGCTGCTGTACCCCACCACAGATCACGAAAATAGCAGCAACAATATCACGGAGATAACTGACTCCATCCGCACAAGACCCAAATCCATAAACCTCATCATAGCACAACGAGAGAGTAGACTCAAAAACCAGTGGCATATAGCACAAAAGTTTACTGGTTTTTACCTGGTCAAATTGGGCATTGGGTAACAAAACAAACCCTTCCCAAGAAAGAAAAAAAAACTGCCGTTTCAAGCCAGCCTAGTCTGAAGAAAGCCTAGGCAAGACCAAAGTAGTCTGCACTTGCTTCTTCTACTAGGTTAGAGGAGATGCGGGCAGCCAGGTCATGGTTTCAACACTGAATTCAGGTCCTACATAGTTCTTTGACGCTGCCGTCTTGACCCCAAGCACTACTCCGCTCACTTCAAGGCACATAGCTCAAGATTGTCCTCAATCATGGCGTTGCCGCTCCTTCTGGGCCTCATCGGAGATGTCAGGTTTGGTCTCCATGAGGATGTCCTGGTCACGGAAGAGAGCGGAGTCCCTTGACCCGGAAGGGCGCCACAGAACCAATCACAAGCATCTTGCCAAAAGCATTCTTCCAGCACAGATCCATCCACAATAGGAACCTGCCAATCTTGTTCAGGGCCACATATGACACAGTGTTCTCTGTGTGGTACTTGTAGTTACAGAACCAGAGTAACTGTCTATGTCATACATGTCCCAGACTCCTGAAATACAGACATCATATCTGAGTTCCAATTCATTTGAGGATCCAGGTTAGGACAAGAAAAAAACTGACTTTCTAAATTATTTAGCTATAAGCTAACATGATGTATGTCCAATTCTAGTCTCCATCGATTACAAGAGCTGAGTGCCTCAATTACAATCACATTTGAAAGAAAAAAAATACTGTCCTAGTGCACCAAGGAACATTTGTTAAGACAAGTCTAACTGCAGGAGGTGGAATATAATTGGTTAAGGCAGACTAACTGCACGACTCACAGAGACGGCAACAGAGTGTTAAGCAGAGAGAAACATCAAAGGCACATTTAGTGCTGGTTCAACGACTTTGTAACGACCAGTGGTTGGTTTTACTGCTAGATTACAAATTATATGGATAAGGCTTCTAAACAATGAACAAACATCGCAGATAGAAGTTGAAAAGGGTCACTGACATGAAGATTAGAAGAATTCTATAAGACGGACATGATACCTTTTAACGGCAACCTCGTAGAAGATCTTTGTGTTTGAAACCAAGCCTTGGGTACAAGTATGCCTGCAAGAACACAACCATTTACAGGTAAGCACTACAACTTGTTGAGCTAGAGAAAAATTACTTCATCGATTACTCACATGTTCAATAAGAGATTCTCCGTAAGAAGGTTCTCACCCTTCGAACGAGCAACCTCAGGAATAAAAACACACGGTTTAATAAGTGAAAAGGAAGGTAAATTTGAATCAAAGGGTGTAGCACAATGTTTACCATAGCATCCAATAGCATTCCTCTAAAAAAATAACACCACCCGGAGTCTCAGGGACAGGAACATGCAAAAATTTATTAGTTCCTGAATCACTGTATTAAACACTTAAACTTATCTGTAAATTTAACTGGTGAATGTACCTTTCTAGGGGGAATCATCTTGACAAATTCAGCAGTTTTGTTTGAGACACCAATCTCAAAGTTCTTGGTCAGCTCAACCTTGACCCCCACAGTATCCTGCAGCAATAAGTGCCATAAAACCATAAGGCGCTGTAAAAATCATCCGATAATCTAGAAATAACTTGGATGTTCTGGAGACTTGACATCCAGGATGCACGGAATGAATCTAGCATAGGCGCTAACAGACAGAGATCTAAGGCACACGCCAAGTATCAGAACAAGGAAACACTCCCAATCACAGAGGCTCAAGATCACTTGCTCAAATGGACATCTATTTGCAGGAAATTCAGACTAGCATATCTAAGCAACAATCAAATCTAGGAAGAACGATGAAACTCACAAAAGCCATGTCTGCAGGAGCTGCTGGCTTCGCCCAATCCAAATCTTGAACCTGCACAAAAGGAAAAAAAAACACTATTAGCTTCTGTTCAGAAAAAAAAGTTGAACTAGTAACCAAAGAATCCCGAGTCCTGAGACTCAATGAATGCCACCACCACAGTGATGTCATCCTCCTTCCCGCCAGTGCGAGGCTGTCCCTGCTCCCGGCTGGCAATGCTAAAAGGCGAATCCGTTGTGGGATCCTTGGATACGACATATGCATTAAAGGCCATGATGCCGGCAACCTCTTCGGGCGTAAAGCCGAGGAGCATGGTGGACCGCACTAAACTTTCCAAGGCGGAATCAGACACGTTGTCAAAGAGGCCGTCGGACCCCACCACCAGCACGTCGCCATCCTCCACCGCCATCTCGCCCACCGCGGCGTCGCCGACCTTGGTGATGCCGTTGCCGGCGCAGAGCTGGAAGGGGCAGTTGAAATACCACTGCTGCGGCTGAAACCGGCGCAGCATCTTGCCGCCGCGGAACACGGCGAAGCCGCTGTCCCCAACGTACGCCCACCTGAGGACCCTGCCGGCCAGCGAGACGACGACGGCTGTGGACGCCGCGGGCGTGCCCGAGGCTGCGGTGCGCTGGTACGCCCGCTCCAGGATCTCGTAGGGGCAGACGGGCTTCCCGAGCTCGGACGTGGCCACCTCGGAAAAGGCGTTCTCCATGAGCCCGCGCGAGAAGGCGGCGGCGTCCACACCCTGGGCGCGGCATCCCCCGACGCCGTCCGCCACGGCGACCACGCCGAACACGTCGTGGCAGAAGTGGGAATCTTCGTCGTGCTGGGGCACGTAGCAAGAACCGGAGATCAGCCTCAGCGGCGCGCGCGGCCCCGTGGTGGTGGGAGTGGCGTTCGGCCGCGCGCGCGACTGCAGCTGCCGCAGAGAGCAGGCGACGTCCTCGCGGCCCGCGGCGGCGGAGGCGGGTAGGGCTCCGAAATGGATCCGCAGGGCGATCCGCATGGCGTCGGGGAACCGGCCGTGGATCTGGTCCATGACCTTCCGGACCTGCGGCGGCGACTCCATTCCCAGGCTTCGATCGAGTTTTTGACGGACGAGGTGAGCTCAGATGGACTTTCTTGGCTACTTCCCCGGCGAGCGAGCTCGCTGGAGATCTCCGGCGCGCGATCGATCTGCTTCTTGCTTCGATTTGGGCTAGGGTTTCCGGTGCTAGATCGGGCGCGACGAAAAAAGGGAGATTTTAGGTCTGGGATGGGGAGGGGAATTTATCGATTCGGCGCTGTCCGAACTCGAGTCGAACTCGGTTTGAATTTTGGAGGAATTCCAGCTGTGTGCGCGCTGTCGTGTCCGTGGTGGACTCGGTTTCGCGCCAGGGGAAAGTGTTCCACTCGGTTTGCGTTAGATTTTGAGTGAATCGCGAGAGATTTGAATGCGAGACGTGATCGGTTTGGATTTGGTAGCAATCGCAAATCTCCCTGCTGAAAAACTATTTCAGGTTGCCCAGCTGTCAGCGGGCCCGGCGCGGCTGTGGTCCAGCACCAGCAGGTAGTCGACTACGACTTGCTGATGGACTCGATCGTAAAAACAATTTCAGAATAACCGCCCCCCCTCTCTCCCCGGCCCAAACCCTAAACCAAAGCCCCCGCCCCCCTTGATTTCCCCTGCTAGGCCGCCGCTAGCGGTGGCGGTCACACCCGGCTGTCGAAGACGACGGGTGAGGGTGGGCGCGCCCTAACGGTTCCCTTAGCGCGGGAGGGAGACGTCCTCCGGGGCGGCGCGGCTGGGGGTGTGCAGCGGGGCGTCCTTTGCGCCTCGTCGTTTTGGTGGCTGCAGCGTCGAGTTTGTGGCTTGCGCCTTGTCCGACAGTCAAGGCCAGGGGCCCTGGGCTGCTGATGACTACGGGTGCTTCTATTCTTGTAGACAGTGTTGGGCCTCCAAGAGCAGAGGTTTGTAGAACAGCAGCAAGTTTCCCTTAAGTGGATTACCCAAGGTTTATCGAACTCAGGGAGGAAGAGGTCAAAGATATCCCTCTCATGCAACCCTGCAACCACAAAGCAAGAAGTCTCTTGTGTCCCCAACACACCAAATAGGTGCACTAGTTCGGCGAAGAGATAGTGAAATACGGGTGGTATGAATATATATGAGCAGGTAGTAACGGTGCCGGAAAATAGCTTTATGGCGTGTAGTTGATGGTGGTAGTATTGCAGCGAGTAGTAACACGATAAAACGAGTAAACAAGCGGTGATAGCGGTATTTAGGAACAAGGCCTAGGGATTAGACTTTCACTAGTGGACACTCTCAACATTGATCACATAACGGAATAGATAAATGCATACTCTACA